>NC_136706.1:9650898-9728398 GCF_947650265.1 Symphodus melops | reverse complement strand
ATACTTTATTGATCCCGAGGGAAATTCAAGGCATCCAGTAGCAGTATACAGACAGGCAGGACACAAGACATTGGTTACAATACTGTCCCCCCTCCCCTCTGTATACAATAATCCCCCAAACAAGATTTAGGAGCCCCTATGTGACTAAGAGTAAACATAATTACAGGTTAAACCTGTGCAGTTAGCATTAGCATTAGACTTAAACTTATGTAGCATAATGTACATAACCTGTGAAGGAGAGAAAAACGTGCTGATTAAAAGAGACCTGTAAACAGTTAAAAAGTTGAAATTGATCACTGTCATGTGCTACTTTTGAAAAGGAACTACCGTAAATTCCGTACTATTGAGCGCACCTGGATATAAGCCGCACCGGCTAAAAATAAGTCAATAAATGTATTTGTACATATATAAGCCGCACTTGATTATAAGCCGCAGGTGTCCACGCTATAACAAGAGCTATTTACACAGACGTAGGCTACCGGTAACATCCGCAAATACTGTAGCGTCCGTACGGACTTTAAAGGACGACGAGAGCGTTCAAATAACTTTTAAAAATAATCATTTGGGTTACAATAGGGTCCTTCGCACTGGTCAGTGCTTCGGTCCCTAATAACCCGATCACTGTCGGCCGTGACCACGCCGTTTACAGCAGAGAACAACACACATAACTTGCCGTAACAATCCAGCTCTCTCCCCCAGCGTTCTCTCATACAGCCACTCAACACGTTCTCGCTGGTGCATTCACTGACTCTCCACATAATCGGAATTATGAACACATCAACTACTGACTTTACAACATGAACCGTTACAATACGAAGCCTAGCCGACGGTGTCTGTAACACGGCTGATGAAAAAGATGACCGTAATTTATTTCACAAGAAAAAGTCCATCCATTCACTGCCTCAGAATGACTTCATTACTCACTTCCTCAGTCTCTGTTGTCGCTGTCAGTGTCATCTTAACGTGCAGCAGCTCTGTTAGCTTCTTTGACAGCCAGCTCGATCGCCTTTAACTTGAAAGCTACATCATATGCATTTCTCCGTGTGTTTTCCATGATGAGGGTGCGTGCATGAAGCGCAAAATGACTGATATTAAGATCCGACGTGACAAAGTCAAATGTTTTTGCGGCAGAAGCTCATTGTCCCCCAAGAAAAATCCGTGCATTAGCCGCACCGGAGTAGAAGCCGCAGTGCTCGAAGTGTGAGAAAAAAGTAGCGGCTTATAGTCCGGAATTTACGGTAGTTTGATTTGATAAGCAGACTTTTTTAATTCAGGACTTTAACCAGGTCATAGCAATTATAATAACCTATTTTATTAATTACCTTTAAAGGAAGACTGGACTGAGTGCTTTAAAAACTAATCATGCTGGAACAATGGGAGACAACACAATAACTTACACCCAAACAAACAGGAAGACATCCATAATGTATACTGATAAGATGTAGCAATAAATATATCAAAACAGCTGAGAGAATATTGACAAGTGATAAAAGATCAGAACAGTAGAAGAGCAAAATAAGATGATCGCAGATCTTAATGCTGTAGTGTTGTCTGACTGGCTGTTTTCTGCACACGAGTCAAGATACTTACGTGTCACATCCTCATACAGGTGTGCAGTGAAATGTAAAGGAGAAAGAGCCGATGTAAAAAAGTTCACAAAAACAACATAAATGAAGAAAAAAAAAACACGCACAACCTCAGCAAAGCAACTTGTAACTTTGCAGGTTGGTGGTTTTGTTTTTAGAAAAGTTGATGTTGTGGTGGTCCGATAGATGTCACTAAAAATGTAGGTAATGGTGTCACTCAGTAGCGTGTGTGTGGGCGTGTGTCCATGTATCTCGAGGACGGGGTTGGGTGTGTGTCGAGTTAAAAGACCTGATGAAGTGTGGATGTTGTGGACAATGACATTTTACTCTGTAAAATGTATCTTGTATTATAATCTTTCAAAACCATGCATTATTTATTACAATTGACATTCAGTAAGGCAAACGCTGACATGTTTGCATGACCAAGACATACATTCACATTAGTGTGTACCATGCAAACATCATAGCTTATGGCACAGGGTTTCAAAAACACACAGTATTTACATACCATAGATAAAAGTCAGACGCTATGTCCTCATGCTCCTCCTGTCAGATGTTGTTGAATCGACCTCGTCTGATCCCTGTAATTCTTTGTAAGAGGAGTGTTCCCATCAGCCAGCCTGATTCTCATGTGACTGACAGTAAACAGAAAGCAACAGGAGGAATTGCAACCCACTAATTTCTTGTGAGCTTTGTTTTTCAAAGCATTGAACTTGGACACAAACTGGTTTAAAGCCAACTTTGACTTTAAAAACAGGTTCTGATTTCAAAGGTTTAGCTGCAACCAGTACGCTAGTTACTTGTCCAAGTTTTAAAATTTCTTGTTGTTTACACTGTCACAAGTCTTGAAAATGTATAATGTGTCTGCAGAGAAGACTAACATGCCCATGCTTTGACGCAGATGATAAAGTACTCATTTTATGGTCTGCAATCGATTATTAAGTTAGGCGTTGTTTCACCCAGCAAGTCATGATCAGACTTGTTACACTTTGAATTTAATCAGCAAAGGCAGTTAAGATAAGTCCCTTTATTATTTACCTTGATGTGATAAAACTGATGAGCTGTACAGGGACCAGATCAGGATTCTCTGTCTGACCAATTGATGCTGAAATGTATTCCTTTCCTTCTAATTTTGCACAACATATTACAGTGGAGCACATCTTGTCTTACCTAAGCGTCATTAAAACGTCATGATGATGTCATTTTATTTTTGTAATGAGGAAAAGAGCAGAAGAGATTTAAAAAGGGTTATCAAGATAGCAACCATAAAGGACCGGATATTAGTCTGTCAAAATCAGGCAATTTTGGGGGGGCGCCGATAGCTCAGCGGCAGCGACAGCGCGCGTACCATGTTGTGAGGCTTTGCTCCTCGCGCGGGCGGCCCGGGTTCGCGTCCGGCCTGTGGCCACTTTCCCGCATGTCTCTCCCCACTCTCTCCCCCTTTCCGACTCTATCCTCTGTCCTATCAAATAAAGGCAAAAAGGCCAAAAATAAATCTTAAAAAAAAAATAAAAATCAGGCAATTTTGTATTCCATCCTTTACCCTGAACATAAGAGATAGCTGCTGTAAGACAACAAAAGTTCTCAAGGGAGGTGTTTGTTGCAGAATAGTAAATCCAGTGGTTTGCACCCCTTACAGTTTGGAATTTAATCTGGGGATCGATGTAACATTTAATATCATGATGTAAAATAATTGTATTGCTCCTAAAACCCTGTGTGGAGTCTCAGTGAGAAGAAAATGTTGAAGTAGTAAGTGTGGTTGTCATGGAGATTCACTGTACAAACAGAAAGACAATTTCGTCTTTGAAAATATATTCAAGCAAGTAAAACAGAAACAAGGTTGCGAGGTCAATGGTCGAGCTTCTGGACTCTATGGTGCAGGTCTTGTAAACGTGTGGAGACTGTAACCTTCCAAGTAGGAAGCCCAGGGTTTCGAGGCGAACCCGTGGCTCCTTTCGTGCATGGCATCCCACTTTCTTTTTCCACTGTCCTATCAAATAAAGCTATAAGAGCCCCGAAAGAAACCAATAACAAAGTGTTTGTAGACTGTGAATTTTTTAATTTATAACATTACTTTTTATCAAACACTGCTTTGACTTTGCTACGTTTACTCTCACTGTGTTCATCATTCAAGTATCAATGGTGGATTCGGATGACAGCAGTAGTAACTCCACATTGGTAATGTTATTTAACTGTGGAGCACTGTGATCAGTCCCAAAAATAAAGATGCTGTACCTTAACACATGCTCCCCATTTTTTGTGTTGCTGACTCAACCCGCACTGCAGGAGCAGTGACTACAGAGACACACACATCAGCTGCTGTAAATTAACTGTGCACATACTGTTGATGGGAGTTCAACATTGTCAAAGCTTAAAGAGAGAAACCGGGTTTTGTAGATGACAGCAGATTTGTTGTTAACATAAATATATCTATTTTGTGTTTGTAATGTTGATGTACTTTGTTTAATGACAAATAAGTTTTATTGAAATGATGCTTCTTTTTGTATCACAGCCTAATGTAATTGAGAAATTGACAATATGCTTGATATGATGTAAAAAAAAAGGTCAATGAAAATAACTTTTACAGGAAAAGCACAGGCTTTCATAACAGCTTTCTTTTTACCAAAATATTTTCGGAAGGTTTGCTCTTAAAAGTGTTTGATCTACAGAAATGATGGTGCTTTGACACATGTATATATGCTGCATCATAAACTAGAACTGTGCTAAAAATCAAAACAAACTGAAAGCAGATTTGATGCATGAAAGTGGAGGTAAAGTTCCTGAATGGTATAGTAAGCCTCTCAGAAAATGCTCTCTCACATCCTGACACAGACAAACATCCTGCAGTGGAAAACTGCTGAACTCTCAATGTGTTTTCGTTTCCTTTCTGTACATGACTGAATACAGGTTATAACTCCTTCAGAAGGCTCGATAGCTCTGCTGGTCTGGTGGCATTAACTCTGGCCCAGTTCCATGGTGACATAGCTAATGCTTATTTATTGATTTAAAAAAAAAAAATGTTATTAGTGATGCAAGACAGTGCAGTACAAGTGAGAAGTAAATGTGAGGATGTGAGAAATATGTGTTAATATTTAAGACAGAATAACACAGAAGACAAAACGGAAACAAGCAGGAATTAATGACGATGTATTTTGAGGGTGTTGAAGGGCAGTGTTTGTGTGTGTGTGTGTGTGTGTGTTTTGTGTGAAAGTGCGTCTTTATGTGTTGGGGGCAGTAAGAGAGGGGGAGAAGAAAAAATTAAATAAAAATAAATAATAAATAAATGAATAAATATATAATAAATAAATAAAGTACATTAAAAACAAATAAATCTAGTAATGATAAAATAGCAGTAAAAAATATATTTAAAAAATAAAATAAATACTAAAATATATATACTGCTACTGTATAATAATAGAGACAACAGTGGACAGTAGTAACAATGGGAGTGATAATAACGTGTGTGATTCGTTCTCAGGTAAAAAAGAAGAGAAATAAAAAAGGACTTATAGATGATGCTCGGGGTGACAGTTGAGAATACTAATGCTCATATTAACTGCCAGCACAAAACCAGTGAACTGCTGTTAAGTAGGTAAAGGCAAATCTTGTTTTGTAGATATATAACTTACATTTTGTGTTTGTACTGTTGACTCTGCGATTTCCCCTCATATCTCTTATATCTCAGGAAAGTCCAGCTTTTCTTGGGGATTCTTATCTTTTTTTTTACAATCTCTTACAAAGGATAAACGAAACACAGACTAAAAAGAGCTGCAGTGACGGGACCTATATTTTGTTTTGAAAATGTGTGTCTCAATCAATATATTTGAGGCTCAAACTGAAAAAGTGCAGAGTTTGATTGAATCGTCAATCAATATTCGGGACACAACAATCCCCTGTCTTCCTGCTGCTCTCTGCCCACTTCTTTTAAACAGTCAGCTCCTATTACCTCTTCATTTCTTTTGGATACATGTTCCTCCAGCACCCCAGGGTATTATACTCATATGTCAGTTAAACTGTCGAGTACTGTCATAAAAATGCAGTGAGAGCTCTGCAGACCTCTGAGACATTTGTGTTGTGAACGTTCACAACTATAAAGATACTGTGCTGCCTTATTTTTGTGTTCGATCAATTAAAAGAAAGCCAGTCACAAACACATTTCTCAAAATCAGTCATTTTAATACTTGCAGTCATCATAGAACAATTGTATTGAACCTTTTTCCGATGCATTACTGCAATACATATGTTTCCAATATCTTTACTTCGACAGATTCACAAACATGCATGTGATCCAAGGTGTTATGTACTTTTTGGAAACCATCTAAGACTTTGCTATATTTGGTTTGAATTGGGTATTTGTCACTCAGTGGCACATAGCAGCTACCCACCTTGTCGCACCATACACTGCATATTAAGATGAACAAAAGAAAATCTCCCTGGAAGTGAAGCCAAAACCATCACGTTTGCCTCAAACCTGCTTTCTGTCTCATTAGATGAATTATGTCCAGATGTTAATTCATCAGACAGTTGTAGTTTGATTAGTTATTTGATGCTAAAGGTCCCTATAGAGTTACAGTCTTAGTTTTGGGGAACAAATAATGCCACACCTCGCTATGCTCACTGTGAACATAGAAATGGACAGCATCGCAAATTGTCACTACAATGTCAATTGTCACTTACCGTGCAGGTTCTGCTTCCTCCTCTGATTCTGCTTTGGGACTGAAACATATGAAGCTAATTTACACTTTATCACGTACCCCTTGTTGTATGTGAAACCAGGCAGATTTCAATCAAAATATAATCTGTGAAGGTCACCCCAGTCTTGACATGCTGTCTATAATGCATAATATGTATACAACCTAATAGTAGTTTGATCTAGATGTTCACAAGGTTTCACTTTGTTTTAATGGACTCTAAATGAGACTAAACTTTGATATAATTAGTACTTTTTAAAATCTCTTTACTCATATTTGCAGGCTCTTTAAGTGAGCACTGGAACATTGATTCTTTATTATCTTCATTTGTATCTCCCTTCCCTGAGTGTCCCTTTCTTTTCTCTGTTACCAGCCCATCTGTGCAACTTTTTTTTTCTTTATCTCTCTTTGTCTTTCTTGTTCATAAAAAAACACATCACCATAAGCATATTACTCTGCACAGACAACACAGGCACACACACACACACACACACACACACGCACACGCACACGCACACGCACGATCGCGCACACAGCAAACGGAGACCAACCTCTGCTCAGACATGCAGCAGGGCAGCTAATTAGTAAAGTGGGAGCAGGGTTTGTGTGAAATCACAAGCATACAGGCAACGTTGCACACACAAACACATACACATACTGCCCGGTGTGAGCTCATAGACTGCATGCTGCAGAGACGCTGCTGGACACCAGGACTGATGGTAATATTGATCTAAGACAAATGAGAGAGAAAGACAGGGAGAGAGAAAGGAGGATGGGAATGTGCAGCTAGGGGTCATCGAGTGTTGTCACACCTCGACTCCCGCCTTTAGATCAATACCATCTTTGTGTTTGCTAGGCACAGCATTGTAGCAATGTGTCACTCCATCTAGTGTTGTGAGAGCAAAACAGCCAGAGAACGCCGTGGAAAAAAGGAGAGAACCAGAAAGAGGGAAAAGAGAGGATGTGAACTGAAAGAGATGGAGACAGAGACAGAGAGAGAGAGAGAGAGAGAGAGAGAGAGAAATATTGCGAATGGTAGCAGGCGACCCAGTTCCATCACTGCTTGTTTGTGTTTGGGGAGGTGCAGCAGTTAAGAGCATGGAGAGCATGAGCGGGGGGGTCGTGTGAAATGCACGCATTTTTGAGGACATTACCGCACTCACTGTACACAAGGCAAAATGTAGGCCCAGAGCTTGCATGCAGAGTCAGGTCCTTTGGGAACCAGTTTGTCACACACACACACATGCACTCTGCAGGCACAAAGATGAACACACACACACACTGTCATAATGACTGTAATGGCTTTTAACCCTCTCATGGATATCTTTTAGGGGATCTTTGAAAGAAAATGTGATTTATTTCACTTTATTGCATTTAAATTTTACAATTATTGTTAAATGTTCCAGGCTGTAGCATCATAAATCTTCAAATTCAAATAGTCATAAGCGAATTGATCAGATTCTGTGTTTTCCTTTGCTTTTTATTATTGTGGACAAATTGATGTTGAGCACGTCTGCTCCTTTTGAAGAAATCTGTCTTTTTATCAGTAAAAATCAGTAAACACCAAGAATGATGAGCTTTCACTTTAATCTAATTGAGGCTGATTGGATCCAGTTCCTTTAAGATCTTTCAAGCATGATGCATGATTCCCTGCAGCTCAGCCTGTGATGAATGATGGATCATGATGCTGTAAAGCCCTCCTGCACTTAGCTGTGCATTTAGTGTCTACAGCACACTTTTCCCTTGGGCCATCTGTGTTCCTCTGCTGATTAACAGGCTGTAAAAAAAACCCTCCAAACATGGTGATAGCTAAAATGACAGGTTCATGGTATTTTTTTTTCTTACAAGTATACACCTCACACACAAATCCCTACAGGACACTGCTTTTGTTTTAATGTATGAGATCATTGTTTTATTTCACACCTAATTTTATATCTTTCAATGTGTGAGTGTTGCTTCAGACATATATGCTTGTGACCTTGTTTGCTTGCATGCAGGAGGGATTTGCTACACCTTGTGTTGATGTGGCGCAGTGTGCTGGCTCAATGACAGCGACAATATAAACAGGAGCCTCTAATGTGGGTTGCATGTTTACCAGAAATCAGAGTATGTGGGGATTTATGAAACATATTGTACCTGCTCTTTTTGGAGCTATAAACACTCATAAACACTCATGTGGGCAGTTTGGAGCTCGACTCACTTTACAGTCAATTCTACTGTAAACTAATTTCTTTTGTATTTATATTCACAATATGTATACATATTTTAAAATCGACATATTATACCCCTTTTCCACCTTTTTTAAACAACATAACTTGAATCAAGCACCAGAGGAGGTTTGTGACCCTGTATAAGCCTGCTCTTTCAGAACGCTCCGTTTTGGTGTGTGTCTCTTTAAATGCAATGAGCCCCCTCAGACGTCACAAAAATAAAGATGGCACATAAAAATGTGTAAAAGTTTTGTTCTTTGGCTGGGGGGAGTCAGAGTTTGTTTTTTTTTTTTTTTTCCCCCAGGATCCCACTGTGATGTCAAAAGAAGAGCAAATTTGAAACTGAGCATTTTTCTCTATGTTTTAAGACTTATGCAGACCACAAATAAAGGACTCGGTGGGTTCATTTCACAGTTTGACGGCCGGTATAGACACTCAGGTTACCCAAATATACAATATGTTCAAAAACACTATCAAAGTGTTTTTTTCACGTCCCCTTTAATATAACTTCATGTACATTTATATTTTTTTTGTACATGTACATAAACAGTTATACCCTCAGAAATATCCCTCTATATTTATTTATTCATCAACGCATGCCTTACAATTCATATGTTCAACATTTTCCTTTCACTGTTAATTAATATCATTTTGACTGAGTCATAGTCAAATGTTCAACACAGTTTTTTATGTAACAATTTTGTGCTATCTTATCCTTTCCCCTAGCATCATATTGTATGATTTTGTGTCTTATTGTTTGGTTTTTGTATGTAGCAGTAGCGTAAGAGATTAGATGGTAAACTTCTACAAAGTATGAAATTGTATTGTATGGAACTGTGTTGTGCCGCATCTTTTGGGGAGAAGCGTTGAGAGCATATGAAATAGGACAGTGGTTTTAACAGTTTTGGTCTTACAGGGGTCAAGGGCTTTTGTCCGAGCTGATCCTGATAAAGCAAATGATGATGGGATCCGAAGGAGGAGTTGCAGAGTTTGGATAAGACAAAAAGAAAGTTGGGGGATTTGTAGGTGTAGGAGAAAGGAGAGGGAGATATGGAGACAGTGAGTGATAATGAGCTGGATTTTGCGAGAGACTTGGCATTCTGCTCATGGTGCTCTGTCTGTCTGTCTGTCTGTCTGTCTGTCTGTCTGTCTGTCTGTCTGTCTGTCTGTCTGTCTGTCTGTCTGTCTGTCTGTCTGTCTGTCTGTCTGTCTGTCTGTCTGTCTGTCTGTCTGTCTGTCTGTCTGTCTGTCTGTCTGTCTGTCTCGCTCTCTCTCTCGCTCTCTCTCTCGCTCTCTCTCTGTAGAGGAGCTGGCTAGAGTGAGCAGCTTCCTGTCTGCGCCCTGAAGCAGGAGTAAATGAGGGGTGGGGGGGAGGAGGAGGAAAGTGGGGGGAGAAGGAGGGGGGGGGGGTATGTTGGAAGCAATAGAACAGAGGAAGGAGGAGGAGGGTGAGGGGCAGGGGAGGGAGGAACCAGTGTTAGAAATTGAATGCCAGGGCGCCATGTTCTCACCACCAGCGTTTCCATGGTGACAGGGTAATTCTGGCGAGTAAGGAAATTTCATTCACTCTGGTATGAAGAGGAAGAAGAAGAAGGAAAAAAAAGAAGAGGGAAATATCAACAAAGCAGAAGAGACTAAGGGGGAAAAATAGAGAAAAGAAAGAAAAAGGGAGGAAAATGAAAACCTCTGCTGGGGTTTATGCCACCCATCCCCCAGGCGGTGTGCGTCTTTCTTTCCTTTTTTCTTGTGTATTTCTGTGATGCTTGGTTTGTTTGCCACCACCCTATAAGCAAACACAACACCCACACACAAGCCTCCAGTTTCTTCCAGGAGCCCTGCAGGTATATGGCAAAGAACAAAGAGATATTCTGTTAACTGGCTCCTGAGTGTGTGTGTGTGTGTGTGTGTGTGTGTGTGTGTGTGTGTGTGTGTGTGTGTGTGTGTGTGTGTGTGTGTGTGTGTGTGTGTGTGTGTGTGTGTGTGTGTGTGTGTGTGTGTGTGTGTGTGTGTGTGTGTGTGTGTGTGTGTGTGTGTGTGTGTGTGTGTGTGTGTGTCTGTCTTCTTTTTGGAGGAAAGGAATCAAGGTTGGTGCCAGGAAAGGGTCGGGGGGGGGTTAAAGAAATCAGGAGGACAGTGGATTGTGACCTGTGTGCTGCAGATTTGACCACGTTTGTCTTCAGCTGCTTACATTTCCCAAGAAAAAAAAAAAAAAAGAAAAGGTTCAAACTCTGTGTATGCGTGTACAAACCTGAGCATGCAAGTATGTGTGTCAGCCTGAACACACACACAAACACAAACACACACACACACACACACACACTTGTTCTGCAGCTAACTGGAGCTGACAACTGCATGGGGTTTGACTGGGCTGTCGCTGCAGCCAACCTGACAGCTGTACCGCCAAGCACCCTCTGAACACACGCACAGACATAAACACACAGGCACACACACACACACACACACATACATAACTTGATCTCCATTTCTGATCCGATGTGAAGGTTTTCTAATCAGCACATGCAGCATGTTTTGACAGAGACGCCATAAACACATGTAGTTAAACGCTGAATCATGTGTTGTTTATTATCTGCAAGCTGGTGTGTGCAGATGTTTTGCTATCAGCGGATTGTGATGACTTTTTTGTTTTTTAAGTGAGACATAAAAGAACAAGAGATTCATAATTTGCTGATTATTTTCTGCTTGTGTTTCAGTTGCTGATGATGGGCTGTTGGAGTCCTACGAGTGCAGGACCCTCCTGTTCAAGGCCATACACAACCTGCTGGAGAGGTAAAAAAACCAACCCAAAACAGACACACAGCACCATTCTCCAGAAATATCAATAATAATAATAATAATAATAATAATAATAATAATAGATTTTATTTGACGGTGCCTCAAATGAAGAAGTACTTCATTAGCTACAGGATGAGGTCAGCTGAAGAATATTCAAAAACTTAAAGACATGGTAATGAAGAGTTCGCACAAAAGGTAATCCCCCCCCTCAAAAAAAATTAAAAATAAAAAAAACAACACACAAACATTAAACAATTCATGAAAAAAAGGAGATGAATATATATACAGACGTGAGTGGATTTAGACTATGGAGTAAAGCAAAGAAATTGGTTTCCATATATGTTAATAGTAAAAACCATTGTCACATTGTAAAAATGTCGTCTTATCTGTGTGCAGCTACTTTACAGGCTGTTGTGAATGTTTAAATAGAGATAAAATGTTAAAATATTCTAAAGGGGAGTAAAAGTAGTGACATATCTATTTTTAAGACGTACACGCATTAACCTTTCGCTGCAGTTCGTTTGGTTTAGAGAGTGATGGTGTGAAGATTCTTTACTTTATTAAGTTACATGTAACTGCAAACTTGTGTATAGATGTATATGGACTTTATGCACAGTCAAAAAGGATGCAAAAAGCTGAAATAGTTAAAATAGTTAAAATTATTGTAAGATGTTGTGCTTAAAATGTAAAAAACAGTTTATACATTTAATACATTTGAATTGAAAATGGGTCCCCAGATAAACTCTTCTTTTTCTTATATGAACAACTTTGCCCTTTTGAATCTTATGCTGAAGTGGCCAAACTAAATGAACTTGATGTCATATTGACAGACAGCTTTTACTTTTTCTTCCTGCCACTTCACCTTAATGAAATTATAATCCGAGTGCTGAATCACTTGTTCAAGTACCCAAAGCTCTCCTTTCTGAGTCAGAGCCATCTGTTAAATGAAGCAGCACATATTTGCTCTCTATTAAGTTAAGCATCACTGATCATCATAGGGGGCAGGCTGAATTAACCTTCCTATTACCTTGAAGCTAACTCCTTTTATAGCTCACTATTTCAACACAGGAGGAATCACCCTGTCTCACGCATGATATCGATCTCTGTTACCTGCTCTTATTGTTGTTATTATATTCAGTTAACTTTAACATCAAGTTAATTAACTGGTTAACAATTACCGTTTCAGTGGCCATGATTATTTAATTAAACAAGAGAGAAGCATAGTAACAAAGGTTGAGTGATCTTTAACACTATTAGACAGTGTTATCGTGTCAGGTTATAATAAGGTAAGAGAGTTGTGGCACTACTTCATCATCAGTTTATGAAATGTTCAATGTAGGCAGGTAGACAGCAGAGTTTTCCATTGTAGCAGGAGACACCTGTCAATAAAGGCCAAACACTCCAAACCCCTCATTATTCTCAAAGCAGCTTTAATCATCACTTTTAACTTTAAAGCTCCTGTGAGCAGTTTTTGGATGGTTATAAAACAGACTGCAATTAACACTGATGCCTCTTAATGAGGTGCAAAAGCAAAGCAGAACATCAGAGACTACATTCATTTAACCTGCAACCAGTGCTGGGACACACATGTCAGACAGCTAGTCAAAAGTAGGACGAGATTTTTTTTTTCTCTTCTTAAACATTACCTACGCACGATAATTAAAGAAATCAGAGCACTACTACTTTGTGGAAAAAATGAACACAAACTGAAAGTTTCTCAAAGAGGGCTTTAAGGATAGGTTGGATCCTTTGTAAAGGAGATTCCCTGTTGCATGCCTGCACAACATTCTCAACCACAGCAGTGCTTTTCCTTTATGCCAGACAGCTGTCCTGTTTTCCTTTCTATTTAAATTTCCTGTAAATGCTAACCCACCACACATCACAGACAATGTTTGCAACTCGTTTTGTTTTAATTATTTAGCAATTCAAATAAAATATTTGTTATTCCTTTATCCTCCCTTCTGCTGATGATTTTATGACCTGCCAGTTTTATTTTACTGGCTGTCAGAAGCACTTTTTTAGCTGGAATTCAGAACAGTGCTCAGTAATTAAAGTAAATATTGTTTTCATTATTAAGCCAGATATTTTGTTATGAGTAGACGAGGTAGAGACACAACAAAGCTACAAGGACAGAAACCTCTGAGCGTACCCTCTCTGTATCACAGCTCTGATGTCTTATAGATGTGCACAAAATTGCTCAAAATAAACTATACATAGATCTATTATGTCAATGAGGCCTTTTTCAGCTTGTGTGCTTCAGCATGTAGCCCAAATAGCAGTATATAAGCCTTTATATCAGCAGTTCTTTTTCATGACTACACAAACGTCAACTGTGCAGCAATAAACTGCAATAAAAAGCTGAAGTTGTTGTCAAAAAAATCTTGTGGTTCCAACAAAGAAAGATGATGAGGAAGATAAATTCTATCAGGATGCCTTTCAGTAAAAGCGTCAGCATAGTCTATGGATAAAGTGGACTGTTAACTCCCTCACAGTGTATTCTTAATAAGGGCTCCAGTGAGGTGACCCTGCTTACAGATGCACTGATCCGATACTGTAAATTGGTAACAGGGCCAGTACTGACCTCATTAAGTGGTTCTGGGAATCAGCTCGGTGTGACCACATTAAATACAGTTTCTTTGATAATGTTTTATTGGATGAGTTGTGTCAGGGAGTGATCAGCCACGCTCAGATAGAAAAAAAAAAATTAAAACAAAAAAAAAAAAAGGTAATGAAGGGAACGCCCCAAAGATGTGTAGAGAAGACTGAATGCTTCGGCTGGCACAGGAGAGGCCATGAATGCATTTAGTCATTCCTCAAGCCAGGTCAGAAGATCCAGCGGGGGGAATTCTCTGGCACCTGCTCACAGAGTGGAGTCAGAGTTCTGACAGTGTCGAGTTTTGTCAGGAAAAAAGAGGCCAAAATAAGGTGAAGATGTGCACAGATGGTGAGATATCCAAATAGGGAGCAGAGCTTGATGTGATGAAGGGAAAGGTTTTAGACAGCTATGTGTAAAAGTGTGAACCACTTAAGAGAAGGCAGATAAGTGGGAAGATTACTCTCCCTTTGGCACTTGTTAGAACTCAACGTATCACACTTTACTCTAAAATACAATCAAATTCCATTTTATTGAAATTCACACGCTAAGGATTTAGTGTGAGTGGCAAATTAGACGATAAAAAAAGGTCACTTCTTACACTTACATAGACACATTTTATAAATATTATACATGAAATATTATTTGTTTTATTATGATTTATTTCACTGAACCACAATTGTATCTACAGCCTTTAATAGCCACAGAACTACTATATATATTTTTTTAGTCTTACGAGGAAGATAACTTTAGTTAAGTTTAATTTTTCTAAGTTTGGCATTTTTTGGTTATTTTCAACTTATCTCAACAAACACTTTTCTTTTTGTTTTCCCTGCTGCAGATGTTTAATGGATAAAGGTTTCGTGAGGATCGGGAAGTGGTTTTTTAAGCCACATGAACTGGAGGAAAAATCCCTGGGCAACAGGTGAGCAGCACTTTAAACACACCGAGACACACATGCCTCACTCAGGTAATGTCAATGGACTTTTTCAACATGTTCTGTCTCTCCATCGACCGTGTGTGTGTGTGTGTGAACGTCAGCGTGTGACACAGTCGAGTGGTGTGAAGGCTTTCATGTGATTCAGCATTTGTCCAGTCTTCTCTCCTTGATGTTCCACCAGCTGCTGTGTGTGTGTGTGTGTGTGTGTGTGTGTGTGTGTGTGTGTGTGTGTGTGTGTGTGTGTGTGTGTGTGTGTGTGTGTGTGTGTGTGTGTGTGTGTGTGTGTGTGTGTGTGTGTGTGTGTGTGTGTGTGTGTGTGTGCGTGCGTGCGTGACTGTTAAAAGCAGGACAGTGAATGAATGGTGGTGAGAGGTGAGAGGCGAGCCGAGTTGAGCTCTAACAGCTCTTTGGGAGTGTGTGCGTGTGTGTGTCTGTGTGAGAGTGTCACGCTGTGTGAATGTGCAAGCAGTGTGGGAGACAGACTGAAAGTCAAGACTGTGTGGTTTTGCAGCCTGCGATCGCTCCTGATGGGTTAAATACTGAAAGAAAATGTTCAGAGACATAATGAATGAAAAGCATCCGAACGACACGAGTTAAAAGGAAGCGAATCATGTCTTAAGGGCTCCACAGTGAGCCCTTATCAAACAGACCTGTAGAAAGAGCAACACTGAAACAGTTTTTTCAGATAGGACAGCTGAAGAGAGACGGGGAACGTTGGGAGGAGAGAGTCGGGGATGACACGCAGCTGAAGGCCCAGGTTCAATTCAAACCCACGCCGGCTGCGCTGTGGACTATAACCACACATGGGGCGCACAACATAACCACAAGGCTATCAGCACCCTTAGTTGTAAAATATTTTACTGATTCTATCTGACTGCATTGGCACTGATGTGTCATATCTCGTTTGATAAGTGAAGATGGATAAATAAGTATCCAGTTGGGAAAAGAACAGGGAAAATAAATACAAAGAATTAAACGACTAGATATAATCAACACTAAAAGAGAGAGAGAGATAATCAGATTTTCTGAAAGATCAGCATGTACGGTTTGTATGGAGAGAATAAATGTGTGAATACATTGCTTCTTGACTTTGTGTACAGTATGCACACTAACATATGCAGGATTTCTGAAATCAGGCTCAGGCTTTGAGTGAGTGCGAGAGATTTGCATGTGTGTGGTGCCTCTTTAGTGCATCATGTAATTCCTCCACACTTTGACAGCTCTATACCAACATCTTGTCAGCTGGTACGCCCCCTGCTGAGCCAACCCCGACTTCTTCTGTCTGTGAATTATTGAACATCCTGCAAGGAGAGAGTCTGAGAGAGAGGGAGAAGGGTAGAAAGGAAAAAAAAAATCTTCTTAAATATGTAGACACAAAGAGAAAGAAATCTTATTTAAGTTTGTCTGCAGTCTGTACGTTTGTAATACATTGCCGAAGAAGTATGACATTTTTTCCCGCCTAAAATCATCACGGCTTGCCATCACACACACACACACACACACACACACACACACACACCACCTTGTTCCAAGAATAGCATTGCCACACAATTGACAGTGTGAGCGGCAAGAGCCCCTGCAGATCCCTGGCCGGCAGTGTTTTCCTGCCACGAGGGAACATTGCTCAGTTAGGCATACACTGACCTCTTGCCTCAGCTGTAACCAGCTCCTTTGTCTCTTTTTTTTTCACACACTCCTTTTGCTATTTATCACCAACAGGGGGCGCAAAACATCCTGCCGTGCCCCTCTTATACTCGTGCCAACCCCTGAGCCTTGGCGCCGTCGTCTTTGTCAGGCTTATCTGGTGTTTATCTTGTGTGTGTCCCGGGGGCACGGTGAGGATTGGCACATCCAGGACACATCCAAACTCACCCTCCTTCTCCTCCTCCCAGTCCTCCTCCTCCTCCTCTTCCACCCCCCACCCACTCCTCTCTCAGCACAATATTCGTGCTCTCTTTGTGTCTCAATGAGAGGAAGGCTGCACTCTGTGTTGGTAACGGATTGCATCAGACACTGAGGGGGAAAAGAGAGAGTTACAGGGATGCAGAGAAAAAAGGAGGGAAAGAGGAAGAGCAGAGATGGGTGTATGGGGGGGGGGGGGGAAGATGTAGGGAGGTGGGGATCAGAGGAGGTGGGGGGTCGTAAATTAATCATTACAATAGACGGCTGAATGGATGTATTAGAGTCTCTCTCCTGCTCATTACTTCAGTCAGTTCTATGCATGCCAAGTACAGTACACAGTATATTTGTTCATCTACCTGCTTTCATTTGCATTAATGACCACATACTCATGCATAAATAATGTTCATTTCATACAGTGTAACAGTGAAACCCTCTGGTACTTTAAAAGAGACACAAAGCACTTTTTAAAAAAAAAAATCACAACTCCCCTCCCCTCCTCTCCTTTTTCACATTTGTTTGTTTCTTTCCTCTTCACATTTTACCAGCACTCACATTAAGCCACAGACTAATACAAAGATTATGTGTTTATTTGCTCAGATAAGTAAATGGAACAGATATATGAAAGAAAAACAGAAACCAAAGAGTCCCTTTTATATGAGAAAATAAATATTATCCTTAAATTATGTTTTTTTTTTTAAATTACCTAATTTGACTTACACGGGTATTAATCCTAATATTTCTCTCTTTCCCCAGACTGCAATAAGTGACATTAAGTACAGTTACAATTGCTTGTTACTCTTTTCAGCTGGTGTAATGTCTTGTGTGACATGATTCTAATGTGTAGTACATTTCAGTAGAATTTGAGAATCTTAACAATAAATCTAAAACATTCAATAGTCAAACGTCAGTGCTTTCTTTAATCCTCTCTGGGGTGAATTGTGTAGGATCCCAGAGGAGCCTAACTGTGTTTTGTGTGAACATGTTTCATTGTGCTTAAATCAGAAGCTGGTCATTTGACTGGTTACATAGGGGACTGACAGTGAGCCCATTGAAGCTAAGTGATGGATGGAAACTTGCAGACTGACTGGCAGACTGATGATTGAGGTTAAATAACTGAATTAGTGATGGACTCTTTGACTAAATTAAAGTCTGACTGGCTTATTAAGACCAGTTTAATGAGTCTCTGATAAGATGGTTAAGGGTTTTACTTCAGAGCTGTAGGATTGAATGTGAACAAGGTTTCCTTTTTTTCAGTTGAAATGATAAACTTTTAACACATTGACCAGTAGCTACTTCCCAGAATGAAGTAGAAAACATCTCTCGCATAGTTTCTATCACTCTTTGTACTCCAATGTTTTGTTTTTCATTCATCTACAGCAATAGGAAATACACTTCATTCAAACTTGAGTATCTTGTCACTAGCAAGACCACACCATCCAAATGATGGATTTTGCCTATAAGATATAAGCTCAATTGAAATGCGAGAATGAAAGAGGAGAAGAGAGTTAGGTTTGAATTCATGGGAATCCAGGAAGAGACGAGGATGAGCGGTGTGGTCCGGCTCCTGAAACAATGCTATATAGGATCCCAGTACCTCCTGATTTTTCGTCTGGAAACACCATTCAAGTTCTAATGATATGGTTACTGTGCTACTTACTGTAATATGTTGAAATGTGTTTCATACAAGGTATGATAGGTTCTGGTGAAGGTTAATCTCAGATACAGATCCCTCCTCCTTGGCTTCGTCAGAGGATCCAGGAGATACCGCCACACTTTATCTCACTGTATGAATGAAACATGAGAAGGAGAGAATACCAATAGAACGCTTGTGAGGTCATTGATTCAGTCGACTTTGACTGTTGTTGTATGCACAATCCATCAACAGTTAAAAAAGGCTTTAACTGAGAAGCTATGTTTAAATAAAGCAGCTTCTGGATGCTCGTTGACTGACTACATGCACTATCAGCTGGAGAAGTATTAAACATACTACAGTCCTAAGATTAAAGTGAAGAAATGCCCTCCTCTCATTCCATTTCTCTTTGGTTAAATATTTGGATTGCCGAAATATTTGCATTTTTGAGAGAAGGAGAAGGAGAGGGAGAGGGAGAGGGAGAGAGAGAGAGAGGAGAGAGAGAGAGAGAGAGAGAGAGAGAGAGAGAGAGAGAGAGCATGGATCAATAAAGAGGACAATGATGCATCACAGCAACCGCCAGCCAACAGACTCTATCCTTTTTTGTATCATTACCACAGACATGAAGTCGGTGTTCACTCACACTGTTTGTGTTTTTTTTTTTTTTTTGAGGTTCGAAACTTAGACTCTTCCATTTGGCAGCAATCTTTGTGTGGGAATCGCCCACTGGAAAAAAAAAGTTGTCTTGACGATATTATAGCTGTCTTTCAAGGCTAACAAGAATCTAATTTGATTAGCAAGACACTGACACTTTTCCCACACCGCCTGTGCTCATGCAGATTCAAATATGTGCTTTGTAGTTGCATCATTTTATTCTGGATCCAAATAAACAGTTTTAACGCACGCATAGTGATAGCAACACTGGCTAAAGCCACCCACTTGGGGCTCCTGAATAAAACATCAAGCTGAATGCATCCCTCTTACACTTGTGTTAATACTGGTGCGCCATGTGTGTACGCAGGAACAACCACACACACACACATGCACATACAGCACACACACCTGCATAACTCCCGTGGAGTATTGTGCCTTTTTTTTGATGGATCTGTGGGATTTGCTTGTATAGAATACAACTTATTTTCCAAGTGTGGCGAACTTGTGTATACATGCTGCTCACAAGAGCTTACAAGAGTGTAAACATCCTTGTACACCAGAGTATCAGATAGTGTGTGTTCAGAGTGTGTAGGAGGGGTTAGGCAGCGAGAAGGAGAAAGATAACTCATAGTTGTGCTGGAAGAGGGAGAATTAAAGGAACAGATTAGGGAGATTAATCTCTCAAATTTGAAGAAATTACAAAAAAAAAGGAATGAAAAGAGCTATGCAGTAAATTATATCTCAAACTGGGATTAGATGCTGCAGAACAGTCGAAGCACAACCTTTTTGAATTGTTCACATTCTATTTTTTTTCCCCCTGTTTATTGTTCATTATCTTCGTGAATCTAATCTTGTTTTACTCCTTTTCCTGCTGGGTTAGACACAGAGGCTCCCAACCACTAAGATAAGAAGTGTTTTTTAGCGTGCATGGATTGTGCACACATGGTTCATGTGGGTGAAATCCATGATGCATGTCAAATACTAACCAGCTCTCCTGCGGTCTGGCTGTTTGTATTGTGATGAGCTTAAGTGACACATGTTGTCATACAAGCCAAACATAGCTGTTCTTTTCTCGCAATGGCGTTAAAGCACGCATATGCACATGTTATGATAACTGTGGGCTTTTTTTTTTTTTTTTTTTTTTTCTTCTTTTGAGCTGTGTCTCCCTGCATACACATTTGCATACAAATGATAGCACACTCTTAACGCTGTCATATAAGTCTGGGCACAAATGGAAGACACGCACGCACACGTGTACAGTAACGTGTCTGTCTGTGTGTTCTCCGCCTCTACATGCCTTGATTGATTTCACCATAAAATTGTGCTCAGTAGCCACCCATTAAAACTCTGATCTCATCGATATGTGTGCAGCGAATGCAGTGTGTGGCTCTGAATTATTCACCTCCTCCTCTTCCTCTCACACTTTTCTTTTTTTGCTCTCACTCCTCATTTTTTTCCTTTCCTTGTCCTCCTAATTTCCTCGCTGTCTTTCTATTTCCCCCTTTTTCCTTCATGCATTTCCTTCATTTTTTTCTACCTCTGGTGCTCACTTTGTCTCAATCTTCTTCTGTTGCCGTTGTTTAATTCCACTCTGCCCGTCCTCCTCTTCCTCTTTTTCTTCCTTTTATAATCCCCCTCACCCATCTCCCCTCCTCCCTTCCCTTCCCTCCTCTCCGTCTCCTCTCTCTATCTCTCTCCAGTACTGTCAGCCCTGAGGCGAGTCTCAGCCATCACTCCTCTTCATTTATTAATACCTGTACTCATGCAGCCCAGGCAGCACACACAGCTGCCTCGCATCCCTGTCCACTGTTTTCACACACACACACACACACACACACACTCTCACTCACTCACGCTTTGCCGACTGCACAAATGTCCCTGAGGATGCAAGAAGCCCAGTGTGTCCACACGCTCACACCCGCTTACTGTGCAGAAAAATGCCCTTTGTAAAAGGACAGGGAGCATCAATCTTCCAGCTGCGTCAGGCTGCAGTTTGATGCTCTTTTTGTACTTCTGCGTTTGCCTGACTTGCATTTAATTGCACTTTATTGCAGCTGTAATAGAGCTTAGATCATAATTGTTTCACATCAGTCATTGGCTCGACTTTTTGCTTTCAGCATTAATCAATTGTGCTCGACTTTCCAAATGAAAGTCAAACACTGAGCTTTTTCTTTTTTTTTGTAGTGATTTAATTTTATAAATCAAATAAAAATGATTTGAGAAAACGTTCTTCATCAGCACACATTGACCCCAGAGTATCAATCCAGCCACACATTCTGTTGTTAGAGGATGCAAAAAAGAGATTTCCGTCCCCGCTCGTCGCTTCAGCTACAGTTTTATGATCGGCGCTAAGGGAGTCGTGTTTTTTGTGCACACATCAGTCCCAATCAGTGCACACGCATCTCGTAAAAATATACAACAACAATATAAAGAGAATTATCAACACAGGAGGGAAATAAACTCTAATGGATGCTTCATTTCACAGACTTATTTAATCCGTGCAGTGTTGCAAAAAGAGAGCTTAACACAGAGAAACACGTGCAATGTATAAATCATGCAGCCAGTTAGTCTGTCGTTATATAGGTAGATTATTTTATGAGGGATCAGTGGAAACTCTGAGAACAATTAGAGCAGCTTTTATGCTTTTCAATACCCTGGTTAGACGTCCTCTGTGTAAATTATTTGTGCATATGTGCGTGGCAGTTAGCTCAACTGGTGCTCTTGACTTGCAGCTGTTCTCTTGAGCTCCCATGTGCGGCTATAAATAGCTCTTCATATGCTGTAATGATGCACTGAGGACAAAGTCGGAGGGCAGTCTCACTTGAAAACATTTGAAGGGATGTGGATCGTGGAGATGATAGGTCTGTGTTGTGTATGTGTGCGAGGGTGCGCATGAAAGAACAGCGTGTCAAAGCTCTCGTCGTAAGGAACAATTAAAGCAGCAACATAACGCGACCCGGCGACTCACGAATGAAGTCGTCCTCTCACGTCGTTATTTAGAGCAGTGGCAGCCATCATGCTGAAGTTATCTCTGCCATCAACGGGATCAGAACAGCACTAGTCACACTTCCTTATAAAAAAAAAAAGTTCACACACCTATCAGGAAAGGACCGTCATAGATTCATTCAGTTCTTAAAGCTGTAACACCACAGTACGCACTTAAAGCCCTCTGTAGAATAAACAGAGACAATTAAATAAAGAGCTTCGTAATTTGGATGCATTAATTAGTACACACAAAGAGCAAACAAAGAGATGAATTACCAAACATCAAACACAAATACTCTTGAGTTTATCATCTCACTTTAGTGCATATAAAACAGTATTAACAATAAAATATATTGCACACTGTGTTTCATACTGAAATAACCCTGTGGAGAATTACACTGGTATAATAGAGAACGTTTCAGGAGGTCATAGAGAGTGTAGAATCAAGGCTGAAATGACCTTAAATAATTTAACTTCTGCAAAACTATACTCAGAATAATCAAGAAATTGTGTACACTGCAGTAATCAATATAGAAATGAGAATGATAAAGAAAGCCTCGTGGTGGAAAGCCCCTCCACAGCTATATGACTGTGATGCACTCATGCATCTGAGAAAACTGGCATAACCACCAACAATCTGAATAATCGTGTGAGCTTAACACGCACATTGATGCATTCTAGCTTTGCGTATCCTGCTGTAATTTTGCAGACGTGAGTCCATTTCATTTATAGTGTTACGTTTTCACTCTGGGAATATCAAGAATGTTTATGAAGCAGAGACAAATACCGCCTTTCTCCTTTGATATACTTGGCGCCATCTGGAGGCGGTTATGGTCATTGCCATGAGATATTTTTCCCCCCCTGAAGAATACCTTTAGTTCTGCCAATGAGTGAAGGAAGAACTGTCCCCTTTTTCCGTTATTGAATTTGATGATTCATTACAGCTCGAATGGAGGTCCGGCTCCTTCAGGGGAGGTATTGCATGGGCAGCAGGGTAATCACATGGAGATTACAGTACCTGCTGACTTTATTGTCAGTCTGATACATTTATAGATTAGGAATATACATCAGTGAAGCCTTCTTTGTAGTTAATGATGTCCAGCCTGCCCACTGCTGTATGGATTGCAAAAAAGGCCGCAACAATCACTCCTCTGTGATTAAAAAAAAGAAGAAGAAAAAAAGAGCCATGCATGATGGACTGTGTCTCAGCTGCGTAATAAAGAGAGCGCTGCATATGTAAACATGTGGCCAACACAATCAGTCATAAGCAAATGAGGATTTATACCTGCAATAAGGAGCCTGTGTGGGGAACGATGAAGATGATCAATGTGACAAGGCGAGGCTTTGAGAGTGTTCTTTAAATTGCTGTTGGAGGAAAAGCACTCATCATCTGTCACGTCGAGGCCTGAACATTTCCTTCAATAAATTAGATTTCTGGGTTTATTTAATCTAAAGTTTAGCATAATCAAATGTAGATTTGGTTCCATTTAAGTCTCCGTTTAATTACATTTGTAGAGGTAAATGCACATTTCCTTGTTATGAAATTGGACACAGAGATCTGTGGCTGTACACAAACAGGAGCTTTATACCAGCACATACCGGCTCTACTGTGAGCTCATTCACTTACACCCTCGCCTGCTTTTCTGTCCCCAGTGAACACCTCTCCTGCTCCTTCTCCTTCTTCCTCCACGGGGAGAGCAACGTGTGCACCAGTGTGGAGATCGCCCAGCACCAACCTGTGCATCACATCACAGAGCACCACATCGAGCTGGCACAGACCTCCGTCACTCCAGTACAAGGTGACAACACAGACTCATACGGGTAGTTTAGTTTTATGAACGATGAAGAAAACAAACCCCAAAAGACATGTTTGACAATTGATTTCGCCTTGGCTATACTGTAAATTAAACTAGCATTGCCACTTATATAAGTTAATATATTAGTCTTACAATATTAAAGTTTGTAAGAAGTATCAACAAATTAAACTTCAAGTGCCAAATCTAGGTCCTTCTAATGAAGACAACTGACGCCTGTGAGTGTGATGCTATTACACATTCAATCACTGGATTTCTATTACTGATAATTGACTGTCCTAGTTCACATTTGAAGAAAAAAAAAACCCTGATATGTCACAGGAGAAGGGACAAATGAGAAATGTAGCTGAAATTAGAAAAGTGATAATTGTGGTGACGATAATTATAAAATATGATGAAATCAAAATTCTGCACTAAAGTGTGCATACATACATGGTTTAAATCCAAAACTGCAACTTTATATCCTGTAGATTGTGATTGTATTGAGGTTATGTAATCTATTTAATATTTGCTAACTTTAAACCAGTTTAAACTGAACTGGAGCCAATCGTATCCTTTTTGTAAGTGACATCAGGTTCAGGTGAAAAAGTGAAGGGAACCTCTTCAATGTGTTTCTTTCAGCTAATCAAAGTCTCTTTGTTTCCCTCTGCAGTGATCCTGAGTCCGTACGGCCTGAGTGGCACTCTGACAGGTCAGGCCTTTAAGATGAGCGATCCAGCAACACGCAAGCTGATGGAGGAGTGGAGCTACTTCTACCCTATGGTACTACAGCAGAAAGAGGACAGCAAAGGAAAGGAGAAAGAGGAAGGAAGCCGTGCTTATGATAGCAACTGTCACGTGGCAGTGGAGGTCATAGTAGGTGAGGAAAAAGTCCACGTTTGTTGAATTTATAATATTATTAAATGGAAAGAATATGTTTCACAATGTCCAATGCTTCATGGAAAACATTTTAGTCCACCCAGTACTATGACATTTGTTTAGGGTTGAGCCACACTGAAAACCATACATGCATGCATGCATGTTATATAAGAAGTATGACTTCTATTCAAGGGCTGCAAAAAGACTGCACAGGAAATTTGCACTTGGTTTAAAGAAGAAAAAAAAAAAGGAATAAACCACATTTAAGTTCAAGTGAGCTGAAAGACAAACCCATTTCTACCAATTCATTTTTCTTTTTGGTTGGTACCCTGACCTATAAACCTCTTTTTATTTTTTTCAACTCATCAGTGAAAAAATTAGAATCCCTAAAGAGACGATCAATCATCCAATGACTGTGATTGTTCTTTGCTTTGTAAAGGTTTCGGGGGTCTTTAAAAGATCATGAAGGAATGCCTGAATTTAATTTTTAGAACATATTTAGTCGAGATTTTAATTTCCGCATGTTTGCTGCTCGGCCATGTTTCAGGAAGTAAAAAGACATTTTAATAAAAGAATTCTTATTACATGTGTAGTTTTTAACCCTGACATATTATTCTCAGACAAACAATGAAGGAGCATTATTACATTGATTAGCATCTAACTGAAGATTTATGAAGACAAAAAGGGTTTATGGGATTGTTTGTTTTAATGTTTACTTTGACTGTGGTTATCCTCTTTCAGCACATCTCTGAGTAAAATAAAAGGGGAAATAGCTAAAGTGAAGACAGACAGAGAAGAAAAGAGAAGTAGAGGTAAAAGGCCCGAGGAGCTATTCTAATAGCTTTGTCTAATCAGCCTGATCCCACAGCGTTGGTTTGACCTGATTATAATCACAACTCCTTTGGATAGCGGCTTCTGAAAAAGGAACGTTGGTTTGCAATGATAGTAAGGGAGTATGAAGAGAATCAAGATCGTTTGTTTTATATGAGCAGAGAGAGAGACAGAAAGTGTGTGATTACATTAATGGATAAGAAACAATTGCGCTCCTCACACTTTACAGCATATTTTCTGGATTTATCTGACTAGAGTTTTAACAGTACAATAAACCTTGCTGTAAAAAAAACGAGCTCCATATCCTTATCCTAAAGTTAATAAGGCCCTTCTTTTTCATCCTCTCAGGTGGTGTAAGGATGACCTACCCAGTCGCTTTGGTTCTGATCGCCCAGGGCGACCTCCCGGTGGAGCAGCCTCCACCTGTTCCTGCAGCTCAGGGCCTCAACAGGGAGCCAAACCACTGCAGTGTGCCGCTCACACCACCCACGTCCCCACAGCAGCCCTGCTCAGGTGACACATACACACGCTATTCATCAACATAAATAAAAATCATCCTGTATTTCAACCAACATATGGGCAGACTTTCAGTTTGTACAATATTATGATTTATGACCAAATACACCAGAACTTATTCTACCAGCAGTTCAGTCATCTAATCTACTTTGATAAATGGGGACATCAGAAGACCAAACACTGCTAACATTAGCATTAGAATCAAAGCTGATGCGATGCCAATGCCCTTATACAATCTTTGAACTGCTTCCTTAAAATCCTGTGCTGAGTCGTGTCTCTGTTTCAACCTCCACCTCTCAGCGGACAGCGGCTTTGTGACCTCCGTGTCCAGTGTTCTCACACCAGACAGCAGCATTGGGGTCCCCAGCATCAGCCCAAAGCATTCTGGGAAGAAGCTAACCTGTCAGGTAGTGCACCAAGCCTGGAGGGAGTGCTATCTCAACCAGCCACAGTACGTGTAAGTTAAAACCGCTGCTGAATGTGTTTGCTGAGGAGCAGTGATGCAAGAGAGCCATTGACCTCTGAGAGCTGTTTCCTTTTTTCTTTCCTCCTGCAGACACAATCATCCAATTGATGCAACGCCGAAGAAGGAGGTGCCAAATGGAGTGACCACATGGGACTTCAACGATCTGGGAGCGAGATCGTCATGCAGATGCTCCAGGTACCAGAGCTGCACATGCAAGCTGCTCAGTTCAGCATTAAATTTATATTTACAGCATCTGAGCTTTATTGTAGTGTTTATAACAAAGGGCATTTTTATATAAAGATATTTGGCAAACACGCTCCAATTTTGAGATGCCTAGGGATTCTCAGTCAAACATGCTACACGTTAACAGTAAAGGTATAAAATGGAATAAAACTGAAGACCTTCTTTTTAGGAACGAAAAACTGCTGAAATTGTGGGAACAAACGGGAAACACAAAAAACTTTAAAACACCAATTATTGTGAAATTCTCTCCTGAAATCAGTATTCTCAGGATGTTTTTTTTTTTTTTTTTTACTTATTTTATTTTCTTCCAGGTTGAAGCAGCAGAAGCAGAATCTGACCACCACATCCACTGCCAACCCTCAGACCAGTGCCAACCCCCCTCAGTCCTCAGGCCTGTCCTCATACCCCACCTCCCTGCCCAAACACAAGACCAGCGACAAGACGGAAAAGGCAGACAAACAGTCCAAGAGGCCGGCCACCATCCCCTTTCACCACCGCCTCTCTATTACACAGGAGACCCCTCTTGAGCAGGACTCGACAGGAGGGCCCCAACTTGGTGGTCTTGTAGCTCTCGAGAACCCCTTGGAGCCACTGGCTGCAATGCCAAGTTGCAAATTTCCCAAACCACTTTCAAACAGCAGAAAGGCCTCTGAGTCCCTTCTTCATTCGCCAATGTCTCCACTTCCACCCACGTTAAGCCCACACCCGAGAGTGCAGGACCCAGAGGTGCTGGATGGGCCTGTGGATATGTCTCTCTGTCCAGATGGAGCTTCAGGGATGGGGCTGATAACCAGCGAAACGGCGGTATATACAGCCCTTCTCAGGCAGCGGGAGAGTGGGGGTGGCTGGTGGAGAGGCTTTAGGACTCCCCGAACTGATAAGACCGACTGCAGACCCCCTGAAATTCCCACTGATAAATTGGAGGAACTGAAGACTGATACAACCACAGAGGGAGTGCCGCTAAAGAGGTGGGAAAGACAAACAACGACAGAAGGGTATAAGTTAGTGAAGGGAGGGGAACGTAGCTAAGAATATGGATAAAAGGATGAATTCAAGCCTTCTTCAAATTCATCGATAAGTTTCTGGCTTTTATTTTGCATGATGTAAAATAAAAGATACGGTATTGGGACACAAAACAGGGAAGAATACAGAAAGAGCAAGTTCCAACTACGACACTTAATGTGTGTTTTTTCTGTCTTTTGTCTGAACCAGACTGTATGCACAGACTCACAAGAGATTTAAAATCTCGGAGGAGAGGGTGAAGGACCACATTCACACATTGGGCCTCTACCAGCCGCCGGGTATCGAGGCTCTGCGGGAGCCGGGGGACGATCCCTATGACTTTAAGGAAGGAGACATTGAGTACACTTTCTCCACCTCCAAGAGGTTAAAGGGTCAGGGGCGAGAGCCAAACAAGAAGGTCAAGGTAAGGAATTGCACACTGTTTAAACACACAATGCGATAATATATATATATTTTTCATCAAACAAGGGCAATGTTTAGTTTAGTTTAATTTATTTGTTTAGCACACATTCCAAAGAAAATAACATAACTTATTCTAGTTTCTTTATTTTGTAATAGGAAATCGGTTCAATAGAGGATACATTTGTTGACAGCAGCACTATTCATGTTTTTTTTTTTTTTTTTTTTAATGAAAGCTCCCAGCTTTAAACCTTAAAAAATATGAGACTGTCATTGAACTAAAAATATTCTTTTTTTCCCTGTAATTTATCCAGCAAGGAGAAGAAATCACCAGCAATGGAGCACTGCCTGATGGGAAAGACGCCATGTCCATTTTTAACTCTGCTCCAAAATCAGGTGCCACCATCTACAATGCATGATGCATCATGTACATGTGCTTGTGTATACTGGCTTGAGTCCAATTCTTTCACTTCTTTGATTCATGGGTAATGTGTAGCCATTGTCCTAATGTGTTGGAGGGGTTTGTTTCAGATGACTCAAGTCAGGATGACGGAGCTGCCAAAGCAAACCCTTCTCTGACCCGAGAGAAAGATCTGGTGGTAAACATCTCTGATCTGGATAACATATTTGATGAAGACGAGGATGAGTTGGGGGTGAGTTGTCATCGTTGACATAATTGCTTTTTAAGAAAATGTTTGTACCTTCTATCTTATAGTCGCTTTTGCTGCAACCATTATTTTCTTTAACCGTTTTAACACTGACATATTCCACAGCAGAACATACTGTGTGAAATAAATCTGATCATCATGTCCTGTGTGTAATAATTTGTAGACTGTTTACCCCAACCAGCATTCAACCAAGCCACCAGTATCAACAGAAGATCGCCCCCTGGGGAAAGAAGGCAGAGTTGCTGTACCATATCCATCAAGTGAGCTTTTACTTTCATAATTTTTACAAAATTCTTTCATAACAAACCACAATCTCATCGATTGTCGTTTGTTTAGTTTTGATGACAGATACACACCTTTGTTAACTACATTTGTTTCCTCTGTTTTGCTTATTCTGTCTGCCTTTAGCAGTAGCAGACCTCCAGCGGATGTTTCCGACCCCTCCTTCCTTAGAACAGCACCCAGCCTTCTCTCCGATCATGACGTACCGTGACACCCCGAGCCAAGAGCCCCCTGCACCCAGCGGAGCATTGGACCACCTGCCTCCTTTAGCGTCCACCCAGCTAATGGAATACAGGATGGAGTTTGAAGAGGGCATGGTCAGTCCACGGCATGAAGATATCAAGGTAAGAGGAGGTTTTAATTAAAGTTTTTAATCAATATGCTAAACCGATCTTCAATTAACAGCACTTATTTAGCTTTGTGTGTCACTGTGAACCTAGAAAACTACACTTCAGTGAGACAATAGCAACTTTGGCTTGTTAATTACTTTCACAAATTGCTTCAGTTCATTTAAAACTCAACACAGGGAAGCCAATATAAATGGCAGTCAGTTCCTTACTAGCCTGTCAGGCCCTCACATCAAAAGAATTGTTTTACTTTAACCTGTTGCTTGCTAATTAGCTATCTTAGCTCAGTCAGACTCCTGTACTGACTGTAGACTTCATGCATTTGGGAAACACTAACACAACTGAGTAGTTGAATGCATTTAATTGCCACTATTATGTGCATCTCCTCATTAACACAAATACAAAGCTCCTCCAGATAATACGCTTTATTCTGTCAGCTCAATTTGTTAAACACACAAACAGGATTCAATTTAACATTTGAATGGATTTGATCTGAGTCGACTGATGACATGATTGTTGCTGCCTGTTTTAATCGCCTTTAATTTGCACCCTGACACGAATTCAATTGTATTAAGTTCTAGTTGAACAAGGAAATAGCATTTTTTAAAGAAAATTTGCCAGCTGACCTAAAAGCAAGAATTAAAGAGGTTCCACAATTAACAACACTTCAAATTTAGGGTGGCTGTGAATTCAGCAGTGAAGTATGTGTCAATATAATTGAATGTTAAACTTCAATCTTTCCCTGGTATTTTCTCTATGTAGCCACATGTAGGCTCCTCCATGTTCGCTCCACTGTCCTGCCTACCCAGTCAGAGTCTACCACCGCTCAAGATTCCAGATCAATGTTACTACCGTCCATCATGGGCCCTCATGCCCAAAATGGAGCATTACTCCACGATCATGCATCCACAGCATAACTCTTTCACCAGAGACGGATACACGTGAGTACACAACAATGACACACAAAAAAAAAGATCTCCAATGTTGATGAAGATGTTTAAGTCTTCTAAAATAAAGCAACTTAGCTTCTGAAGGATGGATATGTGAGGTTAACTTGAACCATATTCACACCATTTTCCTCTGGTGTCACGCTCATGGAAGCTTAAATGTTATTATCATACAATCCTCTCAAATAAATCATTTCATTTCCCTGCTTCTAAAAGGACGAGCAAACGATGAAAAATTCTACTCTGATTGGACATGAGCTAATTTTTCAAGTTTAAAAAGAAGACTTTCTCAAGACTCTTTGTCCGATTTCTTACTATCCACCGTCCCTTTTTTTGTCTTTTTGGCAGTGGATTCCCAATGCTAGCTCTTTTTAGTGTTCTTCTTGGCTAACATAATTGTTGGGTGGAATAAGCCTTTAAGATATTATAAGCATTTATTTGAGCTAGATAAAAAGATAGGAGGTTTAAATTCAAGCTAATAATGCTCACAATTTGTCAGGGGAAACAGGGTCATCATATGAATATGCTGAGAGTCAATTAGATTTACTACACTGCAAGTTAGTGAGATCTTACTCGACTTTTATTTTTTGATTCTTTCAATGTGTGTTTACCAGAAATGTCCCCAGTGTTAACGCTCTCACTGACCAGGAGTACGGTCAGATGAGCGCAACCACCGCTTCTGTGAGCACCACCATCGGGATCCTCCCTTCTCCTGCCACTCCACGTTTCTCTGTGCCCACTCCACGAACTCCTCGAACACCTCGGGGGATTAATGCTGCAAGCTCGGGTCAGGGCTCGGTGAAGCAGGATGGTACTGAGCTCAGCTCACCGGTCTCAACCTCCACCAGCCTGCCTCTCAGCTCTGTGGATCCCTTAGCACGTCCAGGACCTTCCCTGCCGGAGGCCCACAGCCTGTACGCCATCCTCCTGCTTTCTGACTCTGTCCTCAATGTTTTCAAGGATCGTAACTTTGACAGCTGCTGCATCTGCGCCTGTAATATGAATGTCAAAGGAGCAGATGTGGGGGTGTATATCCCTGATTCCACTTGTGAGGATCAGTACCGTTGCACGTGCGGCTTCAGCGCCATCGTGAACAGGTTGCTGGCCCATGGGACAGGCCTCTTCCTGGAGGATGAGCTGGATATTTTCGGTCGGACTTCAGAGTTAGGCCGGGCAGCTGAGAGACGGCTGGCTTTATGCCGGAGGGACCCAACTATACGAGACCCCAGAGCTAAGAAGCCCCAGGACGCAGCCCCTGCATCTCCATTAGTCATGGTACTTCTGCAGCAACATTGCTCCCAGCCTATTTCCTCCCTGGCATCGCTACATCTCCCTCTCAGCTGTTCCTGTCATGGCCGCAAGGGGGCGCTGCTCCAAAGCTGGATGTCTGAGAAGCAGTGGGCAGATGGGAGCGATGCCTGTGTGGAGTGTTACAATGCCTTGGAACAGGGGCTGCAGTATGTGGATAACTCCACTGGAGGGAAAGTAGATCAAGCTGTTGTCAGAAGCACTGCTCTTCACCCCTGGCCTCATACGAATGGTAAGAAACTCAATTAAGCAGCCAAAGAGTAATGTAAAAAAAATAATAAAAATAAATAAAAATAAAATAAGTTCCTGGGAAAACTGTGAGAAGTAGTCCTTTAAACATATCCCTGTTACAGGAAGCCTACAGGAAGCAGAGATATTTGTTTGTGTATGCCTATTTACCTTTGCAATATCTAAACTACATATCAATCTGTTCCATGTGTGTTTATTTGTTTCTCTTGTGTATAGAATCATGTTAACATGTGTGCATCTGTTCATGTATCCTTTTTTCTGTGTGTGCACTGTTGTGTGCGCGTGCCTGTGTGTCTGCCAACCCCCCACAGTGGTGGAGATGAGCATGTTGTCGTCCCAGGATATGGTTCGTATGCTGCTGTCTCTTCAGCCTTTTCTTCAGGACGCCATCCAGAAGAAGAGAACAGGAAGGACCTGGGAAAACATTCAGCATGTTCAGGGTCCGCTTACCTGGCAGCAGTTCCATAAGATGGCCGGTCGAGGCTCATACGGTGAGTCAGTATTTCCCAAAATTGATTTAAAAAAAACAAAAACAAATCCTCAGTCTATTTTCTGTTCGTAACGTTTTTAAGACTACAGTTTTCTGAAGTGTTAAATACATAGAAAGGCCTAAATGTGTTTCTTTCCGTGGGTTTTTTCAGGTTCGGAAGAGTCACCAGAGCCGTTGCCCATCCCTACAGTGTTACTTGGCTATGACCGTGAGAGAGACTTCTTAGCATTGTCCCCTTTAGCGTTACCTTTCTGGGAGAAGTTACTACTGGAGCCTTATGGGGGGCAGCGGGATGTAGCATATTTGGTGCTGTGTCCTAACAGTCCCTCTCTGCTGGCTGCAGCCCAGGCCTTCTTCCAGGAGCTAGGCACAGTTTATGAGGTAGGAAAAGGAAGTGAGATTAACACAGGATTGTATTCAAACGTGGCAAGTGCCTCCAATGACTGAATGATGACTCTGCTTCCAGACGTGTCGCCTTGGAAAGCACCGACCTCTTGCCAAGGTGTCCAGAGATGGCCTGGTCCGTGTGGGGGAAGAGGTCGAGCCGGAAAAAATGGAGGAGCTGGATGTGGACCAGTGGTTGACAGGGCCCTGGGCTGGACAGCAACACAACGACAACCTCAGCAAACTTAAACTCTACGCGTATGCCTGCAAGCAGCAGCTCGGTGAGAACATTTATTTATTTATTTTTTTTCAAATCTAACGTAATCGAATCTTATCCATAAAATATGGTCCAAGTAAAAGTCACCATATTCACACAGCTCAGGGTGTGAATCTTAAGAAATGTTATAATAGCTTTACTAGGTTGTTAGACTAGCATGATTTTGAAAGTAGCACTCTCTCCTTTCTCCGTATTCACCCGACCCCGGCCCTCAAAGCTCTTGCTTTGAGTCTTGACTCGTGCATGCATGGAGTAGAGAGGCTTGATTGGTTTACAAAACGTGTACCGAGTGCCAACATTGGTCGAAGTATTGTTCGTGTTTACAAACTGCTGCAGATGACAGATTGTTTCCGTTTCTTTTTCAGAGCTCTTAAATGATTAATCACTGTCAGAACCTAAAGACCATTTCAAAAGTGTATCTGGAGAAAATTACCTACCCTGCCTTTAATAGTAAAAAACTTGGGACTCAGAACAATGTCATTTCAACTCTGCAAGACCCATTAGAAACACAATCGATCGTGAAAATCCAGTGACACAAATAAATATCTCTATTTAAAAAAATACATTGATACTTAATTAAGTAGCATCAGTTTACAGCTAATGTAAGAATTGTACTAGTTTCTAGTTATTGTTAGCTTTGAATATACATATCTTGTAACATTATCTTATGGTAATGTAATCATTGTGGTGCTCCCCAGCTAACACTACTGTTCCCTTGCAAATGTAGGCTAGGGAAATAGCTAACCAGAACCTATAGTAGCCTGTGTGTGTATGTAATTGCGTTATTTAAAATAAGAAAACAACCTGAGGTCCATTTAATTTTCACTATCCTTTTTCTTTTTAAATGTAGATTTTTACTTAATTCTTCACTCCAATTCTTTTAAATTCAGGTCCCCAGCTTTCAATCTTGTCTTTGGACAGCAGTCTTCTAGTACCTCCCAAACTCCAGCCTCCCCCAAACCAACCCGCCGCCTCTGGGCAAACACAATCTTGTGGACCTGATGGTGAACCTGCTCCAGGAGCTGCTAGTTCAGGAAACGTTCCAACCCCAAACGGGGCAACCTCAAGTCATACAGGGGAGACAACACAAGCGGCAACCAGCGATTCTAAAGGGCCTTCCACTGTCACTCCACCAGCCAACACACCAGCAGAAAACCCTGAACTGTAAGGCCAAAATATTTGAAAATTACCTCACACACATTTTGTCCTCACATTTCAACACTAATATTTTACTTCTCTTGTGCTCTTCAGTACTTCAGAACAGTCTAGAATCGGCATCCCAACCGTGCCCGACTCAGCGGACAGCCATGCAAACCCACCAGCTATTGTTATTTACATTGTGGATGCCTTTCTTAACTCAAGTGGAGCAAGAAATGAAGGTGGAGAGGAGGATGAGTGTGACGATATGGAGGCAGGTAGCATTTGGCTACTAGGGCTTCTTCGCTGTTACACAGAGATGCTACAGACTTTGCCTGAGATGATGAGACCTGCCCTGGTGCTACAGGTAGGAAGATACTGTGGTTTTGCTCGAGACTAAAAGCCAATAAATTTACTCCCACTCTTGTGACCATCATCAATTTCATTTGTGTTTAACGTAGGTGGTGCCTTGCCAGTACCTCCTCCAGCCAGCAAGTGGAGAGAGCCATTTGTACTTACAACAGCTGCGCTCCCTGGCCTTCTCATGTTACTCCCAATGCAGGCGTCTGCTTCCCCATCAAACACACATTAAGTCCCTGACTGGCTTTGGACCAGTGTCCACTGTCAGTTCTGTTTTAAATGGTTCAGAGGTAGGCATAAGAACTCAAACATGTATATATTTTTTAAGAAAAGAGCTTACATATTTTACTCTGTATATAAAAGTACTTTGCTTCTGCCTACATTTTTTCATTTTATTTTTTTTTAAATTTTCACCTCCAGCATCCAAGTCCACGGCAGATGTACTCTCCTCCTTTCATCCTTGGTCCAACCCGCTCCAAGCAGCCGGAAGCAGGGGAAATGTGGGCCGAACCTCCTCCCAAATACAATGTGCTCTTTGTTGGATACTGTCTGTCACATGACCAGCGCTGGATCCTGGTGTCCTGCACTGACCAGCAGGGGGAACTTCTGGAGACCTGCATTATCAATATTGATGTGCCCAACAGGTGTGGAAAAGTTATCATTATTTCACTTCATAAAAAAACTGTCAATTTTGTGTGTGTGTGTGTGTGTGTGTGTGTGTGTGTGTGTGTGTGTGTGTGTGTGTGTGTGTGTGTGTGTGTGTGTGTGTGTGTGTGTGTGTGTGTGTGTGTGTGTGTGTGTGCGTGTTCAGCATCTCTTCCCACCTGTAGCACCACTGCAGGTGTCATTACATTTTTTTTTTTATTTTTTTTTTTTTAACTTCAGATCACGAAGACCAAAGGTTTCAGCCAGGAAGATGGGACTACAGAAGATGTGGGAATGGTGTATTGGCATCATACAGATGACCTCACTACCCTGGAGGATTGTGATTGGACGATTAGGCAGACTGGGACATGGAGAGTTAAAAGGTGGGTTTCTTTTGAGGATTGAACTGAAAATGTTGAGAGCAAAAAATATGCACCTGTTGAATGTATGATAATGATGTTGTTTGTCTTTGAAAGTGGATGACACAGTGAAACATTTCATCATCAACAACTCACAGATGTTAACACTCCCAGAATAAAATATGCAAACCTCCTTTTTTTGTACACATTTACTCAGACAGTATCTCTCGCCATAGAGAGTAGAGCCGTTCCTTTTGGTTAAACTGTAAGATTGTGCTCTGACATTGACCTGCTCTCATTTAGAACATTTAGTACAAACAGTCCCATGCAAACATACTGTAGGACCTACAGTAAGTTTATGCACCTACAGTGTAGGTGCATAAACTTACTTTCAGACCTTCCTCTAATACACTCCTCTTCCAACCCTTTTTTATATTCTAATTTATTTGTTTTTGTCTTTTTTATTATCCATGAAGAGATAGCATGTAACAGAGAATGATTCCCCAATGTCTTTCCTTCTAAGTATGTCGTCTTCTTTTGTCTTGTTTTCTCTCTCTCTCTCTCTCTCTCTCTCTCTCTCTCTCTCTCTCTCTCTCTCTCTCTCTCTCTCTCTCTCTCCTTCCAAATAGACTGGAGCTCACTCCTTGGGGAGCACTCGCTTCATTCAGTAGGGCGCCAGCTGAGGGAGGCCTGTCGTATTTGTGGGATCTCAGCTGCTGACACCCCAGCTATCCTCAGTGCCTGCCTCGTCGCCATGGAGCCACAGGGCTCCTTTGTGGTCATGCCTGGTTAGTAGTCTGTTCACTTAAGGAAACAGTTGGTTGAGCTCAATAACAAGATGATGGTCATTTAATTTATTTGTCCAAATTGACAGTTAGTGAAAAGATCAAGTACCTGGACATACACTTAATGTGCAGACACATAACTCTGAATGAGTGACAACTTATTTTGATTACAAAACAAACCAAAGTTTTAGAGCGTACGCATTTTACAGCTTGTTTAAAGAATCTTTGTGACAAACACTGTTGAAAGACATCTTACCATTGCTGTTTCTCTATGCATATGTCCAGATGCTGTGACAATGGGCTCAGTGTTTGGCCGCAGCACTGCTCTAAACTTGCAGACTTCGCAGCTGAACACACCTCAGGATGCTTCCTGTACACACATCCTAGTCTTCCCAACATCTGCCACCACGCAGCTGGCACCCAGCTCCTACCCCACGGAGGACATTAATGGTAAGGATAACATTATAACAGTCAAGAAGATAACAAAGTCTACATAATGAAGTCCTTGTTAAAGGTTTATCTATCTACCACCAGGGGGCATCATTGTACTAAAAAAAATCTCTTTGTCACAATAAAAATAGCACTTTCCACGTTTGTTTGAAAATGAATTTTATTATAACTCCAAATAAGATATTTTTCATTCTAATACCAAAATTTGAAATTTATTTGGTGTAAGCTGACATCGTTTTCATCTCTTTTCCCTCTCCTGCAGATGACATGTTTGTTCTGCCCTTTCCTGATGAACTGGAGAACATTGACAATGACATGATGCTGATCACAGGGACCCTCCACCCCTCCCCTAACACCTCTCCTGTGCCCTCGCCTGGCTCCCCATCTGGGATGGGAGTGGGATCACATTTCCAGCACACCAAGGTGAGTCAGGGGACCAGCGGGAGAGACACTGACATTTCCTTATTGTGACAAAGCATTCTGCGGCATTTCACACATCAACAACTGACTCATTGTTTGTGAATAAACGAGCCTGCAGAAGAAGGAAGAAAAACACTGTGATCAGAAATAGTTGTGAAAAAAGATTTCACTTTATTATGGTCTGCTGACTAAACTTTCCAGAGCAACCATAAAATAACAGCACGACTAATACAAAAAATGATAATATATGGATAAACGTAAATACAATATTTTTCAATGACACCTTAGAGGAATTACATTATTTTGTTGTAGAATTATTACTGAAATGTAGATGTATACCTTTTCAGGTATGGATCATATGTTCTGCTCTAAAGCACAGGATGTTGTTTTCTTTGTTGGCACGACATGTTACAGGACCAAAATCTGACATTTTGCCAAATGAAATATATGCAAAAGAGTTTGTCTTTAGGGCACAAGAGATAAGACACATTGACAACCTATATTATTAAAGTTGTCATTCAGTACTGTGAAACTGTGGGAGAATTCAGCCATCCGCAAGATGTTATTTAAAAACATGCATGTACGTTATGTCCATATTGCCTTGCAAATATCTATCTTGTTCCTTTGCAAATTGAAATAAACACAACATACAGTACTTGTGCCCCATAGATGAGTAGCTTCTGTTTATTGAAGAAGTAACATAATGTATGTACAATACAGTATGGACAGAACTGTTGACATTTGTGTTCTCTTTATTTCGGAACTATTGTGATCCAAGAGTAAGGTAACTTAAAGTATGCTATCATTCAACACAGAATTGATTTTTGGCTTTACATACAGTGAACCGAGGTTTAAGCTCGGCTCTAAACACCAGAAACCAAATAGAAAGCAGATCTCATTTAGCAATTTTCTAAATGCAGCACATCTGTTAAGAATTCTGTTCACTAAGACATGATTCCATTTTCATTTCAAACTCTATTACAAGCTTGAGCTCCAGATAAAAGACAGGCTGTTACCTCAAGAGAAGATATGCAGCAATATAACTGGGTTTTTTTTGTAACTAGTTTGGTCTTTACTTTTTGTTACGCTTTGATGTTTTAATGTGAAAATTACATGTTTACGTATCCTTTTTTTTTTTCACATTCCTGTAAACGTTTGATGTAGATGGGTAAATAACTGGTTTAAATCATTACCCCGGGTTTGTTTGGTTCACGTTGTGTGTTGGTGATTAATGGCTGGCCTGCTCCTGTGTGCACAGAGCCAGGGGGAACGCTTGCTGTCCAGAGACAGTCCACCAGAGGAGCTGAAGCAGCAGCCACTGGCTCTGGGTTACTACGTCTCCACTGCACAAGCAAACGGACTCCCTCACTGGTTCTGGGCCTCTTGCCCGCAAGCTGAGAGCCAGTGTCCACTTTTTCTCAAGGTATTCGAAATACTGTGTGTGTGTGTGTGTGTGTGTGTGTGTGTGTGTGTGTATGTGTGTGTGTGTGTGTGTGTGTGTGTGTGTGTGCGTGTGCGCGTGTGTGCGTGTGTGCGTGTGTGTGTGTGTGTGTGTGTGTGTGTGTGTGTGTGTGTGTGTGTGTGTGCGCGTGTGTGCGTGTGGGGGGGTGAAAGAGACAAATAAAGCCAGTCAGACTTGTTTTATTAGAGAGAAACAGACAGCTGGTCGGTGATACTGATAAAGTGACTGGATCAATAATTTGTTTTGTTTGAACTATGTGATAAAACATTGTGGTGTTTTTTTTTTCTCTCCTTCAGGCCTCCCTCCACCACCATATCTCCATCACCCAGTCAGAGGAGCTGATGTCAGAAAAGATTAAATGGACCCCTCACCCCTTAGACTCAAAGACCACCTCTGATGTGCTCAGGTAAACATACAGCACATGCTGTTCCTAACCTGTGTGATTGATTTTATAAGCGACCCTCCATAAATGCTGGTGAAGTATTGGTAGGATATGAGCTGTCTTGCAGGTTTTGCTCATTACCTTTTTAGGATTTTATATTGCTGACACTGACAAGCAACTCAAGGATGTATTGTTGTGCTGAATATCAGGCTGATTATCATTACAACAATACTCTTGAAATACATGTTTATTCATGATTGTTGCCTTGATAAAATGTAAATATCTCTTTAAAAAAAAATGACTGATGAAGAAGGGATTGTCAAAATGCTTACTAGTGCTATCATATGCTATGAAACTGTGATTTTTTTAACCATTCCTTTATAGATACTACTTCTCTGGATACACATTTAAATAAAAAATAACACATTTTTCAAAGCCACAATTTCTTACGTATTCTGTTTGCTAAAATGTGCCTATTTTCCAAATACAGGTTTGTATTGGAGCAGTACAATGCACTCTCTTGGCTGACTTGTACCCCTGCCACCCAGGACCGCCAGTCCTGCCTGCCAGTCCACTTGGCTGTACTAGTTCAAATGTACAATGCCATCCTGAACATGCTTTAACTGTGGGAGACTTCAATGGACAGCTGTTAGCAGACTGATGGTTACCTTCACTTTCTCTGTGCCTATATACGCTTCCTCCGTCTGGGCACCAGAGAGCACCAGAGCTGTGGATTTTAACGGCCCAAAATAAGGACAGGGCCAGGCAGACTCTCCCACGCCGGGAATGTTACGAATGAGTGGGGTGAAATACTGAACTGTTCTTTTGAACTATTACTGGTTAACCGCAGAAGTTTGTACCTTCTAATCTTGTTGTGTGGTGCTTTCTGAGGATGAAGACGGACTTCTTCATCCAACTATGCTCCTTTGACTGACATATCACAACTTTCTCCTGATCACAGCAGCATTATGTTCCACTTTGAGGGGTCTGTGGATGACACTTAAAGAGACGCTCTGTATGAAACCCTCTCCTGTGGAAAGGGACATCTATGCAGGGCCACATAACCCCATAATGTACAACCAGCAAAAACGGCATGGCGACAAAAAAACACCTGGCTTTGTCAATGATACTTTTACATTTTGTTTTTGTATAGAACTAAACTGATGAGCTTCATGGGGACTTGCAGTGGGTTGAAAAAAACCTTTTACCTTTATTCTGAAAGGGGCAAACATCCTTAGTCACTCCAAAGGGGGGAGAATTTGACAATGGCACTTTTTTCCTTCACCCTCCAAAGTGTTGTAGATATGAACACAATGGAAAATATTTGACCAGTGAAGACAGATGTGTTGTTTATTGTGTCAGACAGACATTTGCAAAGAATTGAGACTTATTTTTAATATTTAAAGCGAGAAAAAGAGAAACTAAAACGAGCCTTTTCTCCCGATTGACTTTGAATTGTCTTGGGATCTGAAATAGAAAAATGTCATTTTAATGCAATTGTAAAGATGCCATATTTATACAAAGTATATCATGTCATAAAATTTGATATCTATGTGTATATATATATATATAACTATATATATATAAATATAAATATATATTACCTCTTCCATGCAGGCACTTAAGGAGAAAAGGTGGTACAGTCAACCATCTCTTTCGAAGTGGACACAGTATGAACATTTATCAAAGACATTGCATTTGAGTTGATTGTTTTTCTACAGAAAATGAGATTTTTTGCCTTTTTATTTAATGCGTTTAAATTAAACAAGTAAATGCAGGAGATTAAGTATACTCTATATTTATAAAGTGTTTTCTTCTTCTGCTATCAGAGAGATCTTGAAATAGGCAATATAAGACGATGGCATTTGAACATTGCAAGGTTATGAGCTATTTTAAAAAGAGACTTTATTTCATTGGCTCCTAAATGATGTCAAGCAAACCAATAGAAAGTTCTGTCTCAGCTTCACTCTGTCTACTCTTTGTTAAGACTCCTAGCATGTTTGTATATACACGTTTTATATATATTTTAAGCCGTGTCTTTTTGGAATTTCTTAAAGCTGTATATTTCATGCTGGTTGGTTTACTTTCAAGTGATTCATATCAAAGTTTTTTTTTTGTTGCTGTGAGCTTTTTTTTTGATACAGGACAAACTCATATTTACAACCAAGAGGTTAAATTGCCAAGTGTACACAAATGTACAGATGAGGGCAAGTTTGGAAAAATTTGTTACATCTGTCATCACTTTGAATATCAAACAGATCCACTTCAGCGGGAGGGGTCTGTTACTTTTACACTCTTTTTTAGTAAATTATTAAAACTCTTGAAAGCGATGCTGCGTTCAGTGTTCTCTTTTGATGCAAGGAACTGTGAAACACAGAGCGGCTTACACTCTGATTTCACTCGTTGTTTCTAGTTAGTTTGATCCATCACTTTAAGAAGGTAAGGTGAGAAGGTTTACGATGCAACATATTAAAATGCATTTTCAAATTCATCTTAAATATGATCAAAATTGTTTTATAATCTTCTAAAGTTTGAGGCATTCTTGTAGATTAATTAATCGTCCAGAATGTTTTTGTGTGTTATTTTTCTGGACTTTCACTTTTTGACTTCAGGTCCTGCTTTTCTTTCCCACTCTAAAACAAGCTTCTTTTTTTTCTACCAAATTGGTGTTTCTACTTTTACTCAAGTGAAGGACCCAATACTCCTTCCACTAGAAACTATTTATTGGGCTAATCATACATTTGAAAAGGGGTAATTTATTCCATTGAATCAGGATTTTCTTTGAAAGTTTAATATTTCTTTGTCACTAGATTGTTGTGTCATTTCTTTCTCTTGTTATTTCCATTAATCATACACATTACTACCTTTTTTATGAACAGTAAATGCTGCAGGCAGCAGGAGAAGTCCAACATGAACCAGTGAGAATGCAGTAGTAACAATCATAATAAGTACATGTGTGAAGAAGAAGACCAGCCCTTTGCTGTCAGTATGTGTGAAAGTTTGTTTTCCAACATACTGTATACCTAACACACTTCAACACCCAAAGGGATTACAGCTAATTACTGAGAATTTTTTTTTTTGTTACTGTGAGTTAGCCTGAAGGTGGTGATGAGACGATCTTTTGACCTGTTAAATATTTTTTTATTTCTGACTTGCTAGGTTATTAAAGCGAATGAATAATGAAAGCTGCTGGCTGTCATCCAGCTGCTGTCCCTGCTGTTGAACAAGATAGTCAAGTTTTATACCTCGCCTTCAGTTTTTCTTCAGTGCGCACTGGTTTAATGTATTTATAAGCACAGCCCAGACAAACACAGAAACAATTCATTCAACGTTTATCCTATTAAAAAGTTGTTGCTTTACACTTAGGTTTATGTCCAATTGATAAAAATGAAAATGTACTGAGCCCCACAACAAGGAGTGCCACATCAGAATGTTACTATACTCAAAAGAAGCCTACATCAGAAGACTGCTGCTGTGTGCTCCAGGTCACGGCGGCATGTTTCATCCTACTGGATGATGTGCTGTCTTTCTCAGCTGTTGCACAATTTTGCAATAAGTCTTACGTGGGCAGCAGTGCTAAATATAGGAGAGTCAACTACATCCTGAGTGAGTGAGTGAGTGAGTGAGTGAGTGAGTGAGTGTGTGTGTGTGTGTGTGTGTGTGTGTGTGTGTGTGTGTGTGTGTGTGTGTGTGTGTGTGTGTGTGTGTGTGTGTGTGTGTGTGTGTGTGTGTGTGTGTGTGTGTGTGTGTGTGTGTGTGTGTGTGTGTGTGTGTTGGAGGGTCGGGTGTTTTAAAGCACTTAGATTGAAACATTGTAAATGCATTTGTCAAACAAACTTTATGGACTTTTAAGTGAGCTTATTATGTGTCCATAATGATTCTTAAGGACATCCTTTTAAGTGGGAGTTGTTTCTTTTGTGCGATGTAGTGGGGGAATTTGAATATGTGAGGCAAAGAGAGAAAGAGAGAAAGTGAAGGATGGTCTTTCTGACCATCAGGGTCATGAAAACTGCTTTTTAATAGAAGCAGAAAAAAAGCTATAGTTGACATAAAAATGGACAAAAGTCCGTGTTGAAGGCCTGAGCAGCTTGAGGACACCATGAATGAAGAGGAGTGGTTCACTGAAGGGTAAAAGCCGCTGAAGAGTCACTTGTCGTGGTGGTGCTGTCTAATGGCCGCCACAACAGGAGGCAGTGGACTCTAATTGACTGCAGTGTTTTCCGCAGATGGCCTATTAGACCATGGCCATTTACCTGTTATCTTGCTCGCCAAGTGGATTGCTCCAGCCAAATGGCCTGCAGACTGGACAAAAGAAGCCAGACCAGTGTCTGGGTCGACGTTGCATTAGAGCAAACTCAATCAGAAGTCATCGGCATTTTGTGTCGTGCTCACATAAGAAGACAAGGTTGTTCTAAAAAGCCCCAACAGGAGAGAAAAACGGGACAACGTAACACTAGAATGCTGACTTAGTGTAGCCATGAGGCAGAACATGAAATACTGCCTCTTATGATGAATGAAGACATGGAATGGGAATGTGTTTTAACATCATACTGACAGTATTATCATATTTCAGTCGCAATCATTTTTGTTTGGATTTACACTGGAGGAATGCATCCTTAGGGCGCGTTAGAAGACTGATTAGATCACAGACGCGTCCCATTTTAAACCTCCTTCAAAAGCATGTCAAATGATGGATCCATCTGGTGAATCTTTTGAGGCCCAACACATGCCGAGATTCATTGTGTTTCAGATTCGTAATAGACTTTTCAAATCTTCCCATTGAATAAGTTATTAATTTCCATTGTATTAATCGCTCTCACTTATCATAATTACTTATTAAAAGAGAGCTCAACATCTCTTAACATAGGGGATTGAGAGCAGGGCAGGGGCAGGGGCAGAACGAGAAATCAGGGAGAGTGGAGAGACTGTTAATGATGATGTAGATAGACTATCTTCTTGTAAAAAAAATTTAAAAAAAGGAAATCAATAATATAAATGGGAAACATACCTGTGAAGTCTAGCAAAATAAAAGTATCAAGACATTGCCAAATGCATCAGAATGACACATTTGTTCATCATTACACAAATCGGTCGAATTTTACGTATATGTGAATCAATTCAAAACCTTCACTTTGGTCCACCATGATTTGTGTATAAAACCTTGAAGTCTGTCAACACGCCAAGCTGTTAGCTGAACTAAAATGTTCTCTCTTGGAGCCTTTAAAAGACACATCACAGTTAACAGCCCATTTTTGCTCTATTTTTTTCCCCAGCTAGTCTTATAGACACAAAATGCTTCAGAATGCATTCAAAGAAACAAGCAGGCCAAACTGCTGCCTGACCCACAATTGCGCATGGCTGCTCATTAGACCTACTTGAGTGACTTCACAAAACGCAGCATCAGATCTCAGCATCTGATTCAGAAGCTGCTTTGCATGCACGTCTTTAAGGAATGACAGACTATCCTGACCTGAAACCAGCTCATACAGACCCGCGTAGGTGAAGGACCAGTCTTGCAGCCAGCCTGCCACTCCAGATGACCTGTGAGAGTGCTCCAATCCCAGCAGAAACTTTAGCCGGGGCAAAGCTGTCCTGTTTTGACATGCCCTCTCCCTCAGAAGTGGAGGCAGCTGGCGGCTGTAGCTTCACGCCGCTTTGTAGATGGCGATAACTGCTGATTTTCCTGAACATTAAAGAGAGAGCAAAAGGGACATATACACATGCACACACTCATTGAATACCTTGCTGTCTGCCTGTTGTCTGTCATGGCAGCCTTTAGTGGACATCGTGGTGGGTCCTGTCTCTGTCTAACCTTTGATATGGCACTCAGGTCAGCCAGGGTTCAGGACTCTGCAGGGGCTGCGAGCGACTCAGGTCAGGGTGATCACCACCAAATGACAGCGCTGATGATGATGTTGGAAGGTTGGAGCTCCAATTTTATATGATGTGAGCTACAGTACATTGTGACTAATTTACACACATTAGGTTACAAGTTTTAGCATGCTATATGGGTCATTGTGAAAGATTCATAAATAGACATTCAGCTCAAGGCATTAAAACAATTGGTAAAATAGATATTATTAAATGGACGACTGCAGCACCATGCTTTCTTTACACTTTTTTTTATTATTGAACAAAGTTAAAAATGACTTGACATTAAATACTGAAGTTCCAATCTGCAGAAATGTTTTATGAAAAAAATTCTATTTATATACACTCAACAAAAATATAAACGCAACACTTTTGTTTTTGCTCCCATTTGTCATGAGATGGACTCAAAGATCTAAAATTCATTCCAGATACACAATATTACCATTTCTCTCAAACATTGTTCATAAATCTGTCTAAATGTGTGATAGTGAGCACTTTTGCTTTGCTGAGACAATCCATCCCACCTCACAGGTGTGCCACATCAAGATGCTCATCAGACACCATGATTAGTGCACAGGTGTACCTTATACTGCCCACAATAAAAGGCCACTCTGAAATGTGCAGTTTTGTCTCACAGCAAAATGCCACAGATGGCGCAAGCATTGAGGGAGCGTGCAATTGGCATGCTGACAGCAGGAATGTCAACCAGATCTGTTGCTCGGGCATTGAATGTTCATTTCTCCACCATAAGCCGTCTCCAAAGGCGTTTCAGAGAATATGGCAGTACATCCAACCGGCCTCACAACCGCAGACCACGTGTAACCACACCAGCCCAGGACCTCCACATCCAGCAGGTTCACCTCCAAGATCGTCTGAGACCAGCTACTCAGACAGCTGCTGAAACAATTGGTTTGCATAACCAAAGAATTTCTGCACAAACTGTCAGAAACCGTCTCAGGGAAGCTCAACTGCATGCTCGTCGTCCTCATCGGGGTCTTAACCTGACTCCAGATCGTCGCCGTAACAGACTTGAGTGGGCAAATGCTCACATTCGATGGCGTCTGGCACGTTGGAGAGGTGTTCTCTTCACGGATGAATCTCGGTTTACATTGTTCAGGGCAGATGGCAGACAGCGTGTGTGGCGTCGTGTGGGTGAGCGCTTTGCTGATGTCAATGTTGTGGATCGAGTGGCCCATGGTGGTGGTGGGGTTATGGTATGGGCAGGCATCTGTTATGGACGAAGAACACAGGTGCATTTTATTGATGGCATTTTGAATGCACAGAGATACCGTGATGAGATCCTGAGGCCCATTGTTGTGCCATACATCCATGAACATCACCTCATGTTTCAGCAAGATAATGCACGGCCCCATGTTGCAAGGATCTGTACACAATTCTTGGAAGCTGAAAATGTCCCAGTTCTTGCATGGCCAGCATACTCACCGGACATGTCACCCATTGAGCATGTTTGGGATGTGCTTGACCGGCGTATACGACAGCGCGTACCAGTTCCCACTAATATCCAGCAACTTCGCACAGCCATTGAAGAGGAGTGGACCAACATTCCACAGGCCACAATTGACAATCTGATAAACTCTATGCGAAGAAGATGTGTTGCACTGCATGAGGCAAATGGTGGTCACACCAGATACTGACTGGTTCTGAGTCCCCAGACCCTCAATAAAGCAAAAACTGCACATTTCAGGGTGGCCTTTTATTGTGGACAGTCTAAGGTACACCTATGCACTAATCATGGTGTCTGATGAGCATCTTGATGTGGCACACCTGTGAGGTGGGATGGATTGTCTCAGCAAAGCAAAAGTGCTCACTATCACACATTTAGACAGATTTATGAACAATGTTTGAGAGAAATGGTAATATTGTGTATCTGGAATGAATTTTAGATCTTTGAGTCCATCTCATGACAAATGGGAGCAAAAACAAAAGTGTTGCGTTTATATTTTTGTTGAGTATAATAAAGTGCAGGCTCTTGAGAGACTTAACCCAAGTAGATCTCTCCACAAGGTAGGAGATAACCTTCCTTTAGGTTTTGAAATAGGCTTTTATTTTAATTACTGCGAGCACTTAGTCTGCATATCATCAGGTCAAGTTCCATAATGACGTAATACTTTAACTTCCATGAACAAATATTGTAGCATTTGGATCCCCTACTAATTTGACCTCGTTTTTTTTTTCTTCTGAGGATTGTTGTTAATTGACATTCGATAGCTTGACCTCTTGCCGAGTGTTATTCAGACCTCAACCTAAAAATTTACATAAGGTAGGAGATTGTATTTGACCTTTTCTTGAGGTCTTGAAATAGACTTTTATTATCTGACAAATATATTTCAAGTAGAGAGAATCATACATTTGACTTACCAGTAAATGAGTATCTTTGATTGTTTCGATGATGGATGCAGAAATATTGAGTCAATATGAGATCATCAGTGTCCTCACGTTCCCTTTGCTTCTGTGTTAGGTCAACTCCAGGCAGGCGAATCCTGCACCATATTCCAGATGGCTCCAAAGCAGAACGCAGTTCTTACCCAACACAGTGATCCATGCACAGCCTTTGTTTACAACATCCCTACAGCAACAGAAACTATGCCTGCTCAGAACGGCAGCATGTCTGAAAACATCTGATTTTGTGTGGGAGAGCCTCGGCAAAAGCATAAATAGTTTTTGTTAGAAAAGGGGGCCATGTAAAGGAGCACAGAGTTTGCAACTGTCCTTCATTTAAAATATCTCAGTGCAGGGTTTTACGTCTTGAAAGCTGAATGAGAACACTTAACACTTTAGCCAACGTAAATAGAGAGGAATAAAAGCTCTGCAGACTTCAAAGCGCCACTCTCTGACACACATCAAAACGAGGCAGAGAAAACAATGTGTCATTGACGTCGGATATGAATGTTTGAAGGACACGAATCCCCTTGATGACTGTGTGCTACAGCAGTGCAGGCAGAGGGAGAAAAGAGAATGAATGAAGAAGGAAGGCAAGAGTGAAGAGAGGAATGTGAATCAGGTTCATGTTTATCAATATCAGAACTTAAGTCAATGAATTGTTGCCTCTTCGTCTTCGTCTTCGAGTGCTGGTATGACATTATATAAAGATAGTTCTGAAACATTTCACAGGGAGACGTTTGAAAAACTCACAAACTTTCGCTATCGTTTGCATGAAGTTTCCTTTTCATCACCCATTCTTGAACTCATTTTTCCTCAGCACAAAAAGCTCGGGCAAGAACTGAGATGAATAAAGCTGTCCTTAAAACATTTGGATTAATAACTGGTGGAGATGGAAGTAGATGTGTAGACACTAAAGGAGACAAGAAGTGTTATTGATCAATGAAAACAATGAAGGATCAATAATGTTTTATCCCCACAGGATTTCTTGTACCTCGGTACTTTGAAGAGGAAATGATCATATTTATAAAAAAAAAAGTAAGACTTAAGTATTTTCATTAAATCTCTATTCAAAAAGAAACAGAGCAAGAATGTCTTTCAATGATTAACAAAGGGCCAAGCTGAAGGCTGAAGGCTGAATACGCGTTTTGTATTCAAGGTATGCGGGTGAGGCATTAGCATTTTTTGAAAAAAAATATTATTTGGCATTTTCACAGTTCACATGAAAGCTAACGTTAGCGAGCGCATGTCCCAGATGTTTAGCTGTCAACTTGTAACATCTGTTTATAATCCATCAGCACATCACAAACACTGCAGTTTATTCTCTATAACTACATCAGACACAGGCTCATTATTAAAGAAAACTATCTTGGAAGACAATATAATTGTTTATTCATAAAGCAGAAAAAAACAATCAAACTTTATTGAACATTTGTATATTTATATTTTACTACAGCACGGTGCAGTTTGTGTTCTGCTGATTCCTTACACCACTAAGCCATCAGACACTTCACGCCCCCGCCTGGCATCATGATGAGGCCTATCAACGCCTCTGACATGTAAAACACAGCCACTCCAGCATTATTGTTTTGTTCTTTCATTAATTATATGACCTCATTATGAGAAGGAGGTTTCTTGTCTGCGGCTGTGATTGGCCAAGATGTGTTTGAAGCAGCCAACAACGGCACACCTGGGACTGAATCACTGTGAATTTCAATGTTATGCAAGCTGATGGAAAACTGCCACTCACCCTAGTAATTATACACTTCTGTTTGTGTTGCCTAGCAATGGCAGTGTTCTGTTTGGCTACAGAATCAAACATATTGTCGTGCTCTTATTTTTCTGTTCATTTATTGTTTGGGAAAAATACAAAAGATGAATGGGTTGATTTTTTATTAACTTTTTGCATTTGTTAAATAGATTTTCATACTCATTTTTGTATATATATATTATTTAATGAATTACATGTTGTGTATACTGTATATCAAAATAATTCATTGAATCAATTTTTTTTCCAGTGATTTGAGTTTCGTTTCGTGGTAAAAACAGAAAGGCTGTGATACAGTATAGGCTACCTTGAGTTGAAGTATTCTTTCTTTACTCGTGCAGTGTCATCCTGGGCCACAAGGGAGAGTTGTTAGTCAACAGATGAACTATAGCACATGCACATTAAACATAATTATGCTACATTCATGACTGTAGCTTTAATGAACATTGAATCAACCTGTGACCAATCAAATTAATCAATAATCTCTGATTGCATTCTGAATAAAGGGAACCTCTGGGTCACACACAGGTGACACTGTCATGAACAAACAGGGAAAGGAAGAGATTGAGCAGACTGTAAACAGCTGTGAGGGCTGTTGGTTATGAGAGCAGTGTGTATACAAAAATGAAATGGAAAAAAAAAAAAGATGTACTGTAACTCAAACTGAAATGTTTGTTTGAAAATGTCCACAAGATATCTCTATGGAATTGTTAGTCTCATTGGACAAACACTCACAAACAAATCAGGATGCCACTAAAACAGGTCAGTGTCCTCTTGTAAACAAAGTGACACTGAAACAAAATCTACCAAATATCTCTAAGCTATGCACATAAAGGCCTGGTGATCTTTCCACTTGGTAGTTTCTTTTTTCTTTTTGCATAAATGATTTTTGAACAAATTAAAAAATATATTGCCTCCATGCAAACTGTAATATATTTCCACCCGTTCTTTTCTGCCTTTTAAGTTACCATGAATTGAGTATTATAAAAAAAAAAAAAAAAAGAAGTTTGAACTCCTCTAGATTTTTACATTTTTACTGTTACCCAAGTGCTATATGGTTAAGTTATTTTTAAGACTGTAAACAGCAATAAAAAATAAACAGCATTGTTGGACAGAATTTTAACTGCTTTGACTTTTGATTCTCGTTTTGACCTGAATTCCAAATGATTTTCAAAACTGTTTGTCTTCCCGTCTTGCTCTTTTTCTCCCAAACATAAGAGATAGAGAAAGTCAAGTGGCATAAAAAAAAAAAAAAAAAAAGGTCTTGCCCGAGGCACTTACTCTGCAATCTCCTGAAAATTGTGTCTTAGCTCAGGTAGTCCACTCAAGTCACTTTGGAGAATGGGCTCCAAATCAAAGCAGGAATCCTGCAGTCATTAGGAGGATAGGGGAGTAAAGGAACACGCAATAATGATCCGATAGCCGTCTCTTCTTGCATTTTCTGGAGGTCTGCCTCTAATGGTAGGAGAAATCAGCTCACTTGCATGATGGAAACCAAGAAGGTAGGCGCACTTATGTCTGTTTTTCAGCTTTCTTTTGTCATGCACATGGAGGGTTCACGATTGCAAGGAAATCAACACTGTTATGGTGGAAAAATGTGATGAAACATTCTGAGAGCCGGAGTTGTTCCTTACGATCATAAGAACTGACATGCTATCAAGGAGCAGCTTGCTGTGAGCCTTTTGTCCGGTGATTATCATCATAATAATGACAGAATTGATCTTTTTGAAACAAAGCTTTATTGGCTTCCTGCATCAATACAAGCAAAGGTAGCAGGCCGATGTGATCACCACTTGACTGCTGCATGGAGCACTTTCTCCTCTGTCTTCCTGTCTGTGTCTCTCCCGCTTTGCTCTCTCTGGTTCTAATTTAGTCTTCCTAATCATAAAAGCATCAGCGAGCTGCTGTTGCAAAGGAAAAACCGAGAGGTGAAACATGCTCCTAAAAATTCCATTTTCACTCAAGTGGACCAACACAACGAATAACATGCAGCAGACAGAGACAGACTGCTCTGCTGCCTGCAGATCAAATGGCTGAGAGGCTGATTATTAGAGGCGCACAACAAAAACCCTGCTGGACATGTGCTGGGAAAATTCTTTATCTTTGGAACCTTCAGCTTTACAAACACAGATCCCCTGCTGTCAATTATCTTTTACCTGAACAAGTAGAGGCTACATTTAACGCATTTGACCCCAATTATTTGGTGGGGAGAGACTACAAGTGAAAATGTATCTCTTTTTATTCTATAAAGGATAAGCAGTTTTCACATTAAGGCCAGTAGCTGACCTGATGGACAGGCGGTCGCAATGTAACGGTTTGCAAAAAGCGTAAAACCCAACTCAGACTGAAGTTAGGTTGAGATAGAATTTCTGGCATCGCGCCATTGATTGGGCTCCAAAGTCCCCTGCAGTAACAGATAGGTGATCTGTGACACTCATGCTTCAACCATCAAAATGTACAGTCTGTGGTTTTAACCCCTGAAATGTTGGGGCATTTGGTCAAATGGATGCACATTGAGGTCAATTTAAAAGTGTGGAAGGAATACAGCTTCTTATCTTTGTAACTACCAGCTTTACAAACACAAACAAGCAGATGTGATAGATCAGGTTGGACTGATCAAAACAATGGTTAGATTTTGAAGGCCAAATTTGATGGGGGATGGGGAGCAGGTTAAAATAGATGGCAAAGCACATTGGGAATATTTTCTTTGAACCTTTCAGCTTTGCAAATACAATTGCAAACCCACAATTGCCAAATTTAGTCATCACAGCCTGGTAATGTTATGTGATACACGTCATATACTGTATGTGCAGGAGAAATAAAGTAAACCATTTTTTTCCCCCAGCAACACCAGCTCACTAATGTTTTGAACTGAATGAACTAAGGTTGCATTTTGTGCAATTTGAGCCACAGTTAAAGGCAAAATGGTCAAACAGACACTAGCTAAGGTACTGGACATCTGTTGGGAGAATAAAGCAGCTTTTCTTTTAAACTTACCGTTTCACAAAAACCAATTTGCAAAATACATTGTACCTGAATTGACAAGATACAATTCACGAGATTTGACCCTGAACATTCATGGCTAGGGGGTGAAACAAATAGAGGCTGAGGTGCTCTTGAACATTTGTGCGCTTAATAAATCCTAGTTTATACTTATTTGTCAAATGAACGATATGTGGCCTACGACGTGGTGAGCATTAAATACTTGTGAGTTCATGTCTGTCGCTCTTCAATACTTCGCCAACAAACACCAGTTGGAGGTCTGATTTCTACGCTTGTTAGATAGCCAGTTTATGGTTCAGCCACATTCTCTGCTTGTTTGTGTACAGGAAACCATGATGACTGAAACTGGGTGTATGATATTGGAATCGGAGCTGATTGCATTTTTGAGGAGGTGCATGTCAGGCTACGTACGAGCGTCGGCTTCTCTGTAGGTACAAGGCTGTGCAAACCTATAGAGCGTATGCTACAGCATAGAGTCAACGCAGAAGTATAAACCAGGCTGTAGGTAGGTTATCTTTTAAACTTTCAGCTTAAATACAAACCCCTCGTGATTTGCCGCATCGGTTTTACCTGTATGACACAAGGTAACCTTTTATGCGTTTGACCTAAATAATTGTGGGGCACAGGGTCAAACAAACGCTGTCTATGCATATTCTCTGTCGTGACATTCCCCATTTAAGCTGGTAGACCCAGTGACTGCATATCATTTGAGTCATCAGTCTCTATTTCTCCACAGCAGATGTTTCCCCATTTCAGCAGACCCCCTGACAAAGCATGATGGAGAACCCTCCTCTTTTAAAGTGTTGCTCATGAGCTCTCTTTCTGTCCTTTCTTTCCTTCACTCTGCTCACACCCAGATTTGGGATCCCGTGGGACACGACGGTGTCCATTCCTGTGGGTGGGAAAACATATTCTAATCGATACTCCTATTCGTGTTCTGAACCCAAATGAAAAATCACGCCGGGCTGACACTCAGGAACAAAAGGCAGTTTGTTATTGTATTTTTGCGGTTGGCTTGATGACTCATTTATCCTCAAACATGGACCAGGATCCTGGAACCTCTTCTGAGAGCTCGGTAAAAGACACTAATGAAACGTGATTAATAGGCAGCTGGAGTAAATGATGGCAATGATATTGGTATCATCACTGATGTAATGTGATTGAAATGGCCATGATGTATGATCATATTCCTTTTCTTAGATCCTTTAGCATGAGGTTAAGGATGAAATGCAAGATTGTATTTGATCCATTTACAGCAGAGATTTAGATAAATGTAGACTTACTCAAAAAAACAGAAAAAACCTGATGTTCTATCTGTCAAGAAAATCTGTTTTCTGAATAAATAACACCAGACGGTCTTTTTTTTTTTTTTTAAAGATTTACATATTCAATCATTTTAAAAAACTTTCTGTGTTTTACAAAATAATGGGACTGATTAACATGTTGGAAGAAAGAAAGACAAAGTCAGAAACAGGACAGAAAAACAGAGAAACTGTTTTCTTACTTACTGTAAATTACCAGCAATAAGAACATTAAAATGTTTTAATTACAAAAAAGTTACACTGTTTAATATTCAAGTTTACAAATATATTCAGCTTTAGTAATTGTGTTTAAAAAGGAGATTAAAGGAGAAACTTTGGATTGTTTTTTTTTTTCACACGTGAAAGATACCGATTTATTTAACAATTGCTGCTTGCGACATAAAGACAATAATTAACATGATGTCTTCTTCTGGCGATTGGAATCGGGTACATAAATGATTCCATGATGAACGGGTATATATTACAGAGAAAAATGTGATCTTTTGAGCGAAGGCCTTTATGTATTAACCGGACACACTCGAGGACTGGTTTGTGACGTCTGAAGCGCTAATTAGAGCCGACATGTTTTTAAACTCCCCTCGGGAGCGACCTGTAGAAACGGTTTCAAGGAAAAACCATCCTCAAACGCTCACATGGAATATTTCCTCGACTCGCCGGGAAAATGAGTCCAGCTGGGGGAAAATTGCAGGGGTCATTAGACCAAAAAAAAAAAAAAAAGAAAGAAAGAAAAAAGGAGGAAGTGTTAGAGTTTTCTTCTGGCATTTTTTGAACGAGTGAGTGGATGTTATTGTATCAATTTTACTTGATAGACCCAATTATGCTATTAAGCGTTTCTTCCTCTGGTAAAACGCTTCTGACTCCTGACATCAAAGTTCACTCCAACAAACGTTGCTTATGACACGATAGGCCTATTTATCTTTTAAAGTCGGAGGATAATGACACGTTTTTTATTATTATTATCAAATCGTTATATTTATAATCGTTATACTCCAACGTATTAGTTCAAAGAAACCGTACAGGAAGGAGCTGGATTCGTCACATAAAATAGGTGTTTTTTTCGATCAGCGAAGGAAAAAAGGGAACATAGATTGTCTCGTTAAAAAAAGGGGGAATCTGACAAAGTGGACACACGATGAGCATAAATCATTCCTGGTCAGTGTAGAGGCCAAAAAGAAATGTTTCTTAGCCACTGCATGGCGCTAGGGAACTGCAGGATACACACACTTCTCCACACTTGCACTTCTTACTGTAGTGAGGCATAAACAATGAATAATAATTTACATGTAGCAATTCATCACAATTTTACTGTCAGCCAAGCCGTTAAAAACATACATGTATTAGCTGTATAAATAAGAATACAACGACAATATTATTTGAGCATATTTTCATCTTAAATTATGCGACTGTTGCATGAAGATGAATGAATCTTCATGCAACAGTCGTGACAATTTATTTCAATTATGATACCAACAAAAAACTACATTAACTTGCCTTGGATTTTTGATTAAAAACAATACTCGATAAAAAATACATTTGCAAGTCAAGAAAACAAAATCATCCCACGTGCCACATTTTCAAGTTTAATTATCTTTAGTGATTTAACAAATCACTTCTTCAGTATCATTCCGCAGGTTAATACCCCCAAATCAGTCATTTTGTTGAATAGTCTTAAACATTAAAATGTCTTAAAGGCTATGCTGCTGTTCAGTCAGAATCTTCAGGTGATAAAAAGTTAAAATGATCTTACCCTCTCGGATTCAGGCCTGCTGTCTCTCTGTGCTCCACGGGAATACACTGCTGTGTATGTCCTGCATACCTGGCGCTGCTGCAGCCCAATACTGCTTACGGCTGATAGCCCACTCCGCACACACTCTAACACTCTCTTGTTCACGCACACGCGCTTTGCACGAAGTAGCTCCAAAACCCAGAGTAAAAAGTATTTAACGACACCAAACAAAATGTTATCAGGATATTTAACAACCGTATTGTAAATATATCGCTGGTAACCCCCCCACCCACCCCCACCATTGCGAAAAGTATGGATCAGTACAGTCACACAAACAGCTGTCGTGTTTACATCACTTAAAATCTCTTCTCAGACATTGGCTCACAGTGTGTTTACATTTTCACTTTTTTAAACAGCGGACACGTTTCCAGTTTATCAGGCCTGCGGTCTCTGGAAATAGCAGAATCACAGCAGTGCAAAACAATAAAAAACCGAAAAGAAAATCATACTATATCTTCAGCAGGTGTCAAGAACATCATTCTTAATTAACTCATGGATCTCTGCTTGGAGACCAGGTTTTATTTTATCGTTGTCAGAATTTTTTTTGTTGCTGTTGAATTATTAAAGTAGTTAGTGAGAACAAGCTGACATGAGTTTAAAGATTATTCAAGTAAGGCATGTAGTTTATTTTAATGATTAAAAAGGTATATTTGATTTTTGTTGATTTAAAAAAAAAAGTATCATTGCCATTTCATTGATGGTCAAACCCTTGGGCCTTTTGCGGCTTTCTTTTTTAAAAGTGATTATTTGTGAAAAGCATCATTTGTTTGTTGTTTTTATTCTAATGATTGGGAGATTAAGTAAGATTATGGAACAATCAAGCATGATTTGAAGAACAAAAGGAACTGTAAACATTTCTGTTTCAGCTTGTTTTTATTGAAGTGAGAAGTATTTCCTTGTTTATTTTGGATGATCTTGCAGGATAATTAGCTCGAGCATTTAGATTATTGTTCCCCAGCTATAAAATGTACACCTGATTGAATAGAAGTATTATTATGACTGCTTTAACCAAATCCTCTGTCTAAACATGCCCTTCTCTTTAAAATGAGTCACGACCTAAACGCTTACATTCTGCACGCCTTTATTCAGAAGGAATCTCACGTTTCATTAAGTCTTTACAGATACATGCATGTCATTGTTCAATGTGTGCAGTGAAGGAGCCAACCGGGCGATGGCAAAGCGTGTGAGAAAAAAAGAAAATATAACGACCGCCGAGGCGCTTAAAGTCTGGCTTGACATAGAAGCAGCTATGTGTGTGTTGTTTTCCAGCTTTCCACATGAGCAAGGAGATGAATTACCTGCAACAGGCAATACACACACAAAAAACACACAGACACATTATTCACCATGAACAGATAAAAACTTCACATGTTGCACAAACATTAATATATCTATTAACACTATAAATGTCAATGCACATAAAAAGACCACAAAATAAGAAAACATTGTGCTTGTTTAGTTGAACTTGTGTGGAAAAAAAAAACACTGAAGGAAATTAAAACATTACACTATAATAATTGCCAAAACTAATTCATCCGTCAACCTCTCAACTTTTCCACTCTCATCTGACCCACACATCAACCAAGCATCCTCTGTCGTTAACAGAATGACAATCCTTCACCTTTTTTTTCTCCCCTAGACCCTCTACTAACCTCCCCTCATCTCCTTCCCTCCCTCAGTGAACAGCCTTGTTTGGGACCTTCTGTCAGTCAAGGGAAAAAAAGCAGCTCCTTGTTCTGTCCGTTCTGCTCATATCATCACCCAACACTCCCACTTTCCCCCTAGAAGAACTTCCACTCCCAAAAAAAAGAAAGTGTCTCCAAATCTGATTATTCTTGTGTTTCATCAGGTTGAGAGATTTGGCCGATGGCGTATTGGCATTTGACTTCTGATTTATCCCTGCTGCCTCTCTCTCGGCTGAAAATGGAGCACTGCAGCTGGCAGCAATCGCATGAGCAGTATCCGTTCCATTAAATTCTATGCAGAGTAGATTGAAGTTAGCTTTGTGTTGCCAGTTTGTGAAGGCGCCACCGATAAATTTCAGCATTTTCAGCTCAGTTTCTGTTGTTACTTCGGTAGAGGGAGTTTGTGCTACAGGAGCACAGATATATCAGTGATGCATTTGCGTCCTTGCTTAAAATACAGACATAAATCAAAAAAACATCTATTGCTAGCTGTTGTTTGGCGCTAAAATGTCATTGTTGGTGTTCTCAGATAAATAACTGTGCCATAATGACCTAAATGGCTGCTGTGTCCCTACTTTAAATATACATTCATTGTCTTTTACTTCCTTTACCTCCTTTTTTTCTTATACCTGTGATATCAAAAGCTATCATTCATGATGCACACCTCCACACCACTTCCATTAGCTGCCAACAGGAGTGGATGAGTTCTTAAAAGATCAGACGCAAATCTTAAGTGACGGCCAAATGGAAAGTCGAAGACTCACTTAAAGAGTCAGACTGCAGAAAGGAAGAAAAACGCTGACGTAAAAAAGTCAAGAAACTGAACTTTCACTCTATTAAGGGTTTGACTATTTCTTCTTCCTCTCCAACAGTTATCACTGGTTACTTTTACATTTAAAAACTAAGAAGGTGTGTTATACAAGTTTAAGACTATATCATAAATTCAATAATTTGCATTCAAATATATATATGCATTACTAAGAGCTTGCTCATTGTGAATTAATAGAGGGTATCTTTACAGTTTAGACTGGATTTAAGTGTTAAGAGTCACACAATCAGGTTGTATTTCACAACTCATACAAGTTCATTGTTTGTTTGTTTGTTTCTTCAAATTCTTCCCAAAATTATTTTTATCCCCATTATCTTTAACAGAAAAGCTCATCAATGCGACTCAGGTGTTAAAGGTCTCTGCTCCACAGGAACACTGCTGTGTGTGTGCTGAATACTGTAAGGCTAACATACTCCGCATACACTCTCTTGTTCACACACATGCACACAAACACACACACACGTTTTGCACTAAGTAGCTTCAAACACTAGAGTAGCAGCTGTGGCTCAGTTGGGTAGAGTCAGGCGTTTCTCAGTTGAAAGGTTGGGGGTTCGAGCCCTAGATCCTGCAGCCACTTGTCTGATGTGTTATCTGCCAAGACCCTTGACCCCAAGTTGCTCCTGCTGCTTCGTTGGTGTTGTATAAATGTGTATAGTGATGGACTACATAGTGTCATCATACTGCCACCAGTGTGTGAATGGGTGTGATTGGGTGGGTGTGCCACAAAGCTAACATGAGAAAACAAATATCCTGGCTTTGTCCAAAGGTAAAACTGCATCCATCAAACAATACACTCACTGTTTTGCATTTTTTATTAATATTATTATTATTTCTTGACCAAGCATGACAATTTCTCTGGTTCAAAAGTATAGGTACGATGATGTATGGGCTACCATCAGTGGGGTCGCTGATTTATCTCTTCTCTGGGCAACAATGAACTATTTCCTGTACTGAGGAAATATGTTTTGTGTTTATGTTGTCCTAAAGGCAAAGTAAATTAGTGCTTGATCAACATACATTGTCTACTCATATAATGGTGTTTTTTTCCCCTGTTCAATCAACCCACTGATTGTAATATGGAGAGTTTGACAATGTGTGTGAGCTTCCGGTGGTTTCTGGTCTGTTTATGTTTTGCATGAGAAGATTCAACACCCACCTCATTACTTCACACTTCAACAATAAATCCGTCCTGTCTGGCATTCCCAACAAAGCAACGATCTTTGATGTGACACTGTCTTCATCTTTTATGAAAGCACACTCTGACTGTCCCCGGCCTCAATCAGCTGCTCCACTGATCAAAGACACTGAAAACAACTACATTTCCAACAAGCACCTGCTGCTACTGTGCTGAAAGCACTTGCAATATGTGTATGAGTGTTATGTTTAGTTATTACTACACAGTACACAAATGCATGCAGGTATAGTGTTTTCTGTGTGGCCTAAATTGCATCTTATTGTAGTAACAGCAGCTCGAGCCATGTAACCCCCTTCCAAGGCAGAGCTGCTGGGTAAGAATAGATTTAAACGAAGCCTCAATGTTTTCCTTGAACCTTTGACACTTTTGATGACAGGGTTCCTACAATCTTGTTCGACTCACTCTGCCTGTTAATTTGGCAGCCACCCTTTCCCAATTCATGACTCATCTCCATTTGTTTTTTTCCCAATGTGACCATATTTCGAAATGGAGTAGCTGTTCTCCTCATGTCCTTAGATTTTCTTCGTAGGTCAATTGTATTTTTTTAAATCTATTTTGGTTTTGTGGTCATGTGTCAAGAGAACCAGCAAACATCTGAGCTCAGCTGACACAAGTCTGTGAGCAGGACATTTAGCACAGGTAGCAGTGAGCTTATTTATTTGTTGACCAAAATAAACATGGAATATGCAATTTGCCATATTGGTAGAAGGTTGGTAAAGAAATCAAATTAACAGTTAATTAAAGCCTAAAATTAACTTCAATCTCGATGATGTATTCTAGTTATTTAATATTGATGTCACTCTCAGGAGAACTGAGATTCAACGTTGGTCATTCAGTTAAAAGTTGCTTTGAATAAAAGTGTCTACTAAGTGAATTGTAGAATCTAAAAAAAAAAAGGTCACTGTATATGTTGGCCAAAGTAGCCTAAAAGTTGATCCTGTGCTTAAAAAAAAACAAAAAAACAAAAGCAATACTATAGCTTACATTATTAGATATGGAGCTAGTGGAGATGATTTCATTTTCTACTGTTACAATCAATTGGGTATAATCTTGACTTTATCTTCTATTTCTTGCTCTTCACATTAAGTGAGAGAGGAAGTAGGACGTGAGGAAATTAGGCAAAAGAGGAGCAGAGTAAAGTGCGCATAAAGGAGGCTAAAAGCATTTTTCTTTTTTATTCCCTCTCCTTGTCTTTCTACTTGAGGACTTGGGTAGATAATGAGGGCCTTGGCTTTGTAAACATTATTTCTGGCATATTGCAGCTGCCATCATTTTATTTATGACCTGAATTTTAATAATCTGGGAGCTAATATGCTTGAGAAAATAGGGAAACACACAGTGAAGCCTGAGCACAGCCAAACATGGCTTTCCTACCCTCAGCAAAGAGACCACTCAACAGGAACATCAAACGCTCGCTCTCCCATGCCTGGCCCACGTTAATTGTACATCTATTGTTCCCACATAGGACTCTGGAAACCAAAGAAGGAGAAAATTGGTGAAAAAAAGGAGAGAGGGAGGGAGGGAGGAAAGAGAGAGAGAGAGTAATGAGGCTGAAGTTGAATAAATAAAATGAAAAAATATTTATCTCACATGGTTTTGATGCCCCAATGAGAACAGAGCATATTTTTTGTCATGGTGCCAAAAATGAGTGAATTGTGACCAGAATAAAAAGTGAATTTTACAGTCCTACCCACAATGAAGAGGACATGAGATGAAAATGAAATATGTCCACAGTATCTCTGCTATTTCATTTTGCATTGAGTTGATCTATTCATGTGGAGAAATTCATTCCTGTAATTGAGTTTGCTCTAAATGTATTCCTTTACTTTGAACACTTTAAATATATCCATTTTACTTTTTGTATGAATCTCAAACCATAAAAACGTGTGATGAAATGAACAAGAAAATAGCAATACGTAAAGAGGAAGCTCAGCAACTTTGTGAAAAAAGTAATAACGCTTCCCTGGGGGTCATGTTACTTGAGTCAGTGTAGGGTCGGGCTTGAGGATTGAATTGGTGACCACAATATATATTTGAAAATAATCCAGGGGCTGTAAAGAAGATAGGTTGTCAGACCTGCAGTTTAAGGCTACATTAGCTGCTATCAGAAAGCACTGCTTTTACCTGTCAGGTGGCATTGTGGGTAATGTATTGCCTAGTTGTGACAAGCAAAAGGAATGTGTGGAATTAAAACAACATACATCTTGATCTGTTCATGTTTTTTCTAAACGGTCCACCTTGATATAAAAATGCTAAATCATTGGATGGTCTTTTTATGTCACCATGTCTGCCATTGTTTGTTTTCTGAATAACTTAATTGGATTTGGTAGGTTTTGAAATAAAATAAACAATTGGAAAAATAGCACAAAAAATATTCTTAAAATGAATGACAAAATACGCCCTTCCATAACAGCAGCTTTTTTTTCCTGATCTGATGCCCCTATTTGGAAGGACAACATCATTCGTCTGCACCCTCCAAAACCACATATACACACAAAAAAACCTGAATCCACTTTAATTGAAAAGCTTTCATTGTGTAGGGGCACAAACCCAACATGGTCGGGATTTTGGAAACCAAGTGGTTCAGGTCATAAACAATGAAGGAAAATGAAAATCTTGGTCTTGAATCGAATCAAATTATCAGCAACCTTCTTCATGGTTACTATAACAAGTACTTGACTAGAGAACTTGGTTTTATAGAGCAAATGTGGTTGTAACTGAAAGAAACCAACATTGAACGGTAGATAAAGGAGAAATGAACAGCTGCCTCCTTTGGTATTCAGCCATGTTTTGTTTACCCACATTTCCACCCTGATTCCTCCCTTGTTCCCTCTTCGTAAAATGAAGGAAGACAAAAGTGGTTTTGCGAGTAGTGGCTGATATAAATGATGCATTCCTTTCAGTTTTTCTTGGGAGAACAGTTCTTTGCGTGGCCTCAAGAGATACGAAATTGAAGTTTACTTTTTAACAAATTTACCATCACAAACAGTTCAAAGAAGAACTTTGCATATTTGGATATGGCATGCGCATACTTAAGAGGCAAACAACGTTAACAGTATCAAACCATAGACACAACTACATTTTTGCCTCAACCAATCAAAGTAAGTAAGAGAAGAACATACAAACACAGGAAATGAAATTTGGAGCCATTCAGACAACATGACTAGCCAAGAAATTTCTACCAAGCAAAAGGACAAGCAAGAAAACATACAGCTGCTTGTCTCTCATTCCGCCAAGCAGTCTGTAAGAGAGAACAACGTAACAGGCAGTCAGCAGCGGGACCAAGGTGACTGCAAGTTTAAAGGGCAGGGTTCAGAAGAGTAAGTGACCCCGTCCTGCCTCACACACTCCCTGGCTGTACATATTTACGAGGTGTAATTTTTATGTGAGCGCCAGGCAACAACAGGTTTAAGAGGGCCAGTGTAACCTTCATGGGGCCTGGGGTGACCTGCACCCTGACTACAATCGCTTCCCTGGGCCACAATTAGGAGCAGGGCTTCACTGAGTCACCCCAGCGTCATGCTTCCATGGAGCCACAACATTCCCCCCCTTCCCTTCCTACCCCCAATAACTAGCAGGCTTTGAGACATTCACATCTATCCTTTCTCACCAGGAAAGTCAACTACTGTATTTATACTTTTCAACCAAATACCAGTTTTTTTCCTCCTGTACGCACATACTGATAAAAATACGATAAGATGGGATTGTGATGAGGTACAGAACGATATGATACGATGCAAAATGGTACGAAAAGATATACCTGCCACACAATACCTAAATGTGAACCAATATGTTACCAGTGTGATTAAAAAAATGTCCTTTTGGATGGTAAAACACTGATCGTTGACTATTTGTTTACTTGGTTAAGTTGCTCTCAACCCACTGATGTTGCTTGTTACTATTACAAAATGATATACTGTTGTTTTTCTAATGCACATGCACAGCAAAGCTACGCTCTCAGATGCCGGTCGGTTGCAGAAACATACAATGGGGAAAAAAATCAATAATCCGTGGCCCACGGAAAATTACTTTAGTGTCACTTCATTGTGAGTGAACAACGAGTTTGCCCTGTTGCATTTTCAGGTTCTCCCAGCGTAATCATGAGGTTATACACAGGTAAGTTAAATACACATGGTCATATGGCCAATCATCACAAAATAGACTATTCCAGGTCATAGCTTCAAAAGTGCATCACAGTATTCCTCATTATGCACTCTGTCCCAAACGTTCAGATTTGCCTCATAGAGGGTTCTCTTTTAATGCATGCATGAATGTAGTGTTTCGTAAATTGTACTTTGTCTCCCTCGGTGTTTCTGTCTGTAACTTTGTATTTTTTGTTGCGGACTGTCTTGGCCAGGTCTCTATTTTAAAAGAGGTTCTTAACCTCAATGGGACTATCCTGGTTAAGTGAAGGTGAAATACAAATTTATTTAAAATTAAATGTGACATTTACATCATCCACATCACAATGAACAACAAATACAGAGTGTATAATATATTGACAAGATTAACAAAAAAAGTACCAATTCATGTACATTTAATATAGTGATCAAAGTTGTAGTTGTTTTTCTGTTTGTGTTCTTTGACACTATCACCAATACTGAAACCAATACTGTAATCGGTATGAAATGAGTCTAAAAGTACGATAAAGCTATTCTGAATACATGAGTACTACAGAAATGGAAAAAGTAAAACAAATCATGTCACCTAGTTTTAAATAAGCTGACAAAAAAAAAAAGAGTTTAACTCAGTGCTCCATGTTTTCTTCTTTGTCTCATACATCTTTCTCTTTGCCCCTCTGTCTTTAGTTTTGTCTCTGGGGTTCGGTAAGTTGTGACAGTTGCCGCGATGCCTTGCGACATAGTGAATATGCAGCAGGGGCTCGCTGGGTCTGGCCACACAGACTTGTCACCACTGTTCATCGTCAAACCCCAAACTACCAATTAGCTTCTGAGCCCACCCCCACCTGCCTGAAGGCACTGTGACCTGCCCCCCATCCCTTCAGTCTCTTGCACTAACCCTCCACCACCCCTCGACCCCAGCTCTGTCCTCTTTAAACATGCCCCATGAGATGCCTCGTGACTCGGTGACATATAGATGCTCAGAGATATTCTTCCCCATCTGTGTGTGTCTGTCCGTCTGTCAGACCCTTGAACTTTACAAAAGCAGATAAAGTCAATCTGTCTGTGCTCGTTTGAGGCAGAGCCCAGTGTGGCCACAACTTAACGTTTTCGGGGCAATAGAGTAAGACATGCTGGCTTTGGCACGGAGGATGAAGAAGGCACAGCACAGAAAAAGCTATAGCACATAGTCGGCCAAGAAACTTAAAGTCCAGGTGGATTCAGTGTAGCTTAAGTACGGTTTTCACCAAGTGGTTCAGTTCAGTACGATATGTATTTTGTGGCGTTTCCATAAACTATAGCCGGGAAGGATTCCCAAATTACCGACCCATACATTCCTATGTTTTGGTACCCTTCTGTTGGGGTGCCAAGTATATCGATCCAACCCTAAAAGGTGGCGCTAAACACTGCAGTCTGTTGACTGGTCCCGTACGACATCGGCATTAAAAGACAAACAAAAACCCGCCCTGTTTAAACACCCAGTCGACTGTTTATTCTGCTGTATTTCTCCTCATGGCCTTCTCTGAAACAAAGCTTGATTGCGTTTTGTAACAAAGAGCCACATGCCAATGCACAGTTTCTCAATCAGAAGTGTGTTTATTGTCCTGATATCAAGCATCCATAGCGCAAAATAAGGTGAAGTTATTCCTCTTGTCCCTTTATTTCCCGTTCCTCTCTCTTAGATAAAAAAAAAAAAGTCAGCAGTGGTGCTCAAATTTGAGCCCTTCCTCTTTTCCCTCTCCTTTCATTTATGTTCCTTGCTCTTCTCATTAAGAAAAAAAAAAAAATCAGCGGTGGTCATATTTCAGGAGATGATTTGCAGGATGTTGGTCTTTGTTTAGTGTATCGTGTTTTTCTCCTTTGTTGATTCATTAGCGGTGTACACTGTGTCGCAGTGCTATAATGTCACGCTATTACGTTGCTAACATGGCTATCGGCCTCTGGCTTATACTCCGCCAACTAAATAGTGCACGATTGGCTGTGGAAACACAAACAGGATCAGACTTTACCAAACCAAACCGTACCAAACTGTTCTGATCCATACCGGACCGCTTGGTGGAAACGGGGCTTTAGTTAATGTAAAGAACAGAAACAGAAGGCAACTTACATAAGATTCTCAAAGAGTCTGGTGCAGAGATGAGTCATAGTAGCCACATTATCACTAAGGAAAACAGGAAAAGTGTGAGCAGAAAAGTTGCGTATCAAAATAATGATGACACAATAAGCTGCTAAGTTTATTTAGCATGTTCAGTTAAGTTCACTATCAAAGCATTTCTACTGTTTTAGCGGCTTACAACTGGCAAACTGAACCACTGTTTTTAATCATGTATTTCCTTCAGACATAGACCCTAGATAATATTTTACTCTTAAATAAATGTAAAAAAGACTAAACTCATTTAAAATACAGGAAACGTGAGCAATGCAAGTGCAATCTGTTGTGCAGAAAGAATCAACTGTAATGAAGATCAATTTCTTGATGTAACAAAAGAAGAGAAGAGAAGTGAATTGAGTGCAATATTTGTGTATCCTTTGCATTGTTATGTTAACAATTATGTGTATCTTGTATGTTATAAAACTAAGATGTGACTTTTGAATCAAAAAGGAGGAACATTTAGACCGTTGTATCTTTTGTTTTATGTTTGTACGTTTACATCACTTATTATATGAATCAGAATGCACTGTTTTTTGTCTTTAATATACTTCCATATTCTGCTCAGCTGTTGATCTCGACACAGTTTCTGTGAAATCCTCAGCCTTTACTGCCAGGAGCAGAATATTTGACCTTAAGTATCATTAGCAAGCCGCTCATTCTGTAAGTCTGCAGGGCCTGGTCCCTTTTCTATCCCATAGGGGACATTCTGCGTTAACATGGACATGTCACACAGTAGAGGATGACACACTCCCATAGTCGCATAACAGTATCCCTCCATCCCCCATCACCCGAGAGTTTTCCCCAAATGCTTTCAGCAATTCCCTTTACCTTCTGTGTGGCCCTCATTACAGGATCACTCAGCTCAAAGAAATGTTTTTCTCTGTTAGAAATTTATTGTCCCACTACTATTCTGATACTTGTTTATTAAAACATCAGAATGCATAATCAATTTGCTACAAAGGCCAATAGGGACAGATGAAGATGTGAGTGTAAAACATGTTGGCATCGTCTCATGTGAACTATTTTATAGTCATCTGCTGTGATAAAAACCTAATGTAAAATATACTCAGATAATTTTCTCTTCCTCAGGTTGTGTTTCTTCTGTTCTTCTTTACTACATCAATGCAGAGTTCGTTTTCATCAGAGGGGTGGAGTAGCAGAGAGAACTCCCATGATTCTCCGCTAGCCTCCACATCATCTAATATAGTATTGATTGTGAATCAATATGCTCTGCCCAGCTATTTAATCCAACAAAAATAATGGCTTTATCTACATAAACTGAATAAATTGGAACTTCCCTTTACATCAGAGAGTTTCTGTATGCTGCCACTAACAGTGTCTGTTCCCTGCCTTGTTATTTATTGCCTTTTATCTTCCCTAGAAACTGTGTGATTCATAGGAGTCATGTGTTGGGTCAGTTGTTCACAGCACAATGGAGAGGTGAGATTTGTTTAGCCTTGTGACACGTGGGTCTTCCCTGTCTGCTACACTGTACAGCCTCCTGTGACACATAGCTACATCAGTCATCCAAAGAAAAAAAAACTCATAGGAAGGAGATGCCTCTGGTCTGGAGTTAAAAAATAAAGTGAAGTTGGCATAACCTTTAAGATGAGATTGGGCAAGCTAATCATGGTACCTTAAACGGGACACTATAACCCTTTCTAGTTTTGTTTGAAAAATATTTCCCAAAGACCAAGGTCACAGTAATTTCAGCTGTTCAGACTTTATCATTCACCATCTGTGGGAAATGAACCGGAGAAAGGTGACAAGGCATTTTGTCAAACGTTGACACCTCTGCTGACATTACAACAATGGAATCCAGATTTCTCTGCAGACACATGATATCAAGTCAGTGCACTTTCACTTTGCACATCTCTTCCTACTTCCACAAATCACCTGCTGGCTCTCGCACAATCAGCCGGCCAGTCAAAGGGCATCTCCTCATGCTTGTCACTCACAGCAGTGTCCAATTTTAAAGCCCTGAACTGCCCGCGTAGACCTCTCCAGGTTAAGAGAGTGAGAAAAAACAACACACAGAGGCTAAAAAGGGAAACAGGAAGTTAGATACAATAGAGTAGACCTTTGATCCATGATGAGGGAGAAGACTTCCTCTCTGGGTGCAAACTATTAATGTGAAAGTGACTCTGCCCACTGCACATTTGTTACATCGAATAATGGGTCTAAAATTAGCACACAATGGCAGGCAGACGGGCGACACTTGCATCCAGCCATGCGCAGGAAGGGAGCGGGAGGTAATTGTATAAAAATGAGTTTGTGGGGGTCAGGGCTGGTTAGGAGCGCCAGCCGGTCGGCATGTAAGGGTTGAGGAGGAGAGAGAAGATGTACCTTGAAGATTAAAATGTGTTGCAAGTGTGTTTTTGTGAATCCCCTCAGAATATAAGCTGTTCTCATAAGGTTTCAGTAGAAGGTTCTAAATAAATTGTGTGCTTTTGTGGGTGCTTTATATCTCTGAATCTTTGAGCTGATATTTTTAGGATTTTAAGGCAAAACACAAGCCAAGATCCTCCCAAAAAGCAAGCTTATAGTTCTCATAGCTAAACAGTTAATTAGTTGCAAGGCTAACAGAGTTAAAACAGAGCAACCCTTTCACAGCAACAGGAAAACATTACATATCCAATCATCACAGCCACAAAATCATACAGAAGGCTGGTTTCATTATCTGCACAGCTAATAGATAACCGAACTAGCTAACTCCAGCTGAAAAATGTGCAGTGGTGAAAAGCTTTCTCCCAAAAATATGTTTATGTTTCACCAATATCAGTGACCTAAGTAGAGTGGAGTTTTTGTAAGTCAAAGAGGTATGACTGATGCATCGGATAGACTACGTAATTGGAGCACATTTCCTGTTCATGCATTTGTTTGATTTAATAGTTTTGGTCTTGTGTGTGTGTGTGTGTTTTTGACTTTACACAATTGAACTGAATCTTAAGCCTTATCAGAGCTCGAAATATAACAACTACCCTAAATGTAACATTGGTCTCGAAATGTAATTTAAGAAATATAACAAAACCAAAAATGTAACAACTGGTCCATAATGTAACAAATTGCTGGGCCCAAAACGCAATAACTTTTTGCGTAAAATCTAACAAATTGTTACATGATGAGGAGAAAAATATTCTACCTGCCCCATAACCGAATAACTGACACAACAACTTGTTACATTTATAAAAACTTATAACGTTTTGGGCTCAGCATTTTGTTACCTTATTGACCAGTTGTTACATTTTGGGTTTTGTTCGATTTTTTTTATTACCTTTTGAGTTGTTGTTACATTGCAGGCTCTAACAAGCCTGATTCTCTTGATGTTAATCTTTGGAGCCGATGGATTTGCCCATGTCAGTCGCCATATGTTTTCATGTCAGTACAGCACATATAGTCCAAACAATAATTCATGGCCTTTAGTTAGGTAGTGCAAATTCATTCTTAAGCCACTCCTCCAGTTTTCAAGGAAAGTGTCAGAACATTGAGGCAACTGGGTAAATGATGAGAGGAAGCCGACAACAAGTTCCCATATCACAAAAGCCTAAACTGCAAACTGTCAGAGGAACTTGCCACAGTAATCCTGCAGGTCACCCATTCCTCAAGAACAGTCAGGAGACCTGTAAACCACTCTCAGATCCAGCAAGGATTCTGACAATCTGTTCACCAGGAGAGAATAACAAGAACTAAGCAGCAACAGCAGCAGCAGACATCTTGCCTGGTTGAAAGACAAGCTCTGAAAGGTCTCGCAACTGCTGTTCCTTTAACGAAAACAACAATTATAAAACCTTGATGGAAAGCGGATTTGAATTGCAAAGGTTTTACAAGGCCAAATGGAGAAAAAGAAGGTGAGAGCAAGTTAGAGAGAGAGTGGTCTGTTGTGCATTAACTTTTTTGGACAGCAAATAGTTTTTCCCAGGTGCTCAGGGATTCCAGAAAGGCTGCTGGGAAAGTGTACTTGTGTATGTGAACACCAGTATTATTTGATCATTTATCATTGCAACTTAGACAACATTGTAGAAAAGGAGCAACTCTGTGTGTGCATGAACCAGACACAAGGTAGCTTTACCAGAAATAGGCCCTCATTTTATGTTAAGACACTGAGCAGCAGCATGGATTATAAGATCTGGTTTCCACTCAGCATCACTTACTGAAAATGTCTATATATGGATGCATGTAAATGGGTACACAAAACCATGTAGAAAAAAACAGTTACAATTTTAATGATGCCAATAAGCTGCAAAGCGTATAGCCATCGATTCACTGTTGATAGTAAATACGTTTTGCAGATTTGGTGAAGTGAAATGACAGAATCTTCAACACCTGAGTCAAACTAAAAAAGAAATAATGCAACTGTAAGTGTTTAATGATACTGGGTGTATCTTTTGACTGGCCATTATAAACTGAAAACAATGTTAAAGTCCACAATATGTAATATGTGTGTGTTGTGTTGTTTGAGTCTGTACATTAAACCCTTCATACATGATTAACATAGAATGATGGAAACATCATACTCATTCCTTTACAAACTATGAAGCTCATTCCAAACATTAAATAGGTATATTTAATTACATTTTCCTTTACATTTATTATCTGTTTACATTTTTTGCCAGTCACTGTACTGCAGTTTCCTAAAACAAATCTATTTCAATGTCAATCAATGCACTGTATCTCAGAGTACTGTTGGTAATAAAACCCAATTCTGAAAAGATGCATTTTTTTTCTCTCTATTTCAACATGGGTTAAACCTTTCTTTACTAGAAGATCACATTGTGACATATTAAAAAACAAAATGATTACAGAAACAGGCAGCAGATGCTCTCAAAGAGAACATTGCAAATGATGAAACTTTTGGAAAAGAAAAGGAATAAATGAAAAGCATCCAGCTTACCGCAACTTAGTCATTGTTCATGACTTCCTGCAGTGTGATACAATAGATATTGTTGATGAGACAGAGAGAGGGAAAATAAAAAGGAGGTGGAGGAACACAGTGTCCCCAGCTGGTTTTGGCTATCTAATAAACATGTAAACACTCTGCGTTCTCTCCCTCATTAGGTGATTGCAGAGGCCGCTTGCTCTCCATAAATCAGGGCCCAGGTTATCAAGGCCTCTGATCTTAACTGTAGTGGGCGCCCAGCTGTCTACAGCCGCACTGACTGGGAACAGCAGGCTCAGAGGAATCCAATCCCCCACCTCTCCCACCTTTCTCATTTTGCAAATAAAAAGAGGAGATATGCTCGTAAGTGCGTGGGTACACATGCTAACTGGTCATCAAACTCACAGTATGTTCTTTGCAGGGTTGGAATGCTTTCAGAAAACTGACGTCTCTGTAACAAATGTCAGATGACCTTATTAGAAGGATTAGCATTGCCGTGTTTTTCCAATCGATCCCAGAGGTGTTGCTTCTTCGCGGTGGTGAGAAAAGAGAAATCTCCAGAGAACAAGCTTGACTGAAAGATGAAAAAGTTTAAAGAATGAAAAACGGCTGTGTGAGTTTGACTTCAGCCGCCTCTCATACCACCATAAAGGTTACTGCTTGTCAGGTTCAAGCACAGTATCACTCTCTTATTCCCTAATGTGAAACACACTCTGGCTGTGAGCTAGCCAGCATACAACACTGAATGCCACAGTGCTGACTTTCAATTGAGAGGCGTCTTCAAAAGTGTGTACAGCATGAGTCTCCTCTTTTTTAACTGAATATCCCATTTATACACTAAAGAGGTTTCAATTGTAAAGAGTATTAATAATACAGGAATAAATCAAATGTCAAGTACAGAGTTCTCACAGTGAAGCTAAAGTAATTAGCTTCAAATTATGGATTTAATGGACTGAAAATAATCCTGGGCTGGTTTGCGAATTAGTGCTAATTAAGAGCTGTAAAGTATTTATAGCCACATTGTAAATAAAAAGGTGTCACACTGTCACAGTTTTGTGCTTTTTGAGTTGGCAAATATAATGTAAATGCTTAACAGCCCTTTGAAACATTGACTTGTGTGAAGAGAACAGAGAATGCACATGATAGTAGAATATGTAGAAATGTGAAAGAAACAACTTAAAATTATTCACTCTAAAACCCTTTTATAATGTTAAAATAGGTTCCAACGAAAAGGGCCTCTGTGTTTAATAATGTGTGCATGTTTTTGGATGCACTTTAAAAGATTTTATTTTGCCATGTCCATATATATAACATTCATGAGTTTTGGATGCAACAGAATCCATTTGAAAGTGGAAGTGTTGAGCATTGGCAAGGACGCTGGGGCCCTCTCAGAGCTTCAAATCTGTTTAAGAGCTGTAGATACGTTTTGGTCCACTATGGGTCCAAGCCGCCCTCTGTGGACTTAAACTTTAAAGGCTCAGGTTTCTTGGGGAAGAGGTGTGGACTGAACCTTTCTCTATGTCGAGCCCATGAGACCCTGAATTAGCTATTGCAGTAACAGGTGGATGGGAATGTTAACCACTTGCAATGATGGAGCGACTGGATGATAAGCCAGAGGGTTCAGGAAACTTTAGCATTGCAAAGCTTCAGTGTTGGCAGCTGTAGCGAGAAAAGAAGATGTTTTATAACTTTAATTTGATATGCTATTACATCCATTCTGTGTTAGCATCAAGGCAGGGATTTTGCTTCCAAACTTTCTCTTGCTATATTTTATTAATATCAAATTGGAGTTTATTTGAAATCAAAGTAGAAAAGTAAAGCTCCAATGACTTAAGAAAGATAAACCCAGAAGAGTCAAGTATTTCAAAAAGCAAGAGATTTGTTAACAACTTTGCAGGAGAGATCTTCTCTATGCTCTGTGATGCTAGCCAGTTCTTACAGTTAAATTTGGATACTGTACAAACTAAGTCAATAAATCTCAGAGTGTCAGATGTTTTAATGGTTCTGGACTGACACAAACATTATAGCATGACACCTTTGAGAGGATCCTGCATGGACTCTGCATTGGTCTTTTTACAGCATGTAAGAGTGAGCATAAGTGCATGTGAATGTATAAAAAAGTAGTCAATGTACCTTACAAAAGCCCTGTACTTTTCTTTAGACAAGGTAAAGCATACATTTACTTCTATTTTCCAACAGCATACCCTCGACTCTTATAAACGAGATCATATCACTAAGTCTAGGTCTGGTTTGATGCTACTCCCCTTTTGTTATAGAATAATAGCTGCATTCAAGAGCATATGTGTGTAACAAAAATAATGGAAAATCCAATATATAACAAAGATGTATATCAATTTTTATGTGGCGGTTAATCCAAAGCTGCAAAACAGATACATTTGTGTGATCTAGGAGATGTTTTTGGCAGGATATATCAGGCAGGTAAAGGTCCAAACACATAAAAAGAGCATGAAACAAACTATAACTTATAGCTCTTTTCTGATTCTTTCAATCCTATAAAAAACAGCTATAAAACTTTACTATTGCTATCTTCTATATCAAGTTACTCAAAAAACAAGATAAAGTAGTCTCTCACAAACTGAAACATGCAACATATAAAAGCTTTTCCAAAGTTCTTCGTGCTATGACTACAGCTACCCTCATGATGGCAATGCTGATATTGGCCTGAATTGTTGTAGCAACATCGTTTCATCGTGTGCATGATGGCTGAGCACAGCTGTTGTCTTGGCAGAAAATGAACATTTTGATTGTAATCTGGGCTCCTCTTATTGCTCACTTAATGCAGGGAGGTGTTGTAGCAAGACATTAAAAAGAAAAAAGAGAGAGAGAGAGAGAGAGAGAGAGAGAAAAGGCAAGAGGAAAGAAAGTGGGCCACTCTGGGTGGGAGTGGTGGAACTTGTGGAGGTAAGGCTAACAGATATTGACAGGCTGGGCAGGCCACGAAAACGCTTCACCTCTAATCAGCCTTAGCCTTTAATCAAGTCCAAGTCCGGGACACAATCTCTAAACTACTGATGACCGGTACGATTGGATTACCTCATGAACTGGATTTGTGCTATACTGAAGCTTTTTTACTCACTAAAATGCACAGATACTCTAATTATGGTGAGGCCAGATACACATGATTTGCATGCTTTCCTCTCCACATTTACACCAGCTCCTTGTTTTCCGTTATGGAGCCTAATAGAGTCTGTTGGCGCGGCTGGCGACGTGTAATGTGCGTAATTTGATGGGAGGCTGCACAATAAGGAAGCAGGGAATATCCTGGCCACATCTTTAACCTATTGAGGCAGGATGATGTCATGATTAGAAGAGGAAATTGGGATCCCTCCAGAGCCTAAACACCCTAAAGCTGCTGGGCCAGCCGTGCAGACAGCCTGAGGGAGAAAGGGTGGGAGGGAGGGAGACAGAGCCAAAGGAAGACAGAGAGAGAATGTGCAAGAGAGGAATAAGGAAAAAGAGGGATATAGGTTTGGATTGACCCACAGTGTCAAGATCAAAGCGTAGCAGCACTTGGCTGACAAGGAGGGGCACACTCCAGGGATAAGTGTGTATGTGTATGTGTGTGTGCAATATGTCTGCCATGAATCTCACATAGCCTTTCCGGCCTCTTCACCAACATGTCATGCCAAAAATGCTCTACTATTAAAAACATCTTCTCCTATATATTTTCATCTTCATCATCTTGATTCAGGAAGTTGGCATGCCAAACAGTAATCAGGCTGTGATGCTCTTCCTTCACAGTGGTGAGACACAAAGAGGTGATGAGGTGGAGGAGACAGAGAGCAGAGCAAGAGGGAGCCAAAGAAAGAGAGTAATTGTGCTTCTTTGCTGTGAGAGTGAGATTACCTCGCATGGCCCCCACAACACTCATACATATGCTGCATAATCACGTGTGAAGCTTTAAATGAGCTGACCATACAGCTCGCAGACAAACCACTGACGGGTTGTAGGAACAAGGGGGTTTCTTGACATTATTTGCTTCTTTGCAACACTAAATCTCTGTCATACGCTGATCACTGGAATGGTTATCTCCTCCGTGTCTGAGAACTCAGCTGAGAGGAGTTGGAGGGGGGCCAAGATGGGCACAAGGGATAATACACTTAAACACACTACAGTCATTTATTTCCTCCTTTATCATGCAAGTCTTGTCTTGCATTTGTTTTTTGACAAATGCAGCCAATCAGAAGAACTTGTTGTGTTTTCTCTGGCTTCTTCTGCAGCAGGAAAGCCCCGACTGTGCTTTCCCAGGCATTTTTTATTTATATCTTTAGTATAGTGATAGTGGTGGTTTATAACTCTAAAGGTCACGTCCCTAAAATGAACTTTGTCTTAGTAGAACATAAAAAGAGCTATTCAGAGGCAGATTCCGGTTTAAGATCCTTCTGCAAGGAATGACCTTTATGTGTGGGTTTGTTAGTCCGTCAGTATGATCAGGCTGGAGCAGGTGGTAGCAATCTTCCAAGAGTGATATAGAGCGATTCATAAATGCAACATAACAATGTTGGCATTATTTTGAGAAAAAAAAAAACACCAACTCTTTTTGAGTTATTCAACTCCCTTCAAACGTTTTATTGGCAAAAAGTAAAATAATATGTGCACACATTTAAAGGTCCTGTGAGGAACTGCAGTTTATGCTGATCTATTGTAATCAAACGGCTGCATTATATTTTCTGTTCGCCAGTGTGCTGTTCTCCACTCTTTTGTTGATGTTCTCATTCCATTGGACTGCACATGTTGCAAATATTTTCATTATAAGTGAAAATGGCTTCTAAGATAGTATTTATAATGCGACATCAATGGGCCTCAAAAGTCTGCTTCGGAAATGTGTTTGTGAGCAAATGAGACTACTTCCATGTTTTGTTCAGTCAATGCACCTAGTGTACCCCATTGCAGCTATTTCAGACATTAATAGTAACAGCTGTATGGAAATAGTCAATCTTAATGATATTACATTGACAAATTTTGGATAAACTAATAAAGTTTATTCATATACTTATTTGCTGTGTTGTCATATATGTCACATCTTAAGATGAAGTGTGCCATGTGCAGTGACCACAGACTCTTCCCATTGTCGGCAGCCAGGACTTTCTGTGTCGTCCTTTGTCTTTGGCTAGATTCAATCTCTACTTTCTCAGTAGCTGCTTTAGATCACACATCATAATATCATCCCTTCTTCAGCGTGTGACCATATGTCACCCCTACCACTCCTCACAAATCACTCTCATCCCCATGTTCAGCCGCGGGCCTTGTTCTGTGAGCCTGCGTTGAAACACGCCCAGCCCTGCCCCCGAGGCCAAGGCAGTGAGGGAATCTCTTAAAAGACTTTTAAAGGCTCATATTTCTTTGCCTTGCCATATAGAATTCGACTTGTCTTTTGACCTACACCGTGGTGAAATATGTTCTCGCCTTCAAGTAAAACAAACAAAACATTACTCTTCATCAGCATCTTCTTCGATGAGCTGAACAAGGCATCCAACAGAAAGAGGAAGCTACAGAAAGTAGGTCCGCAGACATAATAGCCCCTGTTTTGTTACAGTGGAGATTGGGCATTGCTATTTATGTGTCATGATTTAGAGGCTTGCAAGTAGGGCAATAGGCTCACAGCTTCAAAACTTTGGAATGTAATTTAATTGGACTGTTCATTATGGTTTAATCCAATGATTGTGTTTTTTAATGATTTTGACTTTTAAAGCATTATATGCGTTCATAGCAGCTCAGCACCTCCTGTCATTATATTCTCAGTTCTTGTTTCCATTTTGCGGAACAAATAAATTCTATCTCCAAAACGTGGCCTCCATGAAACCAAACCAAACACAAGCAAATCACTGGCTTTAACTGTGCTGCATCATTGTAATGAGGGGAGGCCTACATCCCCCAAATTCCTTCCTTATTTGTAAAGTGCGATACCTGATCCTGGGTTTTTTTTCCCCCTTGCCCATAAGTATCTGCTGTTCAAAACATCCTGTTGAGTAAACTTTCTATGTATAGTCAGTATCCTTACTGAGTCTGGAAAAGATTTAACAATCATGAGAGAATTATGTTTACTTTAATGGACTGCACTTTGAAGATCAAAGAAAAATAAACAAAAAACCCCATTACATCTTAATAACTCATTTGAGTTTAAAGGAGTGGAATAAAGGTCAAATGTTTTTGTGACATCTTTGTACAAGTTGAAAAAGGATGGCTGTCAAGTGTTGTTGCTCTCAACTAACTGTTTGTGAACTGTTTCTTAATCAGGTAATGTTTATTGTGATGTATGCTGCTGCTTCTTGGACATGTCTGCCTTTTGAAAGAGATCTTAATCTAAATGGGTCAATCAAGGTTAAATAAAGGTGAAGTATAAATAAAATCTGTTAGGTATATCAATGCGTTGTCAGCATAACATCAATTCTATGTCATTTTTCTTTTCACTTGAAGTAATCAAAGGAACACTGACATAATATCTCCCCCAAAGTCCGGTCTGCTTTCCCTGCATGATTATCAGGGCAATGTCGATGCACTTGAGGGGGATGTCCAAGACAATAACTAGTGCTCATCAGAGTTCACCAATCTCTTGTGGAAGTGGGTCCAAAGGCACACGCTTGCCCTGACATCCTACATTTGTTTAAACAAGAACCCTCACTTCCTCCTTATGAATGTGTGTTAAAGTACACATGATTGCATTAGCGGGTGGATAAGTGTGAACTTCTTGCAACTTAAGTTTAAAGTTGCTTTCAGAATCAGTTCATGGAAAATCTCTGATGTTCACATGTGTATGAGAGAGTGTGGTTGTGAATTGTGACTGCCAAAAGGTGACCCTGTCCTTCTTTTGCAGCTTGGCTAATTTTACCTGATCTTGCAAGTTCAGGGTGGGGAAACAGCATGTTTTGGAACAGCTCTGGAAGCTATTTGCCATCGATGTGGATTGATTGGAGCCTCACGTTGCCCCCTGTCAGCTGGATTGGAGTTGTGGAGGAGAGAGGTTGAAATTAGTGACGGCCCGAATGAGGGGCCTCTGGTTTGGTGTCAGGCCTGATTATAAGTATGCTGGGTCCCTGGAAAAAGCATGCAAAGAAAAACCTACACATGTGCAAGCGAGGTGTACACAGGACATGATGGCAAGGCCCCCATGGAAAAAAAAATCTGTAGGGTCAAAAGTATTGGCCAATCTCCTGGAGAAGATTGGCTCGAGTCAAAAGGAGACAAAAGGAGAGGATGCCTGAACAGGAAGAAAGAAAGCCAATGAAGGCATTCTAATCGATTTACCATTGATCTCCTTCCTAGATCAATGCAGGCTGTTTTCGAACATTCTTTTGGCTGGCTCATCTGTAAAGGCTCCTCTTCCTGACAGAGGAGGGAAAAGGAAGTGGCAGAAAATGTCGTCAGAATCCAGAGAGCACCTTTTT
>NC_136706.1:9158398-9645898 GCF_947650265.1 Symphodus melops | reverse complement strand
GGATATTGAGTAGGTTTACTGTATACTAAGCAATGAGCCTCAAATCCAGTAGGGTCTGCGGATGGCGCCACTTGTAGCCAGCCAGACTCTCCCCCACCTCTGCCCTCCTCCAGCCTCCCTGGCGAGGAGCACTCAGAGCCAAGGTCCAGGAATTAGCTCCAGCACCCGCCCAGACAACAGATCAATGGGCTTGGTCCTGTATTGATAGGGCCACTTGGGCTCCAGAAGTGCCTGCTAATCCCTGCAGTTTATCAGCAACACTGGCTTTTGGGATCCGTTGTCTGCTACGGGTTTTTGCCAAGCAGACAGGCTTAGGTTTGTGGACGCACACAGACTTTTCTGTACACACACACTTCTTGTACCCTACACCACCACTCAAACACTTATGTTGCAACCTCTCTCATCATGCGGCCTTTTACCTCAAACGTGGCGTCAATCGCATTACCTCGGGTGTTAGGGCCGTGGCTATAGAGTTGCCTTGTTTGAGTTAGCTAAGGCTGGGTGGCTGTAACTGTATCCAGTGTCCTGCTGAAGGGGCAGGAGGCGGGCTGGCTGGCAGACAGAAAGTCTGACCGGAGTGTGGCCCATTGATTCTAATGAGCTTTTTAGGGGGCCTAATGATGGGAATCTGTTCACGCCTCACTTGTCATGCCTAATTAAGCCAAAGCAACAATGAGTCCATTCACACTGGCTCGAGTTACCTCTTGCTCCCTTCCCTTGAGAGCTGGTTTTTGCTCTTTTTAGACAAGGAAAATGACCTGTCTCATGCTGAGATTACAGGCTGGATGTTGTGGAGCCAATTGGCCAACTTCAAATCAAAAACATCATAATTATTCTCCCTCGTACCACCTTTTACTTATAGTTGTTTGCATAAAGCAAGTTATATTTAGATTTTTGAATTTGCTGTTAGGTATCTTCTCATGTTTAAACCCCATGAGTTTCATAGACCATGAATTTCTTTAGCCAATAACACTCTCCTGATACATTAAAGAAAATACGTTTTCACTGTCTTTGCCTGTTTTTCCAGCTCCAGACAATACACATCACTTTAGAACTTTATTATTTTTCAGCTAGATTATTGGTGGCATTTATAATGAATAATAAATGATCAGTCAGGCTCGCTAGCATAACAATTACAGTAATAGAGTTCTGGTGGGTAATGTGCTAAACTTATTTTAAAGTTTTATAAAAAGATACATCTTGAGGGGGAATAATGTAACCATAAAGCAACCAAACTGCGGACAATGGTGCTTATGTCTTTAACCGTAACTAAGCAGTTCATTAAAAATATGTTCTGCTTCTGAAATCACAGCATGCTAATCCATAATCATGAATTTAACATGTGTATTTGTAGAGATTGCTTTTGTGTGTATGCAAGCATGCATTACGTGCACTTAGTTCAACTTCTGTAAGGTCAAAGTGAGGAGCCTCCTGTCAGTTTGGCGTTGGCCATAAATCAGGTGTGTGATGGAGCTGGCAGATAAACGGCATGCACCACCTTGCTTTTTCTCTTTATCTCTCTGGGCCCTGTTTGTATACACATGCTTTTAGCCTACCTCTTAACTCCTTGGATTAGACCTGTGAGGAGATAATTGCAGGGTGACTGTCCACAGCGGTTGCTGTGTGTGTGACTCAAAAGATCCATGGACACCTTTTGTCAATCTTTACCTGAGCTTTTGTCTCGGGGGGGGGGGGGGGGGGGGGAGAACGAGTGTATACTTTTGTCTGTAGGAGAGTGCAGTGTGGTGTAGCGTAGTGTGTGGGTTGGACATTACCTCTGCAGTTAGGACTGTTTGTTCGCTCTGACATGAATGCTGTCTAAAGCATGGGAGTGTCTGTAAATATTGATCTCCTGTCTGTTACTGCATGAGGCACTCTGCTGCAGACTAATTCATCTGCCAGTTTTTCTCTGTTCATCTCTTCTTCTATTTATCAGACTGTTTGACTTGGAGACCAATAGTTCAAATATAACATGATGAGGCTTACAGTCAAAAGTCTTTTCATCTTTTCAAGTTGATTTTAGCAACAACAAGGACGACATGACACCCATTTCATGGAATAATGTCAATTCATCCAGACTAAGATTCAGGATAATCTTCAAATTACTTTTGTTAAGGGTACGATTTACATTCCGTACTAAATACAGTAGATGGCAGGCTGTTCAACCCCTGAAGAAGAAGAAGAAGAAGAAGAAGAAGAAGAAGAAGAAGAAGAAGAAGAAGAAGAAGAAGAAGAAGAAGAAGAAGAAGAAGAAGAAGAAGAAGAAGAAGAAGAAGAAGAAGAAGAAGAAGAATTGCTTCTTTTTTTACTTATTCTGCATGGAAATAAAGAATCATTAGTAGTTAATGTGTGACGTAGTGCCCGACCGTGGACGCAATCCGTGGTGGTGACATCCCCATTTGAAATACATCATAGTGGTACATCACAGTGCAGCTTTTGTACTCCACAAATCTGCTTGAAGCCATCAGCAGTTAGATTTCCCAATGGAATTTCCATAGAATTCGTCAGAAATTGTTGAACAGAATGTCTATATTATTTTTTAATCTTTAATTTTTTTTCTTTAAAAAAAAAAGTGCTGCAAGGTGTCAAGATACTGTGTGAAGACAACTATAGTAGAATAATTAGAATTAGTATAAGGTGTAAAACTAACTTCTGTGACGGTACACTTGCCCGCTTTTCCAAACAGAGGCTGAGCTGACCACCATTTCCTCTATGAAAAACTTTGAATATTGATGAATTATTATACTTTACCACTTCCTAAAATTTGAACTGTTCCCATGAAGTGATAACTGTCGGTCTGTGTGCATATTTTACTAATCAATGAGACCATTTAGACAGTTCACTGGATGAAATTGCAAAAGCTGGTGTTGTTTTCGTGTTGGACAAGAGGAGCTGTCAGTGAGTAGATTAATGTGTAATCTGATACGCTGATACACATGACAGGATGCTGTAGCACTTAAATATAGGGAAATATGTAGAGCAGAGTGCCGGTCTCTGTGTGTTTACCGGCTGTACTGCTGGGACTGAGCTGTGTCATGCTTCTGCTGAATGTCATCTGATCTCTCAACAACTCTTTCTCAAAAACAGGTCTTGTGATTGGTGGAAAGACAGGAACGACAGTCCCATTTAAAGGTCCTGACCGTGACTTCAACCCTCAGCCTTCAGAGCAAGGAGGAGGAGATACTGAGAGCCAGGAAATGAATGACTGCCAATAGCGGATACAAATGCACAAGGCCCTGCAGCTACCATTAAACTTTCAGTCAACAGCAGGCTGTGATTTAACAAGTGATGGGTTTTTAGGTAAACACTAATGCCGAGCATGAAAGGCAGGGTCAGGAGAAGGTGGGGTTCTGATGGTTTGTGATCATAGTCTGCGTTTGTCTATAAATCACAGCCTGTATTGTCTGGTTACAGGTTTCATTGTTCATAATTTATCAACCTTTCAAAATTAATAGTGTAAGGCCTTAGCCAGTATGTGCTTTAAAGCGTGCATGAAAACATGTCTGGAATCGGGCGTCCTCATCCTAATGTTCACTCCACGCCCTTAAACATGGCCCTGAGGTGCTCTGATCAGTTGGGGGGCACTAAATGACTGTACTTCTGCTGCATCTGGTGAATGTCCAAGAGATGGTCCTGAAAAATCCACTTGTCTTTCACCAAGCCTTGCAAGAATTGCTTTGACTTTTGAGGGGCCTAGGGTAGCTGGATCATACATTACATGACTTTCTGACACTGTAAATGTGTAAATACATCCACCATGAAGCCATGAATCATGCTTCGAGCAAGGTGAAGACAGACACAGGCTGTAAAGACAAACGTGCCACTTTTTGTTCTGAGGATTTACTTAGCTGTAAATGTGTCTGTATACTTGAAGGGCAGAGGTTGACAAATTTAATAAAAATGTATTGATAATTCTATCTTTCACCATAGCAGTTACTCACTTCAATAATGATTAAATGAAGTTAATGTTAAGAGGTTCTTAAGAGGCCATGATGACTTGAACAACTTAAAATATTACACACGTCTGTATTGAAAGTCAACAAGCAACAAAAACTCTATGACCACCACTGTGTTCACTCTCGTCGTGCTCTTTAAGTATCTTCATAGGTCAAGCCACATTTCACAATTATCGCACCTGGGGCAGAGACAGGCATTTTGGCTCATTATTCAACAAGCTCTCTGAAGTACAGAATGCTGTATGCTCAGGTTCTCAGCGATCAATCTTTCCATCTAAGAACGGTGTTCGGACTTGAACACAAACTGAATTTATCCAACTTTAAAGGCTTTAATAATCGTCTGCCAAATTAATGTCCAGGTAAAAAAAATAAAAAAGAATGATTAGGAGATTAACAGACGTGTGCCCTGCTCTGATGAAGGGCTAGTATGTTTTTTTGGAAGGATGTACTTTTTAGTATCAAGTGTATTAGCCACAGGAGATGCCACTCAGCATGGCCCTTCATTGAGAAACGAGTCGGAATACCAGTGTGCCGAGAAGGACGTCTGTCGTAAATTACATGCACCTTACAAGACAATGCAAAAATATGGCAGAGAGTACTTCTATATAGTAAAACCATAAATACAGTGCATCCATATTCTGCATCCACCATTTATCTTCAGACATTTTACGTAAGTGTAAAAAAATTATTCAAAAACATCTTAAACACTCCTGAAGCAAACACGTTGATGAATGTCATGTTTTGAGCCGTTATTATAACTATGCATACATGATAGACAGTGAAATAGATGTTAAGTAACTGTTCTTATAATTAGTTCACAAAATAAAATCATGCATTTTTGTTATACCAAACTTGAAAATGACAAATTCTTTCAGAATAAAGGTGACTATACTTATTTTTATTTACATAAGATTCTTGAAGTATAGTGATTAGGCTACCATGATGTGAGTTTTACATTCACTTTAAATGTGTTTCTAGGTACTGTAGACCATAGAGAACATACACATTAGCACTTTTCTTATTTTGTTGCAAATCACGATCGCCTACGGAATGATCATCGCGGCATGATAAGAAACATTCTTTTATATTTTACTACTTGGCTTTTACTCTAACTTCACATGTCTGGTCATAATCCTCAACAACACAAAAGTCAATAGCCACAAAGCAACGTCAAATTTGATTTCTCCTGCCATTCTCACATAACATCATTTGTGCAATGATAGGATTTTGTTGAGTCCCTGGGGATGTGGAAAACAAACTCTCTGAATGCTGCCTTTGAATGGCAACTTACAAAACAAAGGCATCTTTTTTAATTTCTCCACATCATGAGAATCCTTTACAAGAAACACATTGAGCAATCCTGCTATATCCTCTCTGTTTAACAATTGTAGTTTTATTCCCCACAGCTTGGCCAACTAATCAGCGAAAGACCTCAGAGTTCACCACCAAATCTGTGTTCAGGACAGTTGGTACCTCAGGCTTTGCAGGGACATCTGATGAAAAAAGCAGAGCTCTAAACTGCACATTTTCAAAGCAAGGCTACTTTCCAGTTTAGAATTTCAAAACAGATGAAAGTGATTTTTTTTCCTATCAGCTGCTAATGTTTTTTTCAGACACCAAATAATCACAGGAACAGAAATGCAATAAACACATCCATCCATCAGCGCAGTGCAGAGACAGCTGTCTCAGTCAAGCAAAATCAAAATGGTGGCTCAACGTGGTGAACATGACATCCCGTCCATTTCGTTTTCCTGCTGACAGCCCCTGCTTCTTGTCACCCCAACGCCATCCTGCCTGCCTTCATAACCTGTTGGACAGCACATCGTGTCACAGACTGGGCCTCTTGGCGTGTCACGAGGTTGATCAACCCACTGTGGCAGCCACCTGACGCCCTGTCTGGCAGCTCACCTCCATCACTGTCACGCTCTCACATTCCAGCTTCTTGAGGCCCCATCACAAGCATGATTTATGACTTGGAGAATGGTGAAAGCTGGGGTAACGCTCCAAAACAGCGTTACCCTTCTTGAGCAACTTTCACTTAAGAATTTAAAAATGATCCTGAAACTTTTTCTCTCAATAGTTTCTTCCAAAATACCTCCTTTTTCTCATAAAACTACATGGTCATCATTGAGAAAGGAAGTCTGGCCATACAGGGTCCGAAACCTTCTAAAGTCTAAAGTCTTGTCTTTGTATGTTGTTGTGTTTGACAATCAGGGTCATCTTGATGGCTGACCCCTCAGTTGTTTCAGCCATGCTTGAACAGCAAATATGTATATTGAGGTGCACTGATCCAAACCACCCACAGACACTGAACAGGCGAGTGGTGACAGATAAGTAGCAAGACGAGCCATGACAGGTCACAGCTTCTAACACGACGTGACACCTAATAAGTGGTGTTTTTCTTCCAGAAACATACACACAAACACGAGGCCCTAAAGGGTCTCACAAAAATATAAGAGAGAGGAAAGTTTTTCGTGGCGAGAGATGAAACAGAAGAGAGAGACAGTATTTAATGAAAGCTCCCTCAAGGCTCCAGACTGTAATGCTCTGGAAAGCATGGAAACAGTTTGGCTTTTCCCATTTTGTTTGCCTGATTATTTAAACAGTCAGCAGCACTGAAAGATCATTCCTCTTTTTTTTTTGATTCCCCTCTTTGATTTGTGTTTACATATCCTCACCAAGTTTCACAAATGAAAGGAAAGAATCAGGAATATCAGGAACCCTGTGAGTATTGTGTCAAAGAGCCACGGATTATGGCTTTGTTTGTTTGCACTCTGTTTTATTCATTGACATTGTTTTCTAAAGGAACATTCAAGAAAGAGGTTAGCAGCTGGTCATGTTTCTCTCATGCTTCACATGATTTAGCCAATGTGAATGATGCTGTTTGTTGACAAGATAGGTAAGGGAATTGGCCCTTTTTCATATTTGTAATAAATAATAACAGAGCTGGTCAACATTTTTAAATTTGCCATATAATCAGAGTGACGGTAGCATTTCAGCTTTAATTGGTACACTAAAGACCTTTCTTACATCCTCTTGCATTATTTTCTTCCTTTTGTCAGAAACGATAAAAATGAATGTCTTCAAACAGGGCAGTATTAATTCCCCAGTGGCTACGCTGATAAATGATTTTAGATTAACTCAGTAACCTAAGACTGTTTTGCAGTCTGCAACATTACCTGCTTCCTCGACAGCTCTTTCACTCTGGCTGGCACTTAGTCCAACTGACACGAGGGAGATGAATATGAAATGCCTCTTGCTTTGCTTCCCCTCACAGCTATTGTTACTTCTGTGATTAGATTTGAAATTGAAGTGAGTTGTAAGTCAATATGTCGGTTTGAGTGAAAAACTTTCACACTTTAGAAAGTGTTCTGGTATGATGCAACGTTTTTTGGTCTTACGTTAGTGTTAATATATCCTGGCAAGTGCTGCCCATGGATCCAGCTGGCCTTTGGTGTAAACGGACCTTCAATGGAACAGAATTTATAGGAGTACAGGGTTGAAATAATATTTTGTGTGAAATAATAGTTACAGTTATTTATCTACTTCTAGTTCTTCTAGTATCTATTCATCATGTCAACAATTAAAACAGATTAATTCAATTAGAAACATGATTAAATACTTCAGTGGTGATACGGTTTTATATCTGCTTTTATTCATTTATACATTTTAACCATTTTAATTACAATACATGATATTTATATGGTGTTATTTTCCTGTGGTTTCATAATCAGGGTGGGATGCTTGAATTGGTCATCTGCAACTGTAAAAGGCAATTTAAAGGGCAAATCTGGAGAAATATGTCCATAGTTCAAGGTAAAAAAAAAAGGTGAAACTTGTTTGCTTCTGTTTATATACATGATTGCACATCTTGTGTTATTTACACCTAAAGGTGAAATACACCAACCCTCTCTATCAAGCCCAACAGTGACCACCTGAAAAGGTGTTTCTGACTGTAGATGTAAATTTTCCATCCAAATCCTCCATTTACATTTCAAAAGAGATTTATCAAGAGAATGAGTCTGGAACCAAACCAACAAAGCTACCAGAATACTCGTTAGTAAAAAAAACCATCTATAAAACATTGACTGGACATCAGAGAGAAAGGCAAAGATACAAGAGTGCGTATAATTTTTCATGGAGTCAAGGAACGTTTGCAGATATGTTAACTTGAATGGATACAGCAGCTCAGCAGCTGTCCACCCAGAGTATGATATTACAGGAAAATGGTTGTCATATTAAAATGAAGAATTACAACAAAAGAATGATCCCTGTATTAGTATTCCAATGACAAATCTTGACTCGTGTCCTCACAGATTGCAGTTACAGTTTACCAGTCTTGTGGAAGTCTAAAAAAGCTAATTCTACCGTGTCTCTGAGGTCACTGTTCACAATACTCTTGAGCTCTATCTGAGTGGACAAGCTCTGTCCACCCTTTGCTACTTCTGAACTCATACAACTAAGACATACAGACTTTCTTTGGTTATCTTCTCGCAGTTTCACTTGAAGAAAACTGCATCTGTAAAAGCATGTAGCTGTCAGAGTAACTTAGCCACCAGCCTCTCAGATGTGGCCCAGGGGGAGCTGTCCTTTCTGGGCCAATAAAGCCCAATGCTGTTTTGAGGCCTCGGCTATGCTATCATATTTGTTAGCTTTGTAATGAGTGACTGCGTTTGTTTAAAAAAATTAAAGTATTTAACTTTCTTTAAACACAGGTGCAATAAATTCTAATCAAAGGGTGTCAGATTGCCCGTGAGGCTGCAACAGTAGTGATACTTGTACCAGCACTGGTGTGGTTGTGTGTAAAAGAGAGTGGGGTTACTGTGGTTTGGATGTGTTGACCGTTTTGTGGTTCCCTAACTCCATGTTTTAAAGACACACAGGGGCCTTGGATTTCAAAGTGTTTTCAGCTGGAAATGTAACACTCTCGCTCTGTATTCAGTGGCACTGTGATTACATCTTGTACCTTTTGTAAAAAAAAATTTAAAAAACCCCCCAAAAAAACATGTTTTCAGGGGAAATTACAATCTTGCTCTTATGTATATTCTGTTCCATTTTTGAATGAACAATGTGTATACAGGCTAGTCCACCACATGTGTTTGAAGTGTGTTTCGTTAAATCTAGGATCTGGTCCAGTCTTGTACATGATATGGATGAATAAGATTTATTTCAAGAGTGGAGGAGAAAGCGGAAAACTGATGAAAAAAAACAGACTGACAGGAAAAACACACTTGTAAATGTTGACCTGTACAGAACTATAAAGAAGAGACAGAAAAGGCTTTGCTTTTTGATGGCCTTAGTTTGGCCTTAATTTCCTATGTATGCTTTTTTTCTTGTTTTCTGTCTCTATGGTCCTTGCAGAACATTTTTAAGCCAGCAGATATGACATCTAGAGGACAAATTGGTGAAACACTGTTGCTAATGGCTGAGATTTTCAGATTATATATAGGGGTTGTGATAATACCAGAAATTCACGCTTTAATCTGCACGTAGAGAGGATCAACCAAAGGGTTATGTTGGATATATCTTTTCTTTTTCTTTTTTTCTAAGTTTTTGTTTGTGCTGTGTATCAGTGAATAACGCCACCTAAGCTGTCAAATCCACCAGTCCTTGTTGAGCCATGTAACTTCAAACAGCTTTTACCATCTTTCAGGAATAGACTCAGTGTTACTGAAGACAAAGGTACAGATGTAAAATGGGGTTAATGTGTGACACTGTTTTATATGTGTCTATACACATCTTTTTTCACTATCATAGTATGAAAATAAGCTCCATACGTATCCAGCCAATTGCATTCATATGATTAAAACGCTTAATATAATAATGTTAATTTAATGTATCCAATTGGCTGGCTTGTATGTGCATTAACTGATGCCCCTAGCTGCCATCCCCCTCTTCAGTGTGTTGTCTAAGAGCCTTCAGTCCAAGAGGGTCAATATCAACATATTACTGAGCTCTGACAGAGCCGCAGACAGTCACAATGAGACAGGATCAGCAAGTCAGCAGCACCTGCCGCTCTCTGCATGAAGCCACACACACACATGCACAAACACACACACATTAACACACAGGGCCGAGGGTGCACAGGCAATACACTGACAGGCGCAAACACAGATGAATAAACACACAAAGACACATACATATATACATACGCACACACGCACGCGCACACACACACACACACACACACACACACACACACACACACACACACACACACAAATAGAGTTCAGCCCCAGCTTAATCTAATCAAGTGTGATGGCTAGCTCGATTAATAAAGCCAGCTATTGACTTCTAATTGGCGCCGCTCTGCTCTGCTAATTTCCTGGGACGAAATTACACTAATGCGGTTTGCCTGATGGAGTACTTATAGCTGGCTCCCAAGAGAGACAGGCCTTCGAGACGGATAGATAGCGAGGTTAGAGTGAGAGAGGGAGAGAAAGAGAATAAGAAGAAGAGTGGGGATGTTAAACTTTGATAAAGATCTGAGGCTGTTGTTTCAGTACAGACCATTTTCTAATCAGTGGCCTGCTGTCTTTGGAAATCTCATCCAGGCTGATGTAGCTTCACTGCCCATAGAGAGGGGAGGGGGGTGAGACAGTAGGGTACAGGACAGCTCAGGCTGCTGACTTTTACTAGCGAAGTGTAACATTAGCCACCTGTCTACATGCTAATGAATTCTCTGCAAACCATTCAGTCCTGATCCCACCGCTGCATACACAGCACACTCACTCCACAAACTCTCTCTGATCACATTAGTTTTAGTGAACAAACCTCAGACATGTGCTCGCCGACAGAAGAGCACACAGGCGCACACACACACACACACACACACACACACACACAATGTATTTAGAAATCCAAAAGCTATATTAGGGTTGATTTTCCCTATTCAATAGCATTGCATTTTAAAACATACTGCATATCATTGCATTTGGTAAGGTAATTGGTCATGGTAATTTCATAATAAACACTGTGTTTCAGCATTGACATCAAGTGGATCTGCTTCTGCCATAATCCCAATGAACTTTGACCCAACTCAGACCCACGCATGCTTTGATTCCTGCTTTCATGTAAACACACACACACATACACACGCACACACACAGGAACTACTTACACCATCTTAATTCTGTTTTCACATCAGGAATATTTTCATCAAGGCATGCTGACAGATTATCCGGTAAATTTAGCACTATCTGCGTTTTATTGTGCTCCTAATCCATATCTGTAATCTCAGCTCCTATGATAATTCTTGAGTTGCGCTCACAATCCTTGGGCGACACATGCTATAATCTCTGATTGACACTGATCTTGGAGCCAACAGCACCTGTTCACCCTCAAGATGGGAGAAAAACACACACTTCATCTTGATAAATTTCTATCTACTATTCTCCAAAACCAACAGATTAAAGAGTCAAATTGTCAACTTTTTAGAAATAAATGTGTGATTTGTCTTGTGCTAGTGTAAGGGAACTATAACTTTAAATGAGTATAAGTAACCATATCTAAAACACTGTAATTGGGTTTGTTTCATTACTGACGTGGTTTTCCTGTTTTGATTGCTCCTACAAACACCAAGATGAAGGCACAACAACTGCTGTGTGTGTTCGCATTTAGAAAAAATATGAAGAGATATGAAAGTTCATTGACCCCTTCTTTTTTTATAGATCACATCTTTTTAAACAATACAGTATTTTACAATTATATATCTTTAAAGCTTATTCCAAAAAAAACTAAACCAAACATGTAACAAGTTGGCTTGAGTGTTGGAGTGAGAAAAAACAGCAGATCCCTTACGGTAGTCCATATTTTGATGAACACAATACATTTAATGAACAAGTGAAAGCTGGAAAATCAAGAGTCCTTCCACATCTTAATCTTTCTTATCTGGGCCTGTGACCTGGATTGTGGCAGGTTGTCTTGATCCAGTGTTAAGATCCCATATTAAGAAAGGGATTGGTGTGTCTTTGATGCCCTAGATTACCAGTAATCATATCTCTTGAGATTAGGAGAAGATTAGGAGAGTGCAAAAAAATGGGGTACTTAACGGGCCAATAGGGAATGGCCTTCATTTAAAACTGAGGACAAATAACGCACATTTCTGATTCAAATTGTAGAGCAAAAGTAATCTAAGGAAGTATTTGGTTGTCATGGCCTCTTTGTACAGTTCTCTATTTTTCTCCATGTTGTAAATCAAAATCGGATTATGGTCCACCAAACCTCAAGGCGCAAAAAAACACCAAAATATTTTGGGTAAAATCATCGCAAATATTAATGTTGGATTTAAGCAGACAAAACTGACAATCCAATCAACACTTAAATCTAGATATTGACTTGGCTTATTTTTTTAGGTTTTCTCAACAACACTTGGATTATAATATGGAAAAATACAGTATGGTCACTGTTTGTCTTCTGCTTTTGATCCAATATTTTTCAGCCAGAAAGGGTACTTAAATAGTTGTGAAAATGAGGGGTTGTTTCTTTAGATGGATAGAGATAACTCCATTAGACTGCAAGTCAAATTCTGTTTAGGATCAATGAGTACAAACAAAATGACATACATTCATTTAAAAAGCAGTGGAGTCCTGCATGTACTGTAGAGAGATAAAAGCGCAGATATTAAAAACACACACATGCAGATACATGCAACAAAGCACAGACAGACTCGTATTCACACCCACACACAACCTTGAGACTCTAGTTCCTCTTGAACCTGGTCCAAAGACACACTCACTCAATTAGCCAGAGCCGCCAGGGCGACGTCAACACGAACTTCCAAACAATAGACACAGGGGATTCATAAAGCACAGGGAGGAAACATGAGCTAATACCACGATTCCAATTAAAGAAACATTTGTTGCCTCTGACACCTAAATGTGATTCTCTGCAGCTGTGGCGTGCTCCAGTACAATGGTAGGTTTTTTTGCGAGGGAAGGGTTTGTTGTATTGTTGGCCGGCGATTGTGTGAAAGGTTGAGTCAGGCCCTGGATTCCGGTCTCTTGAGAGGTATGCTTCATCGCAGCAGAGGAGACCTTTTGTTTTCCCTTTTCAAAGGATTTCCAGCACTCCCCTGCTCCAATCATAGCCCCTATTCATGAAAAAAACACAGAGCTCAAGTGGACGTGATGGAACATATAAAAGTCCTCTCTTGGCTGTGATTTTTACTGATGATTGGGTGTGAGAAGAAAAGGCAACTGGGAAGACAACCCACATGTAACTGGCTTTGTTCTTTCTGAAAAGCTGCATTATTATTTCATATTTACAAAGTTATATCAAATTAAACTGAAGACTATTAGAGGCTAATCTGCAGTCATGTTAACCTTTGTTTTAATAGATTAATTCATTTAATTCATTTTCTTAACATATATGTATACTGTACATGCACAGTGTAGAGCTGATGTAAAGTTTCTTAAACAGTAGGGGTCACTCTTCTCTCCTAACTAGTGCACATTTAGACCAGAGTCCCAACAAACACACTCACATGAATTGGCAGTCTGAGATTCAATAATGCACACATGCACATACATGTTTTGTTGCAGCATTGCATGGACATACAGTATGTATGGATTTATGCAAGCAGCCACCAACTCAAATACACACTCACCTCTTTAGCCTCTCCTATCAAAAAGATCTGCATGCATCGTATCACAGTAACAGCCTCTTAGTAACAGCAGTATTATTGCTTGTCTTGTGGTAGCTGTGGTTTGTGTCACACAAGAACTGCTACTGAGTTGCCCATGGACTCAGACAAGCTTCCTGCCAGAGGGGCCTGTCGCTGACAAACCCAGGCCTGCATGGCGTGTCACCTTTCCTCAAGCACCAAAGGGAAGGCCTTTCTTTCATCGCGAGAAACTGTGGCTCCAGCACTCGAGACCCAGATTTCTAATCTAATCACAGAAACCACCAAGTTCTATTTACAGTTTATATTAATAGGTTAAGCAAATGCTTATAGCCTTATAACTGAAATGAAATTTTTAACATTTGAAAACATTAAAAAACTTGATTTGTATGAACTGTTTCCTTGTTTAATTATATAATAAAATTATAAAAAACAAATACTGTTGTACAAGCCACCTTTTGGGTGCCCTTGTTTTATACTGTATATGTTTTTAAATAAAACACAAAAACTATCACACCATGTTTGTAATTTTCAAAAAAACATGGTAAAAAGTAGAATGCTTATTTTTCACGTCAGTCATCAGAGTCAAATTGCCATGTTTTTGAATGATTATGGAAAGAGGAAATTAGAGTAAATCATCTTGGAACAAATGTACACGAAATAAAAGAAGGCCATTTTTGTTGGTTTATTTACTCTTAGATTTTACCCGCTTGCTTTTGAGTCTTCTGTAAGTATTAAGGTATTGGAATCCCGGGGTAAAATGGTGTTGGTGGGTGTTTTCCTCTTCAAATCTCTGATCTCTTGCCAGCTAGCCTGGTCCTGTGCAGCCAGACTCAGAGCCGGAGATCTCTGCACTTCCTGGTGTCCCAGTAATGGTTGTTAATGATGTCATCTGATCAGGAGAAGAGGATGTGTGTGAGTATTTGTGTGGACAGAATGCAGCCAGTGTGTGTGTGTGTGTGTGTGTGTGTGTGTGTGTGTGTGTGTGTGTGTGTGTGTGTGTGTGTGTGTGTGTGTATTTGTGGGTGAAGAAACCTCACCCGATTAAGTAGGGGGGGATTTTATGTTGGAAGGGAAGAAGTGTAGAGGACAATACACTCCAGTGTCTGTTCATTCAAACATTACTGTCTACATTTTTTTAAGAGAGAGGCCTCCCCTCCCTGTCTCAATACCCCTCACCTCCTCCTCCCCCATAAACCCCAGCACCCCAAGCAGACAGAGCAGGGGTCAGATGGTGATTACAGTTCAGATCTTACCTTTAAAATCTGTTCAGCCCTCTAGGGACACAAACAGGACAAGATTACAGACCACAGGGCTCATTCACAAAATAATACAAACTGAGGCTTTACGGCTACAGGTAGCCTCATTTTTTTCTTTTTTTTTATGGGTGTTGATTTTATTTTGCTGCTTCTGTGAAGCCCTCAGTAACTTGTATTTTAAAAAAGGGCTCTAAGGGCTTGTAATATAAGTGTACTTTAAAGATGAGTTTGTGACACCCTACAGTACATGTTGTCTGTCTTTCTGATTAATAAAAGTGCCTGAACCAGACTGGAGTCTCATATTGTGAAAAAATAAATAAATACATGAAGAAAAAACTCTATGTTGTATGCGGAGCGTTTTATAGGACTGTTTTAATAATCTCAAATAATGTCATTCATTGTGCCTATTATCACCTGAAAAGAATGTGAACACACTGCTTATAAAGTAAAACCCTCCATCAAATTCTCAGAGTACTCATTAGTTAATGGTGTAAATCAGAAATATGGAGAAAAGCATTACATCCTGGTTTAGACAGACGTATGTGCAGCATGCAAGCTTCAAGCTTCAAGCTTCCGGCCAAAATGTTCTTTTTCTTTGTCCAGAGCATATCACATAACATATGACCTTTTAAAAAAAAACATGTGCCTGAATTAGACTCTTAGAATATGTGTTGCTATATTTTTCAGTTGTTCAATACGTAAAGACTATATCCATCTGACTTGTTAGTCTTTGGATCAAATCGCCTAGCAGAGACATGAGGAGAACAGCCTTACTTCAAAACTTATTTCCCAGCTGTTACTAATTGAGTCAAAACTGTTCCCATATCTTCACCTCCCGGGACCCCAGAGAACATGTCTGAGCTGTTAGAAGCCTCCATCTCACACAAACAATGTTTAATGATTTCCTCATACAAACGTTAAGATGTGGGCAGACAAGGCATTGTAAAAGCTTTGCAGATAGTGCTAATGGAGCAGTGGTTGTTAATGGGCCAGCAGCACTCTCAGTGATAAATGATGCTTATCGTACGCAAAGCACTGAGGATTTGTTACACTTCTCCCTGCCCATCCTTTGATGAGGCCATTGATAACACCCTAATGATGTGTAGCCTAACTTTGGCCCATTGTTCATACACATTGAAAACGCTCATACGCGTTGATGTTGGCAACTGGTCCACAGATGTTCACTGTTGGGCAGTCAAGGCACTCTACCAGCTCACTGTGTAGTTTAACTACATTTCTCCCTAACTTGTTGGTAGTGTGACTTGTTTTTTTAAATAAAACAGTATTTCAATAACTAAACTTTCTTATTGTTCTAGTATGTATCTAGTTCTTTGGCATCCACAAAAGCCACATATCGCTCGAATAAATAAACAGTACAGCATAACCATCTGTTTCCAAAGAAAGTAAATGAATGACTAAAATACATAAAAGTTTACTTGACTGAGGAACACTCACTCAGGTGATTCATGGTGAATAAGCTAACACAACCAATCCCAACTACATTCTGTACGGGCTGTAAACATCAGCTAGAAACTTGTTAATAGCAAGATACAGTATAATGGATGGATGAAGATTGTTTTAATAGTAAAATGGTGGCTATTGGTTAAGGCTAGCCAACTGTTTTGGGGTAAATTAAGACAGTTTTCCAGCTTACACTAGCACAAACCAAGATAAGTGTCTTCCTTTAGCCAACATAGTTTGCTTTAAATATATGTGACTATAGTTGTCATTAGTGGGTATGGTCCTAGATTAGTCATAGATCAATACATACTGTACTGACAGCTTTGCATTGCAGTACGGTTGTCTCACTATGAACATACAGTATCATTGTTCCAGCTAGCTACTTTTGGTCAGTTGCTGTAGCATGATAAACCCAAAATCCCTTACCCAAATGATAAACCCAACTTGAATTAGATGTTGCCAACATCATATTAAAAAGTTGGGAAGGTGGTGACAAATGCAAAATTTCTCAAATCATCAAACGCCAAAACACTTAATTGAATTAGTTGTTGGTTTATTTCAAGAAAACATCAAATAAACCTCATTTGTATAACCCCCCCAAAAAAAGTCCTATGTCTGACCACTTAATGCTCTAAGAGGTCTATGCTTGACAAAGGTAGGTCATGGCCCCTGTTCACGTAGCCACGTCTGGGGGAGACAGGCACAGGATACAGCAGACCACTTGCCTTTTCCAAGACCAGTCCCCCAGCCAAATGGGTGTAATTACATCGTGTTTGGCTCCTTACTCATTGGTAGGGTTGAAGGTGAAGGGGCACGACCCTGCACTTCCAGAACATGACCTGTGAATGTAGACATGCACCTCTAGTCTGCTTGTGACAATGGCTAGGATGATGGCCTGGCTAACGGGTCACAGCTGATGTCCTCCAGTCCCCATCTGCTTCTTTCACCTCAGTAAGTCCCATATGTTGAAGATTGGATGGAGCAACAGGACCAGATCATAGGTATTATGTGATAATTGAAACATTTGGTTTATACAGTACGCCCTGCTTACAGCCATAGTCCATGGTAAACAATCATCACCATAGTTAAAGTTTGGGTAATTATTTTAATTATTATTGAGAAGGTTTAGAAAATAAAAGAATCTGTGCACTAGCAAAGAACATATTCTTTGCTCAAGAGAAAGCATCAATACTTACATACAAAAGGTGGGAAAAGTGGAATTATTCAACATCCTTAGTTTCTGTAAATGAAAGCTCTGAAAAGTTTGGGCTCTGAAAAGGGTGTTTGCCAATAAAAACTCCATCAGACAGACAGTTAGAGTGCATTCTAACTTCAATCATTAAGCTTCAGTTCTGTTTCCAAATTGAAAGAAATTAATAATAACAGGAAGCAATAATTATAAAAAATATATATACTTTGCTAAAACGTCAAAATTAGTTCTTCTTTGTATTTCTCTGCAATGCTGGCTGGGTCACTTTCAGTCATGTAACTATAACTTCTCCCTGTCAGTCACGGCCATCGCATTCATTTCACGCCTCTTTTCAGGCAGTTGAGTGTGTCTGCTCCGTCTTCCCCCCCCCCCGTCACATTTCCCCTGTTGTTGTTGTGCTTGTTATACATTGATGGCCATGCCAAGGACTTTTCTTTTTTTAATTGTCTTCTCTGCTTAGATTTAGTCAGCCTTGCTGATGAGATGGCGGCGTGCAATGATGCAAAATAAATATTGAAAAACAGATCAAAATAAGACTGATTTGAAAAAAAGGTTGAGGTTGTCCGACAAATAAAACTCAAATATAGCACAAGATGTGAGATAACAAGTACTAATCAGTATCGTTGAATTTATACTACTTCCCATTATATTATTATTATATATATTTCTTCCCATCATGTATCCAGAAAAAGCGTACAATAATCTTTGTCTACTTTTGTGTTGCGCACAAGATTTTTTGCCCAATGAAATGATGTCACAAAGAGCACAAATGTACTCATTCTTTAAAATTATATTACCTTCATCTGCTCGGATATTCAAAAAACATATATCCTCATTAACCATCAACTGACCCAGGAAATTTATATCATCCTGGCTAATACAGTTGCCTTTTGATCCTAGTCATTAATGTCCCATTAGGGTTATATTTTATGTACTGTTTTATGCAGCACTCACTACCTTAGACCTTATTACGAGCAAAATGATCAATATCCAGATCTTTGTGGTTCTTGAAAGAGGGATTTTTTTTTTTTTTTTAGTTAGAATGTAAATTGAGCCCAAACGTTTCTGTCAAAGCATTAAAAGAAATCTCGGAACTTTGTGGTAAATCAGAGGCAGATGTGTATGTTTATAAAGATAAATTGAATTAAAGGCTAGTCCCTGCTTTGTTGCCCAGACTAGGGGTCCTCAGTGGCCTTCTAATCATGCTGTCGGGGATTTAACTGGCTTCAACAGGTAATGCTATTTAAAGGGAACTAAGGCAGGCACCAGGAAATGAAACACGGTCGCCTTAGCATGCACTGTTGAAGTAGTGGCTTTACTCCCCTCTGCCCCTCCATACCCCACATCACCTACTCCATCTATAGCATAGCCCAGACCAGAGCAAACAAAAAATATACTAATGAAGCCTTAGTGTAAAATGTCTCTCTAATGTCTTCTGATTTATATTTATATTCTGAGGTCCAATAAACCTGAAAAAATACCCACACTTCCTTACAAAAACACAACACAAAGATTTTGATCAAAGACATATTTTCTTCCCACTAAGTTTTTTGTCTTCTGGATGAAAAGATCTTTTTGACTCTATGTATCGTTACTGCCACTGCGAGCAGCTGGTTAACATACCTTTGCCCAAAGACAGGAATGCCCTTTCATCTAATGTATTAAACCTATTGAAGCCTCCAGGAACACTGCATAATACTTCGAACTTTTGAGCTACATTAAATAATTACAACAATATTCATAAAAATAACAAAGGTTTTGGGGTTTAAAAAAGTGTAAGAACTGTTTGAATTCATGGACAACTAACTATATTGATTCAAGTAGTTTCGATGTATACATGGAAACATTTTGATTTTATTTATATAATGTTTGAATCCATCATTGGCTAAACAGTATCCTCTGAAACAGCACGTCTAGTCTCAACTACCCCACCTCACTCTCAGCAGACAGACTCAGCCATCATCAAGGGGAGAGTCCTTCATATTTCCCAGTCAGGTCTGCCATTTTTCACCTTTGTCTAAAAATACAATGGAGGAGGTGTGGGGGATGGTGAGGGGGGGGGGGTCCTGAAAGATTGCTCAAGAATTGCCGGAACAAAGGGGAACGAACTTGGATGGGCTAAAAATACTGCACAGCGTGTGAATACGATAAAGGACTACACTGGAGGACGCTGACAAAGCTTTGCTGACTTTCAAGTGGGAGAACAATGTGGCAGACACTTTCAGGGCGTTTGGCTGCACACTGTGGCGGCTGGACGGGCTGTGAAGCAGGATGTCAACATTGGCCCACATGCAGAGAACTGAGGGCTGCGACATTATAAAGCATAAAAAGCAAGAGTGGAGAAAAATCATTTCTGTTCTAAGAGTTATGTTGATATTAAACGTTTATGAATGTCCATGGGGCTTATGGAAACCATAAAGGGGTAAAAAAAAAAAAATATTGAATGTATGTTGATTTTATGAAGAAACTTGAAAGTTAAGAAATAAAGAAAGGGACTAAAAAGGGGTTCTAACAGGAAAGTGCAATGTGAGACAGGCCTGCGACCCTTCATCTCATTGATTCAGACAAGGAGGGCTGGACTTAATTACCTTCAACTTTTCCCCAGCCATCACTTTCCCTGTTGATCACTTTTCCCCTTCAAGTGAATGTGTATGTGTGCATACTTGGGTGGATGCATTTGTGTCAGAGAGAGAGAGAGAACGAAAGAGGTGTATGTTTTCAAGGCCGGAGCGTTTGCCGTGGATGCGGTGCTCTGGAAATTGTGGGCTACCTCATCTGTAATCTGATTTCAATGGAGCTGCCTTTAGAGGTTGAGTCAATCTGATTTTCTGCTCTGACTGAGCAACTGCATGGGTTGTGTGTGTGTGTGTGTGTGTTCATGTGTGTGTGTGTGTGTGTCTCCACTGCAGGAGGTTAAATACTTACAAGGCACCACTCAGTCAGTCAGCCAGTCAGTCGCTCTCCTGGTGAGGCATCATGGGAGTGTTTGATGGCTGAGTTACAGAAAGTGGAGTCAATTAGACAGCGTGGAGTCATGTGAAACGAAGAGGGGGGGGGGAATCATGTGATCAAATCAACAGGTGGCTCACTGCTGTCATCAAAGTATTTCCCATTGTGACATCATCCAAAAATGATACATGAATGAAGATGGAGTACAGCCGTGAAACTGAATCAGTTTCATTTATTCAAGTAACCGCTACCTCAGACTGCGACGCCACAATCCAAACACCAATCACCACGGCGATGATTAAGTGTTCCGAAGAGGAAGTGAGAAAATAGACGAGAGGCCTCCTTAGCTTTAAAAGCATAAACACCCCCCCTGCCGAGGCGATCAACATGAACAATTAAACACTTTTGATAGCCGCTCGGGGGTTGACGTGTGGACCTCCCTTTTCCGTGAATTTAGCCCGTCCAGTTTCGCCTTTCTCTTGCATGCAAACACACATGCAGGAACACACGCTCTGATGTGCTGATTACTGTAATTAGTATCAGTTCATTTACAGCCCACTGACCCAGGGTGACCTGCTGGATGTGGGTCAACAGGGACAGCCAGTGCCATGGTGGAGACGGGTGGGGCACAAGTTACGAGACTGGAATATGTGTCAGTGAAGGATGAATGTCTTGCGTAAGATACATGTGTAATGTCTGTGTGTTGTTTTTGTGTGTGTGTGTGTGCAGCTACCAGTGTGTATCAGGCCATCGGTAGATGAGAAACGCTGGTGTGTGTACGTCTAGGTGTTTCTGCACACGTGTGTATGTGTGCTTACTCCTCATTCTCATTGTGCTGGACTTCAGAGGCCCAAGCGTCTCCTGCTTCCTCTCGGAGGCAGTGGGTTAAAAATAATGTGGTGTGCAGTGAGCGGCAGGGAGCAAGGCGCAGACAGCTAGGAGCCAGAGCCTCACACTCACACACACACACACACACACTCCCACACACACAATCTCCACCATAGCAGTGGCGCTATGGATTTTTTTCTCTTTTATGGATCTCTCACTCACGGACCTAATATCCCCATAAATGTTAGCATACACAAACAGAAATAGAGGGTCATCCATTTACCCACACTTCATCATCTTTCAGAACAGATAAAAAACAGATTGAACATCTGTCCCATCGAACCTTTTTTTTTCCCTTTCATAACCCTCTCACCCTCTGATATAAGGTTTAAAGCATGTAATTACTACAATAAAGCTTACGAAGAGCTGCAGGACTGTAAATAGATACATTCTGAATTCAGTATTCTTTGTTGAGAGCATGCTCTGTGTTTCAGCAAAGTTTCAATAGATAACCTTGTAAAGCATTGGAGCTCATCCTTGATGGATCGCAGGTCAGGTTTAGCCACAAGGTTACTCCACACTTAAAACCCCAAACGGGAAGTGTTTACACAACCCAAGGTGGCAACGAAAACTTGTAGGGAGGTGAGTAAAACCTTGAACATTGAAATGACACGTGCCAGTTTGCTTTGGCTACCTTCAAAGCCCGGGAAGAAGAAGAGACCGATGACTCAAAGGTAATCGGCAATCTCTCCCCTGTCTTCCTCCTCTCCCCCCTCCCTTGGTTGCGTGAGGAAGCCAGGGCGGCTGCAGACTCTCTCTGCCTGCAAGATAAGACTGTCTCCAACCGGCCTCGCACACCTCCTGTCATCTGTCTGCTCGCCTTATCAGCCGGACAGTGCGGCGTGCCGGTGTTGACGCTCTAATTAAACCCACGCTGTTACACCTGCCCCACCAACCCCCAAAGCCACTAACTTTGATCTATAGCGCTGAAAGTTCTAGACTCTACTGTGCTGTATGTTTTTGTTTTGGACTCTATAAGGCACAGGAAAATATTATCCTATATGCTCTATGATAACAAAAACTTGCTGTGTATCCTGTGATACAGTAGTATTTAAGTATTTGTAAAAGTCAGTAAGACAGTAAACCTATGTTCCTTTCTACGTGCGTGGACTAAAACCACAGTCAGATATAGACAAACATGATCACACTTCTAGGAAATACTAGGTGACTAGGTATTGGGATTCTGTGCCTTGCACCTTGGCAGTGCCCAGGAAGTGGACTGGCAACTCTCCGGCTACCACGCCAATTTCCAGACTTAGACTCCTCCGGTTTCCAACCCAAGTCCCTACAGACTGAGCTACTGCTACTCCTGAATGGCGATCAGATGTGAAAGAAAAGACACCGTTGTTGTAATCGAGCATTTTTGAGGAAAATCATTTTAACTGGTTCAGTGTACAACAACGTAATATGTTTTAAATATTTTTATAATTCATATTTTTGTTGTCTTCATTTCAGCATATTGGAATAAAATATTGGGATAAAAAATTATATTCCAACATAATGCAACATTTACCCCCTGCCTTTTGATTTGACGGGGGAAGAATAGGGAAGTAAAATTAAATGAAAAGTTTAGACTTAAAATTTACACTGGATGTGAAAAGTTTCAGTAAGACTGTCGATTTTGTTTTTAAATGTTACTCATTAACTATTTATGTTATTTGTTGCTGATTAAAAAGAAATCTCTTTCACTCTTAATTTCACACATATTTCCGTTTAAGAACCCAATAGCAATAAAAATAAAAACCTCTGACAGTTGTCAGTAATAATTGTGATAGTCAGGGCGGTCACACCAATCAACATTTTTCCCTCACCCTTATCTGATAGAAGTGTTTACAAAGTGGGAGGGTTGTAAAAACAGATCTCAGGATTATTTTATATTCCTCTGACATGATACAAATGCTCCGCATGTCTCTGCTTTTCAAAGAAGCGTGTTCACACCTTTCTGTTTCCTTATCAGTGCCTTTTGACCCTCATCAATCCAACTATTCAATCACCTGGGCAGACAAAATCAATATGCACTGGAGAGACGCAGATCTTAACAAACTGGTTGTGTGAGTGCTCAGGTGAAGAAAATAGCCCACGTTGTCTCCATTCAGTGTAGCTGTGACACCGTGCGCATGATAAGGAGGCACTGATAGAACTCCAAAGACATACTTGAGCAAAGAATTACACACACAAAAAGGTACACTCATAAAGGTTTATAGCTCGCCATTAAACTTTGCTTAGATGTTGAATGTGTCACTCACTGATAGCGGAGGCTGTCAGCTGATTTATGGGCATCCCTGAAATTGCCTTAGTGACGCCTGGAGAGGATGACTAACCAACTCAGGTAGGGTCAACAAGCGCAGACAGCCAGATAAGACACAAAGAGAAAGACAGGGAGGGAAAGGGAGAAGGAGCCCTTAGGATGGACGAGGAAGAATGAGGGTCACTCCGCGTAAACATGGCAGACATCTCTTGATCTGCCCTAAAGACACAAGACCAGACGCAAACTATTTTATCTGATTGTTTCGTGGCTCGTCTGAGTTCTTTTATGAGCCACCACGATAGTTTACATGTCACATCTTTAAATAAATTCTGTTTCTTTTTTCGTATGGTGCTGATTTAGCTTTATTCAAAGTGTGTTTTGCTGCGTTCTTACAGGCAAAAAAACAAAACAGTATTGTGCCATTTATCAAGCGTGATTATCATTACACAGCGTGAGGCCATCTTTTTTCTTTCTTTTTCTCCCAGTTGAGGCTCCAACAACATTTGTCTCAATCAGCTGCCACTGTTTCCATTTTGCCTGTATACTCCATTCAATAATAAAACCAGCAGCCCTTAGTTCTGACATTAATACTTGTGCGCACACATTCAAAAACACAGCACCAGCATGCCACACATCCCCACCATAATGTCATTTAGAATAATAGCACTGTGAGCAAATAGCAGTTAACCATGTTAACGTCTGAATCTGGTCCGCCGTGCCTGTGTAAGCATCTGTCATCTTTATCAAAAAAGCAGAAGGTCTGATGTGAATCCATTTAAAACCTCTTGTCCCTATGTTGTTAACGTTCAAACACATGCAGTCACTGACAATAACGTCACAGGTGCCTGTGCTGTCCTCTGACCTCAGAAGTGTGTTTCTGCAGAAGTGGACTTCCTCTCTTCCCGATTAAGGCGCCCTGAATCATGTCAGCATGCCCCCGGCTGAACCCTGACCATTAAAATGACGCTAATTTTTGGGGCGGTATCTTTGATTTCCTTATGGGATGGTGGTGGTGGTGGGGGGGGGGGGGGGGGGGTTGGAGTAGGTTGCGTTTGAGGGGTGGAGGAGCTGAGTCTTTCCCCCTGACACTGACCTCCTGGCCTTCTTGACCTGTGGGGAGGCTTGGACAAAGGCAGCCTTTCCCTTTTAATTCTGCCCAGGGAGCGTTATATGGGACCTGACCTGTGCTCCTCTTAACCTTTTGGACCTCTGGCCTGATGTCCGTGATTTAGGGCAAATTTCATTACATGCATTCTCCGGATGAGACGGCTGGCTAAGAGGATGTGGCGCTGCAACAACTCAGGCTGATTAAAATGTCAGGTAGAGTGAATGGCGGAGATGACATGTCCAACTGGAACGAAGGAAAAGCATGCGTTTTGTTACTATGGATTTCTGCAGTTTTTCAGAATATTTAAAAAAAAAAAAAAAAAAAAAAAAAAAAAAGATCATCAGATGCTTGTGCCACAAAGCACTAGCAGTTAGCTAGCCCACTTCACAGCTAACCTTGGGTTTTTACCATTCAAGATGCAGATGCAGCTAAAAGCACTTAAGCCTTGTTCTTTTAAAATATGGAAATAAGCCTTGTCTACTGCTTTGAATTGTGTTTTTCATTTTAATTTGCTCCATAAGTTTGCTCAACACAGCAGCAAAATGAAAAGTCTAAAATGTTCTCACACATTTTACAATACAACAGAGCATTGAATTAGTTAAAGGAATACCTCAGAATATGACATTTTTTTCATAATTATTGTCAGATTTATTATGTTTGAAGATGAAACAGTGTTTTTTTTATAAGCCTTAATGAACAGATGTATGCTGCTGAGTTGTTAAAACCATCCAGCTGCAGCAGTCTCACTTCTGTGTTCTTTTTTTATGTTAAAGTTCACTCTAAGTTTGTGCAATATGCTTTGACCTGGCAGCTTACTTGCCATTGTTTTGTAAGTGGTCTTTGCACTAGGTCTGCTTTGGGAATTTGCCCAACTTGTGATATAAGATAATCAATTGTATCTCTCAAACGTCTTAGAGTAAATGTATGTAACATGAGTATCTGCTGTTCACACACTTGGAGTGATAGCCTTCAATACCCCTCGGTAAACAACTCACATTGCTAACCTGTGAAGCTCCAACACTCAGAAACAGAACGCCGACACTGAGGGGGACAAACGTTGAGCAAGCAGTGTTACGAATAGAGGACTCTTGAGAATAGCTGCCATCATAGGCGCCTGGGAGTTTGTGCTGTCTACCTGTCTCTCTCCTCCAACTGCCATGTTTCTGTCAGTGTTGACACCCTGTCTGCCCCACCTATAGCCGGGGCCCTGTGGGTAGCGAGCAGGCAGGCAGGCGGGCGGTAAGGCAGCTGAGGTGGAGGTATACAAAAGCAAGCCGGCTGAATGGGGACTGACTGGGATGGGCTCTAATGGAGCCAGCCTTCCAGACACAGACAATAGCGGGGCCCGAGGCCGGGGCCTGAAACCTGAAGCCCAAGCCTGGTATTTTAAGAGGCCTGAGTGGCTCTGGAGCCAGTTGTCAATCAATAGGTGCACACAATCAGGCAAAAACAAGACCCGGAACGGTGGAAAAATTGAAACGATGACAGAAGGCAGAAAATATTGACAGATATTCCTTTTTTCCTCCCTCTTTTGCTGGGGATCTTAAGATTCACCTTTTGGTCTTTTTCACACAAACACACACACACACACACACACATGCTTGCACGCACGCACCCGCACACACACACACACACACACACACACACACACACACACACACACACACACACACTTTGAAAACTAAATACACACTGCTACTCTTTTCAGGCCAAGGTTGCTACTTACACAGTGGAGCCTTCATTGTCTAAAGTGCCTGGAGAAGGGGTGGGGTGGAGGAGCTGTGTGTGTTCATCAATACAAGATGTAATGCTTTCACCATTCTTGCCTGCCCTCACTGAATGTGTGTGTGTGTGTGTATGTGTGTGTGTATGTGTGTGTGTATACACATACCAGAGACAGCAACTGCAGCAGAAGTGAGCCTCCGCCTCCTTTCACAAACACTTGCATCATTTTGTCAGGAAGGAAAGGACCTGTCTGCTTTTCTCTCCGCTGCTCTGACACCTCGCAGACATCTGAAGGGAGAGCATGCGGGTTTGAAGATGCCGCTCTTGAAAGACATGAGGCATCTTGTTTCTTTCTGGGTTTTATTTTTTTGTTCAAGAATGACAGACTTTAATAACCCAGCAAATGATCGGATACCTGAATTTGTCACAGGAGGTTGATGAAGCCCATTCTGTGCTCTGCTATATTTCTTTCTTCCTTTCAGAGCAGTGAGTTGTTGTACCTGTCCACCAGATGCCCTCAGCGTGTTCCCCATAAGCCTTTTGGTGTCTCCCTTTAAGACAAGAATCATTAAGTCTGTATTTGCTTCTTGGTTGATATCACTTGTGCTAGTGTTAATGTCCCTAATTAATGTGAATGTATTTCTTATTTTTGTTTGATTAACAAGAAAATCACCAAGCCTACGCTCCATGCATGCACAGTTCTATGAGATGTATATGAATACAACCTAAGGAGCTAACTTGTGTTTTAGTTTTACCTAGATTTACTTTTTCGTAACCTTTGCATGTACTTGAGGAGATACCAACCTTCGACTATGACCCTCTCCGATTATCATTATTAAATGTAATAACACAAATAACCCTTAGTCTAGTCTTCATGTGTGCCTATATTAATGACAGAGTAAAGAATAGTTGTGCATTCCTCCATTACTAATTAAACTAGTAGTACATTTCCGCAATAGGTGAAAGGACTAATCTGAGAGCATCAACCTCGGGGAGTATTTTGTTTTTTTCGAGTTGTAATGACAAAAAAAAAAAAAAAAAAGCGGTTGTAAGAGAAGGACTCAGGCCCTGCAGAGTCCCTGGGTGCAAACTGAGTAAGAGGTAAAAATCCTAAGAGCAAAGAAAAAGGAAGGAACCGAATGAGAGTCAGACTGTTCAAATGAATATGCCAGAGTATATTACATTACTGGATAGTGCAAGTTTTTTTGTTTCTGTAAAGTTTGGATGTGAAGCGTTCCCTAAGTGAAGAATACAGAACTACCTGTGGAAACATTTAAGCAGAAAAGTATCTAAAACCTGCACATAAAGAATTAAATAAACGTTGATTATTTTCCACTTTCCACATAATTTCTCCATAGTGCTTCTCTGTGCACATTTAATCACGAGTAAACTGTTAAGTTCCAGTGATTTAAGATTTAACAATAGGAAGGTGTGAAGGTGCTGCTGACTTCTCATGACAACATTTATTTATGGATATCTAAAAAAAAAAGGGGTAATTTTACTCTCATCATTAATGCACTTGAAATGTCTGACATGCTTATGTTTGCCAAATCAGGAGTCCAGACGGGCTGTTCTTTAGCAGGATTGTGTTTCCTGAGGGAAGTCATCCTGTAGTTTCAAGTGTTTGTAAAAAATACATTAAAACCAGCTGTTAGAGATGCAGCGTTGCTTTGAAGAATATACAGTAAAGCATCTATTCCCTTAAATGACTTGAGAAAGAAAGGACAATTACTTGTATCTATCAAGAAAAAGAAAATCCCAAAAAAATATCACATGCTTGAAGAACCAGAAAAAAAACTGTTAAGTCTAACAACCTGTACGTGAACCGTCATGCTTGGGCTAAATATGTAAGCTATCAGGAGATTGGTCAAAATACTCTGTCAGAGTTCAAACTCAGTCAAGCTGGGCGTTTGAGTTTTAACACACCAGTCCTGACTGGCGTGTTGCAGCTCTTTCAGCGAGCGAGATGCAGATTAGAGTTGACCGGCGGTACCATCAGAGAGCGGCGCCTGCCTCGTGTTTGTCAGTGAAACATGCGTCCAGACACATCTGCAAGCAGTTGACTGGGCCTTTTCCTGCCGCTGTGTTCCTGAGAGGTCTGGAAGGGTGACACACCGATGCTGACCTTATTGTGCCCTGCTTGTCACTTAACCTTCATGTTAGATGTCAGCTCCCCTGCCGCCGCCACTCAATCGCCCCAACCCTGACACTGAACACGTTGCATGCACAGTTTAAAGTTGTGACCTCGAACTTGGGGTAGAGAAGGGAGAGGTAGGCTAGAATTAGTGGGAAAAAAGTGAACTTTTGCAAACTTTTTTGGCTTGTGTTTGCATTCTACTGTATGTCAATTCCTACCAAGATGACACTGACTCATAAAGAGGAATTTAAAACCTTGAAAAAAAACAAAACAATTTCTCACCCAATATGAGTGAGAGCCCCAACCTTTGAAACAAGGCTCTTCTCAGTGATAAACTGTTGCAAAAAGTTTACATTTTCGTTGCCTCTGGAGCCTTCAAAACACAAGCTTTGGGCTGTATAAATCTGTCAGGGCTGCAGAGTTGAGCATATACAGAGACTTGATTTACACGTTCCAGATGGGAGATTACAGGACTGTGGTAAAGCACTGGAGCATCGCACACACACACGCACTCTACTTCATCCATTCATCCATCCAACCAACCTCCTGCTCCCCCCCCCCTTTGATGGAGATCCCTTCTTGTCTTGGCACTGATTTTATGAGCTTTCCAACAAACAAACAAAAGCACAAAAGACATTTGGGCTTTGGCTTTAGGGGAGTTGCGATGCAAACAATAGGACACATTGGTGCTATTTGGGTCGGACACTGTACTGTATCTGTTCCTAATATGTGCTTGCAAAAAACAATTCCAAATGCTGAGCATGTGTCAGATTGGTGAATATATGAGGATTCCCTATTGATTTGGCACAATAAGACATTGTTGATTATGTATTCAGACATTTCGCCACAGTTGTCTCATGGGTGAACTTGCATAATGACAATTTGTAGAAACAAAGAACTTAAACAGAAGAGAAAAAGTGCTCACATTAAGACAGTAAGAGATCTGTGTGTGTGTGTGTGTGTGTGTGTGTGTGTGTGTTTATATGGTGTAGCCAGCACACTTTCCTCCCCAAGGGCCTAACCAGGGGTGAGTAAACAGTGATCCTATGGTGCTGGGCGGAACAATTCAGTGTCAGGGAAAAGGTCAGCTATCGCTGCTCAGTTCTATCAGGTCAGAGAAAAACACGGAAAAGAGGAGAAAAAAGCAGGGTAAAGTGGCGAGGGCCCGGAGAATATGTTTCCAATAGACCCTCGTCAGGCTGCGTTAGCATCTGTGTCCAACACGTGCACCCCAGGGATCGTGACCCTCCACTTCCCCTTCTCTTTGTTCTCCCCAGTGGGCAGAGCAGGCCTGCAAGGTCACAACAGAGCTGAACGTGGTAGAGGGACGCACTACATAAACTACCCCCCCCCCCCCCCCCTAAATCCTGAAACACCCGCAAGACATTTCGGCAGAAGAGACTAGAGAGGTCTTTTACCCCATCCCTGGCAGGGTCACTGTCAGCCTGCAAAATCACACCAGCACCCAAAGCATCCGCCTGTAGGGAGCAGACAGAGTGAGCTCTGGGTGGAGCAGCTGAAGCAGGTTGGAAGCCAAAAGAGAGCGGTTTGAGCTGCATTTGGGCAACAATATGCCTCTGATGCAGCACGGTATCACTGCAGGCGTCCTGTTGATCACACCGTAGCCAGTGGTACTGTCTGCAATGATCACTGTACACACAGACTGGGCCTAGCTTAAACACAGACAGACCGCAGAGACCTTTATGCTACTTGTACCTGCAGAAACACGACTCGTGTGGCATTATAAGCTATAATGGAAACTGAAGGGCTTACAGAGAAGATAAAGTTCATTGTTCTGTTTGTTGGTTTAATAGATAGGGCCTGTTTACTTTTGTTAAACTATATTTCTGATTAGTAGTATTACAATAACATTCACCTTTGCAGTTCATAATAAGCTTTAAATTACTACCGTCTAAACAGAGATAGTCCATGATTGTTTATCCATGCTATACTTGGAGATTATATGCACCAGATTGTTTTACACTTTATACCAAAGTAGCCATCCAAATTATAAGCCAACATTTAAACTAAGTGCAGAGTTTTTAGTGGGTTATGAAACGGACTTACATTAATACTGACAACTCTTCATTCGCTACCAAAGCAAACAAGACCATCAGTTGGAAAACTGGTTGTTTCTTTATAGCTATTAATTAATGTGTAAAAACGGTGTTGTAAGAAACCATTCAGAGAACACTGCAAATTCAGTATTTCTTATATCTTCCCCAGCAAAGATTCTCACAGAGAGAAACGTTTGACTTTAAAGGAAGCAGGGTGAAATTGTTTGTTAAAACAAATCCACTTCTGACACTTCATGTGACAAAATCTGCAAAGACAGTAACAAGGCCTGCGGATTGACAGTAAGTGTTGTAGGAGTGTAATTTTAACAAGGCAATATTGATAATAAAGAAAAGATTAGTCTGGATAGCTGAGAAAAAAATGGAATATGATTTCATTTTATCGCAAGATGATCTAAACAAATTCTGTTGGATTATAATTGTAAGAAGAAATACTCGCAGAAAGTTAAGCTCTTTTGTGTTACTTATTCAAAATCATCAGATTTTCCTTCTTTGTGTAATTTTCTTGTGTATATTTTCTTATTAGAACTAATCTTAAATCAGTAAAATACAAATATCACAAGGTTAAAGAAAAAAATACAACAGCAATAACAATGGATTATTCTGCTTGACAGAGGAAAAATAATTATTTGGTCAACGGGATCGCCTTAATTAGTCTGTTCGTTAAGGAAATGAAGGGAGAGAAACTCTGTTGGAAATATGTGGATGCATTTTCCAATCCATGACCATGAAAATAACAGGAAGGGGTTGGAGGAGGGGGAAGAGGGGAAGAGAGAAAGGAAAAAAACATCCCTGGCTAATTTAAATACAGTCTTATTAGTCTAATGACCAGAGTCTGTGATCACTACTCATCACCATTAATGCCACAACCCTCCCCTGCTCTGATTGCCCAAGGCCTCGCTTTTTCCCCTTAGCCCACATTCGGCTGGAAGACCAACGCGTTTTCCCTTCCGCTACACATGAAATGTGACATGAGGACACTAATGTATGTGGAAAAGGGACGGAAAGCAGGGATGTGAGACACTCCGCGCTCTTCCTCTCACGGTTAATGATATGACATGCTGCACGGAAAGTAAAAAATTCCTCTCCTTTTAAAAAGCCATCAGCTCTGAGGCATGTTTCTATTAAGAACACTCCTAAATGCTATAATAGGTGGCCCTAACGAGCTTTGGCCTCGCTCTCCTATGTGCCTCTCTCTGCTACCATATTGGTTGCATGCTGATGCTTATCAAAATGATGAATGCGACATTAAGTTCAAATGAGTTGGAAGATTGGGAAAGGGGAAAAAAAGTCGTGTTTATCGTTGCATGATTTGGTTCTGCTCCACATTGCACAAAGACTGCTTATTATTTTAACCACATGTTTTCAGATATCAACAATTGTAAATAAGGGTATAATGTGCAAAGAAAAGAGGCACGATTGATGTGAATGTACTGCCAAATTGAGGAAAAACTCCTTTGAGTAAAAGGAAGATGCAGAACATCAGGAGACACAACGGTGATTAGCTTAGAAAGGAAGGATGCTGGCTTAGTGACATTAAAAAAAAAATAGTCCTTCAGTAAGATTCATCCAATTTTCTAAACATTGTCCTTTCTTTGACCTTGAGTGTGCGCACACACACACACACACACACACACACACACACACTTCAACAAGAGTGTAAGAGCATCAACAGCGAAGCATATTGAACAAAAAAGATAAATCTCCATTTTACACGTATATGTGCATGCACACACAGTCCCCCACCACTTTTGTTTCCATTGATCACAAAATCAAGTCTTTTTTATAAAAAATATTAGAGACTGAATGCTTATACTTTTGTTATTGTAATCATGTTTTAATATGAACAAATTCACTGCTGTGATATTATGGAATGTATTTCTTACGGCTTATTTTATTATGAGCAATTGCCCTGCCAGGAGCTTTATAACCATATCCAGCCATAATGAAAGAGGTGTTTTCAAGGGCAAAAACCCAATGAAAGAAAACCTTGGTCATTATTACAATGGCAAATGAGCTATGAAGTCATCTCAAGGCTTGAAATACAAGTCATGTCTCTTTGATGAGTGCAAACATGTCATCCACTCGCATATCAGCATCACATGACAAAACAAACAAGCCACCGAACATTAGGTGAAAACATGAAAGTCACACTTCTGATGCCCTGCATGACCAGGCGCTATGCCTCTCTCTGCCAGACAAAGTGGCACAGCTGGCAGAGAAAAGAGCAAGCAGAGAGCAGGCAGCGTGTTAAATGACCCAGGGATGTGAATAACCTTGGTGACTGGGGAAGGCCAGCACTAATTAACGCCAGGCGGCCATGTTGGCTGTCAGGGGATCCGCACAGGGGCAACAGTCCTTGGATTCTCCCCCTTGGATGTCCTCGTCACTCCCCCTTGCTGCTACAACCCCAATCAAGACCCCTCGGGAGGACTGGTCACCCTGTCTCACGCCATATTCAACCCTGTGCATTATAATGAGGTGGATGTTTGTGAGAGGAAAAGACTGACCCAAACTATGTCAGTCAAATGCCAGGCTGCTTACACCCTGCTATAATTACTGTCAGCTCTCTTAACTACCACTATGCGGATGATTCACCGTTCCACTTTTGGAAATTCACACCTTGATCGCTCGTGCTGTGAAGCTACAATTTCAATCCTTTGAATTAAAAAACCCACATATACTGCATGGCATTTAAAACAGTGTGACTTCTTACACGCATTCAGATTGGCTGGGCTAATTTCTCCTCAGCATGGATGTTGGAAGTGAGAACAGCACTTGCAGCCAAACATGTCTGTCAATCATTAATTGGTATTCTGACATCCTGCTTTGAAAATGTGGCCATACAATCACAGTATCAGCACACTGCCTCCCTGTGCACATGTTTGAGTATCCTCACAAGGCCACAACTATATGGAATTAATATTCATTGCTGGCAATTTATGGATTCATTTATCACCCACATCTTATTTGTTTCTGTTAATCGACCCTGGGGGGCTGACTATGGCCTTGGCTGGCCACCAGTGCTGGAGCTTTATTCCTCTTCACACAGGCCTAGTGTTAACGCCGCTGGCCAAGTTCACAGATTTGACTGACTGTGGACTTAATGCCGCTTGCCTTGTTTTCAGCACTTGTCCCTCCAGATTTGCCACCCTGGCTGCACAATTTCCTCCAATTCTAATTATTCATCAGCTCGTTATGCCTGTGCCTCGGCGCCTCCCCTAATTAGAGGCGACGCAGGGTTTGGTCCCAGGCTAGCCCCGAGTGAGGGAACCAGTTCAGAACCAGTCTGCGGCGTGTGCTCATAGAGGACTGGGTAAGTGCCAGCCTCTCCAAGTGCACAGGGGGAGAGGAAGGGCCTATCTTCAGAGTGTGATATGACGTGCCTTCTCACAGTCTTTCACATACATACATACATACACACACACACACACACAGACAGACAGACAGACAGACAGACAGACACACACACACACACACACACACACACGCTACAGTTCTGCAATGTCTGTTCGCATATCCTCCAGATATTTATAAGAACCCTGAAACAATGGAAATTCTTCGTCTCTGTGGTGTTACAAATTGCCAGCGTAGTGTGAATTTTTTTGTTGATTTGTTATCATGCCGTGAAGCTAAGATGGTGATGTCAGGCTGCTGAGAACATTGTCAGTTAGCAGGGTATGAGAGTGTGAGACATTAAATGATTGCTCCCAAATTACAATCCCAAGAAGATGGGAACATTGCCTCATAAGGACGGAAAACTCTGAAAGATGAGAAACAAACAATGGCCTCCTGTTTTGTTTTTACAGAAGGAACCAATATGCTCTATGATATGTTCTTATAGCTAGGGAAGACTATTTTGCCATTAGTTTCCCCAGCAGAGCTTCTCAGTGTGAATGACTTAACACGTGAACCATATCCTAGAGCTTCTAAGTTTCAGCTCTTTTTATGCAGGCTGATAATGGCCATTTGGGACAGAATGTTTAACATGTACATTAAAGAGGTTAGCAGCTCAGATGGTTATCAGATGATTTTGCATTACATACAGCCTGTTATTATTGTTATGCTATTAAAAATATTCATTGTACAATGCTAATTGGTTCTCCTTATGTCTATCAGCTCAAAAAGCATAGGATGACAAAAACACATTTACTTTCATGTTAATTTTTGGATATTTTTGCAATAGGGTTTTTCACGACATCATGTTCACAGCCACCTCAGGTTCAATGTGTTCACATCTGTGTGTGTGTGTGTGTGTGTGTGTGTGTGTGTGTGTGTATACATTATCTTTTTTGCACATTAGCCTATCTGCTACCACTGTTAAGTGTGATTCTCCTTATTTTCTCACCTCCTCCCCCCCGTCTTTTCCTCCCTCATCTTGTCAGCCCACTCTGGCCTGGTGTGGGAGAGGTGAAGAAGGCATTGAATGAGCAAATCTGCCCAGGAAAGGGACAACACGGACAAGTGCTCATGGTTAGAAAATGGTATTTGACACACACCTCCAGTAAACCAACACAGACTTAAGCATATTTATTAACCCTTGCATGCACATACTCACATGATTGTGCACACAGTAGTGCTAATTAAAGCCCTCAGTGTGAGAAGAGAAATATGTAATCTTGACATTTAGTCAAGGGAGATTTGGGGAGACGAGGAGAAATTCTAGCGCTCGGCTTGAGCTGGGCCTGGGGCAAGCTGGCAGACAAAAGGACAGCGGCAGGCAGAGAGGCTGGGATAGGGAGCGACGGAAAGGTCATCTCCGTGAAAAGGCTAACGTGTCAGTGCTTTTGTTCCTGGCCCTCGGAACATATGTTTGGCCCTCCTCCACAACTGCCCCTGCTATCAGAATGAAATCTAACCCCCAGCCCCCAAACCTAAGAAAGAAACACTCTTACACAGACTGACGACGGACACACACACAAATACACACAGTGGACAGTGGTTCTGTTACTACCACATTTGTTTTGGAAAAATGGATAAAGAAGTTCCGAAGGTGTTGTCTTACCACTCTCAGTGATGGAAAGAAACAACAACCCCGAACACCTGTCTGCCTCTGTGTGTAGGAGTAAAGATAAGCAAGAGGTGTCAACGAGAAGAAATCAACAAGTGCATTAGTGACTATTACATTGACAAATTGGCTTACAGCACTTTCACACAGATATAGAAAAAAAGTTATGGCCTAAAAAGATGGGCAATTTTTTTGATTGACAGGTAAAAATGAAAACTATACTCATTTCTATCACAAATTAAAAGAACAAATTAGTACAAAAGTAAGTACAAAAAACACAAAATTAGAGGAGGCATTTGCACTACAGCTCCACAGCAGTGTTAAGGTACCAGTGTCATGCAAATTTAAACATGAGTCCGTAGAACCTTTACGATTCATTTGTACTTATATCCTTCAACATTTGGGTGTCAAAAAAAGAAAAAGCTGTATCTGTGACATAGGGGTGTCCCCAACTAAGACTTTATATATCCGAATCTGATAGATCAGCTGAGGTGATCATCTAATGTCTATTTCAGAAGTATCAGAATCAGTTTTACTGGCCAGGTATCTTTAACTCACTTTTTTTCTTATTTCAACAACAGTATGACCATTTAAATGATTTAAAGAAGCATTTTGACATTTTCTGAAAGTGCAAATTTACCTTCCAAAAAAGACCTTGTATGTGCATGTACTCAAGAATAGCATTTGGTTTTCTCCTATATGCCTGGATTGGCACTTTAGGCTAATTTTACAGGACTTGTATTACCGGGTTGATTTATTAAGGCACACACACTAGAGATTATTTAGTTATTATAAAATAAATAATGATTAATAATAAGTTGGTATCCATAGCAAGATAGGATATGATCATATTTGGAGGAAACAGGAAAATCTATGTTGGACGTGTTAGATTGGCAATTGAATGAGACAAATTGTTGAATATTTGATTATGTGCGGTCAAGCTGTGACACATTTGCAATTGAAATGCTTTCGGTTGAAACATGTGCAATTGTGTGCCAACTGGAACATAAAACCCATGGCAATTTTATCTTAGGTTGTCATTTGGCACCAACTATTGATAGAGGCTTGATGAGGCCTGCAGGGTTAAAAGTCCTGTAATGAAGGTGATAGTAATGCTGGGGGGAGATGAGGGTCTGGCTGAAGACCAAGAAGATGATGGGTGGATGTGGTTGGGTCAGTCTGGGGGTTTCCACGCCAGCTGTCAACCTGCTGATTTCACCAAAATCACTGTGTTTCCTTAGGGCGGAGGGGGGAGAGACTATACTTGTCAGTAGAACATTTTTTCACATTTGGTTGAGGTGACTCTGCTTACGTGACATTTCATACTAAATACATTTCTCTTCAGAAAAGTGTTCTGGCCCTTATCATTTCTCTTTTTCTATTTTCCAGAAATCACAATGTCAAATACCTTACAGAATATTACATTGATGTTTACAATTACTCGTCTTTGCATCACCAGACAACTGCTTTCTTCAGCACCATCTGTATTCAACAACTTGCACCCTATATCCTCCACACAACTGATCCCTTCAACAAGGTGTGGATACATAAACTCTGAGGTCAAATGATACATATAGTGTACAGTTTCCTTGTATGTGTTTCCTTGTAGCTCAAGTCTCGAGTTGTGCCTCCATAGCATGCATATCCCCCTCCCTTGCTGCTTGGCTCGTCATATTGCCCATTCACACTACTAGCATGTGCCAAGCATGATGACCTACATTTGCATTAAGTCTCTGTCGGCAGATTGGGTTGGTCAACAAGTCATAGCCTGGTGGTCAACAAACACACCTGTCAAAAGCGATCATATTAAGTGGGGCATTAATGGCTAAAGATGTGGTGTGACAACAGACAGGGCTACAGTGTGCTCTTGAATGTATGTGAGTATGTTGCGTTTGTGTCTTTCCATTTTGCGTGTCTAAGACCTCACATGTGGTGCCATCTGGTTCCTTTTTCCTCACAAATCGGAAAAAAATCAGAGTACTGAAAGGAAAACAACGCTGGAAAAGGTATAAATAAATAAATGATGGTGTGGGGAAAGAGTGCAAATGTGAATGGTAGTCCTAGACGCTAAAGGAAAGAGAAGAGAGAAAGACAGTGATTAGGCAACAGCAGCGCTGGTGATAGGCCTCTCTTCCCAGTCTCTATGGACCATCGAGATGAGCTTGAGAGGGGGTAGACAGCAGACATGGCAACCTCTCAGCCCACATCAAGCTGTCGCTGACTGTGATGCCCACCCAAGAGACCACACGATGCTCTCTGTGAGAGGGAACAAACTTATAAAAGCTATTATTGTGCAGATGGTTTGTGCTTTTTTTCTACTCTAAAGCTGTCAGTGAGAAAACTCAACACTGGGTGGCAACTGTAAAGATGATGGTAAAAGACAAAAAAAGGAAGATAAATCTCCGGAGTTATAAAGCAAGGAATGCTCAAGTTCAAATCCATTCAGGCTCAACTTGACCGTATCATGTCACACCACTGCCTGAAAGTGTGTACTTGTTTGTTTGTCCTTATAAGGGGTTAGGTATGGTTTTAAATAACCAGGAGTGTTTTCATTAAATCCTTGGGCGCCAATTCTCAGGACATTCTGCTCTATGCTGACCAAAGGAGCTGTCTCACAATCAGGGCGTGAAATGCTAAAGAGCTTCCAGCCAACGCGCCTGCATGGTGTTTTCTCCCGACTACTGTTCATTTGACATTTAGTAAATCATTACTGCATCCATGCCCTGAAGGAAAATAACTCACACACACAAACACTGCATATAATTAATGGACATGCACCAAAACACCCTAGATGATAACTGTGTATTACCAAGTTAGGTGACCTGATTTCATCCTGTTGCCAAAATCATGACACATCCATCCAGCGGTGTGTTGAGCCTGTTGTCATTTCATAGAGCTGGCTGTTAAACTTGAGAAGAAAAATCTATATGAAGTCAATTTAATACAACAATGTGAATGTGTTCTATCTATAAGAGCTGTATCAAGGGACCAACAATTTTTTTATGGTTGATTAAATGTGAGTCTACTTAATTTCATAAATGTGTCTCAATAAATATGTGAAGTTTTTTTTTCTTTTCTTCTGTTGCCAGCGCTAGATCTTGGGGCCTATGTGGACAAGTATGCCCTGTCAGGCTTTCACACATCACAGACGTGTGCTAAACTTCCTCCTAGCTGTATAATCATCACCAGGCCGGGGATTGAAAGATGATAAAAACACAAGTCATATAGTGGCCACACATCTGTCCACTCGCCTCTCATCTTCTCTTGTCCACACGCTGTCAACGGCTGATGGACAGTTGGCGGCCAGAGAACATTTGAGAGATTGACAGGTGACCGAGAGAAATGTCTCACATTGTAAATGCCCACTTGAGCCTCCAAACAACACCACATTAGAAAGCATTAAGACATTTACTGATTGTAATTTCCATCCAATTGTGCAGGGACATAATCATTTGTATAGTAGCATTTATCTTTACAATAAAACAGTTGCCTCTAACAATTTGCTAGTCTTACCTTTTTTCAGCTGTATATATGCAAGTCATGTCCTTAAACTAACAGATCTCTTTATTCAAGCACAACCCTTTATCAGCAACACCCTTATTTTGCTGCAGTACAGATCACCACCCTCTTGCCTAATTGATGCAAATGACTATAGATCTTTGTTTTTTGCATATGGTCCTCTGCACTTGTCATGACGTTGTTTCATAGAAGTGCTTTAAGCCCATTGTCTGTGCGATTAGCTAATAAAGAGCACCTAATGTTTGTGTTGCACTCACGGAGAACATCCTCCTTTTAATCCATAGTAAGCTCTTAAGGTGGCTGTAACTGCCTTATTCATAAAACCAGTAAGGAGTTTAAAAGCAACCTTTGCAGTCCATACACATTCACACACACTTAATATCATGGAGTGAAGGACTGAGGATTGAGTGTGTGAGGGTAAGAGCAATATCAACCATCAATTAAAGATGGAGATAGGAAGCAAGATGTTTAATGTTGGCCTTGAGAGGCTTGAGTGGGCAGAGACATGGAATCAATAGCATAAGAAAATAAAATGTATTCTCCACATGAGCATTTCATTTAAATGGCAGAACAACGCTCTAAAATGTAACACTTCAACCCCTTTATTTACAAGAATATATGAAAATGAGCCTTTAATTGTCCCATGATACACACAGAAAGTGAGAAATGCTTAACCCTATACAAGATGCAATACCGTATGATAAAATATTCAACGATATAGAACAGTACAATACAATGCCAGACCAAACCACAACACATACAATGTACAAGCTGATATGATTTCTATATTTGTTAAGAAACAATATGATATCAAACTGTATGATACAGTATGAACCCACATGCTAAGATAGAATAGGAACAAATAATATAATGTGATACAATACAATTTGATGCAATATGATGCCCTCTCATGACCCCACAGAAAGATTTGATTTGATTTGAATACTGTCTGCAATATATTGCTTATGCATATAAATCTATGGAAAAAAGCAAACTGAACGACATCCAAAAATGAAAAACATTGGAATAAACCTATGTTGCTCGAGAGCCTCATAATACAAAGCAATTTAATTGAGGTAGGCAAATTATCTTGTTTTTGTGTTTTGTCCTTACATCTTATGCACTCTGCCTTTTTTTTTTTTTTTGCCTTGCCTTGAGCGTATCTTAAGTTCCATCATTGAAGATGTGATACATTGGAATTCTATGCTACCCAGGTTTACCTTGTTTCCAGCCCCAACAGACTGCCCCAGCACCTCATCATCACTTTCGCTCAGAGAAAAAATCTAAGACAATGCCAGCTGTGGGCAAGCTGCTCATCGTCTTCTCTGTGACAGCAAAAATGCGTGGTTCCCCGTCGCCCTGTCCGACACATACGGTTATGTGGACTGCAGAAAAGGGAAAGGGAGCTTTGTCCATATTCGTGCCCCAGAGGCAGGATGAAGAAACACGCTGAGGTGGGGAAACGAGAGGGGAGATGCTACGACTCACGCGCAGAGGGACCTATTGGGTTCACCCTCAGGGTGTGTATGACTGTGTGTGCGGATAGGGTGTGTTTAGCCGTAGCCGTTGTGGTGGAAGTAACCTGGGTTAGAGGACTGCGTGAATGGATGGAGTGAGGGGAGGGGTCAGGGGTGGAGGAAGCGAGGAAATAGGAAAAAGAATAGAGTAGAGGGTCATTAAGATTATTGCCATTGAGTGTGTGGGGGGTTGAGGAGGCAATATTGCTTGTGCCTCAAGCATTAGGTCATTTTTATTTTTGTTATTTATTCTCAAAATACAAGAAAATGTATTGTGGAGCATCACACTACAAAGGAGAGACATGTTATTTGAACATTTAAAAACACTGCCACTACCAATCTCTTTGACATTTTTTTTTGTTTTTTACAATTTACCTAGAGGGCAGAGGGTAAATCCTACTGACCCATACTCCTCTCCATGAAAAAAGTTCAAAGTCAGTGTTTCCCCCTCCTGTGCTCACATCCTTGTTCTTAATCACCTTTGAAGATAGAAAGCTCTCTCCAATGAAACAAATTATTTGCAAATTATAATGGTATTCTATCAAAACCCTATTTCTAACCCTATTTATCATTCAACAGTTTTTAACTGTGGCAGCTGGTCTGTCTTATAGTTGTTGGACTCACCATTCCATCCAAATTGAAATTGAAGACTTTGTGTTACAATGCTAAGTCCAGCTGTGAATTGAAAATCCTTAGCTTTTAAATTCTCAATGCTGTGCTCTGTAAGTCCTTCTTGTTATAATCCATCCGGACAGGAGATCACAGTCCGTCCATCAATTTTCTTAGAGGCTTGATTCCCATTTTTAGACGGAGAATGAATAGAACAAGAAGAAGCAATGAAACAGGTCTGTTGTCAGCAAAGAGCTGGGATATTTACCATTTGATTGCTCCCATGTCACCTGGATCTGGTTTCCAGCTTTTCTTTTAAATTGACTAAGATTCTGTCCAATCTGAGGGGGTAAAAACTATCCTGTGAGTTACAATGTCATTCTAACTTGGCTGTTTTTAGTCTTAAAGAAGGACTTTTTTATTTCACAAACCACACTGCAGCACTAGCCCATACAGCAGACTGTCTTTGCTTATATGAAAGTAGACACAGAATGAAAATAGGTTAGGTGATTCTTGAAAATAAGTGAAATATTCCAAATTAAGTAAAAAAGAAAAATCTGAATTCAGTTTGGACTTTATATTCATCTTGAATGCTGAAGGAAGAGTAAAAGCTGTCCTGTAAGGTTATAACAGCAACATGCAGGCACATTCAGATTATACAATGCAGTATTTTAAGGGGATTAAAGCAACAAATTAGACCACCAGCTCTCTAACAATCACATGGGATGGGGAAGGTTGTTTTTTGTAATCAAGACAAAAATCCTTAATCCTCTTCAATAACACAGTACAGATTTGTACTTTTTTTTTTTTTTTTTAGAAATACTGGTCAGTAAATTGGTTTCATGTGCAATCCTTTTTTAAAAACTATGATTTGTTTTGATGTACTTGAAATCATTCCATTATCATTTAAAGAGTAAAGGTTGGATACATTAATTTCCAGAATGAAATGTAATAAAGACGGCATAGAGAGTTTTTTTTCCCCCATTAAAACAGACAAAAGCTCAAGTTTAATAGACTCTCAGTTACTACTTGGGTTCTTCTTTTTTACTTGGATAAGAAACATGATATACTGTTAAATTTGGAGTGTATAAGACATGACAAAATGTTTCACATAAAATACTATAAAACAGTTCGATCTTGTGTATTGTTGACGTTGTTTTTAGCTGTTCTTGTTTTTGTGTACATATCAATTTACTTAAAGGTAGTATTTTTCTCCAGGACTGTTTTGCCAATAGTGTAGTCAATATATGCACTAACCTGGGGGGGATACAGAGTCTAATGCAGCAAATGGAAGGAGCTCTGTGCAGTAACTTTTGTCAATAGCAGAGCTGGGAATCAGATGAATGTACTGTAGAGGTTCTCCAGATAAAAAACATCTCTGATATGTGAGTGATTATCATATTACCTGAGAAACTCAAACACAAGCACATCCATGCAACCTAATGTAAGCACATGCATTTTCAAAAAACCAGAAACCAAAAGTGAGACATGCATTCAAGAGCATGTTATTGCACACAGGGACTCACACAGAGAGAGGCTAAGGATAGGAAAGCACACTATCCCCGTATTAATTTTTCATAACATCATGCTCAATACAAAATGCAATAAGTGTTTCTTGTAAGACGACTCCCTGGCACTTATAGCACTTGAGCATGCGTCAAGGTTTTCCTCAGAGGTCCGGTCTGCGTGTTTGTCTGACTTATTTTGTCTCTGGCAGGATGACATTAGATGCTGAAGATGCAGGGGCTGTGGGAGAGGAGAGGTCATGAATACAACCACTAGAGAAGAAAAAAATATAGTGGACAGTGAAATGTATGCACTATATTCCCTTCAATCACTTCAAGATAGTACAGACACTGCCAGTTTGAGTTCTTTTTACTGTTCCCCCTGCCTTTTTGAACCTCCTAAACCACCCTGACCTCCGTCTAGAGATGATCTTCACAACAATAATCCATACAACTGGCTCTCTCAGAAATAAGGCCTTCCGTGGTCATGATATTGCATGACTTAATAAAGTTCGGTAGTGTTGCTCTCTTTCCAAGGACAAGAAATGAAACAATTCATGATAAGGATAATAGAGTGAAGACAGGCAAAAGGCTGAAACATTTTCTGACAATAGTTAGGGGAGCAACAGAAAGAGTTGTAGTGGGAGCACGAGTGCAGTCAATCCACATTCTGATTATTTTATTAGGAAAATAGCATGTTTTACTGTGAACTATTCTATGCCACATAACTTTATGTCTAATTAATGTTGAATATTCCTTAGTATGTTAAATTTGCAAAACATTTTTTCAAAAATAAAATGCAGACCAAGTTAACATTTATCCTCTGATGTTGATAAATCCTCTGGTGTTGTTGATACATTTTTTAGGCCTTGTGATGAGACTTAATGAGTAACTGAGTCAAGACTGATTTTTCCTTGTAACATACATTGTAAACAGCCTAACTAAAGGTTTAGATGCACTTTTGTTCTTGGTAGAAGCACATCTACAAATTGAACACAATCTGCACTCATATTCAGTTGTCTTTTATTAAGTTAGAGAAAATGCTACATTTTTACAGGATGTTAGATTTCATTGCAACTGATGTGATCTGCCTCTTTTGCTCTCCATACAGGCTTCTTTTTTTTGTAGACAACCAAAGCCTGCTAAAATGTAACAGTACAATACCCTTTGGGGTACAAACAGCTTGGGACCACCATAAGTTGGAACAAGACCCTACAGACCCTCACCCTAAGACCCTACAGTAAATTCTGATTCTGAAATCCTTTTTCTTTCACGCAGTAGGATGTAACCAAGGTTTTTCTACATTTCTCAGCATCAATTACATGTGTCTTTTTTATGGAAAAAGTTTACTGAATATTTCTGTTTAAAACACCAAAGTGCAACATTTCTCTCACAATTAACTTGTTTCTCTTAGCAATTAGCTCTCTGGCTAATTGGTATTAGTGCAGCGGAATCACAGTTATCCCAGGATTGTCATGAGTCAGCTGTATTGTATGTTTGGGAAGGCCTTGAGAGTGAAAAAAAGAGACATTGACATGCAAATGATTGTCTTGAACTTTATTGAGCGGATACATTTAAGTTAATTTGCCGTGGGGAGTGGCTAATGGAAGTAGGCTCCTCCAGTAACTCTTCAGGAGTCAATCCACCTGATTTAGAGGAAGCACGCATATAGATCTTTTGATTGACAGAGCTGTTACTCTGTGTGTGACATAACTGACGTACACAGAGCACGGGGGGGGGGGGGGGGGGGGGGGGCACAGCTCTTGCATTTCCTGCATCATATTAAGACGCCCTGTTTTACAGTATGTTCCAGATGTTTGGCTTATCCTGGTGGGAGAAGCAGTCAAGTTATTGTTTTAAAGCCTTCAGGGTGAATAATAAATATTGCACGGGGGACCTCATGAAAAATGCAACACATACGACCCCTTCACTAAAACAGAGCGCTCATGGACCTCTGGGAATGAGGCATGTTAGTGTAGCATCATGCTATGATTACTATCATGACAAGAAAGGAGCTTTATGGGGATGACAACAGAAAAACAGGAAGTTTGTTAACCTCAGAGTAATTACAGTAAGTCTTGCTGTAAAGGCTTTCACTCTGAAAATGCATACAGCAATATGGAACTCAAAAGGGACTAGAGTATGTATGGGGAAATAATCATGTAATGCTGGTGTGGTTGATACAGTTGGATCACCTTTGGTGAATTGTAACTTTTGTGCATTGTAAAATAAAGTTTTAGCTTTTTTGTTAAATGTTCTTCTCTGTTGATGCTCTTCCACTATTGTTAAAGTGTGTGTGTGTGTGTGTGTGTGTGTGTGTGTGTGTGTGTGTGTGTGTGTGTGTGTGTGTGTGTGTGTGTGGTTGCCCTTTTATAGATGTGTGTGAAGGACCCAGCAGAGGAGCTAAAAGTAAAGCGTCAGGCCATAATTGGGTTATAGGGACCTGTGATGGATTAAAGCACGGCTAGGGAGACGCTGCAGCAACATTAGGGTGTCTGAGATGTCAGGGGCAGAGCGCTCTCATTAATCGCCTCGGCCCTTACATTACTGCATTAGCTGTATTAGCAGCTACAAGTCGGCAAGCACTTTGGGATTTCTCGCTGAGGCAGGCGACATTTCTTTCTTTTGCTTTCTGGTTACTGTACAGAAACAGCATTGTCTCACACTTGTAGATGGTGAGGTCTCAAAGAAATGTAGTCAAACGGTAAAGGATTATTATTTAATTTAAAACCTATTTGTCTATTTTATTTTTCAAAAAGTGTGTCTTTCATTTTGAACATTGTGTCTTGAATACAAATTGTTTGCCAGGTTAAAGTGATTACATGTTTTGCATACTCTTTTTTGAAATTTGTTAAGTAATTTACAGTAAGTACGTGTGTACTCACACTCACACACACACACACACACACACACACGGTACCCAATTCATCATCCCACTTCTCAATAACCTAATAGACCTCCTGTGAAAATTGATTTTTAGGAGCATGTTTCATGACCCCAACCTCTCCACCATCACAATCTTGGTCTTCTTTTTCTTCTTTCAATTCCATCCATCTCTCCTGCTGTACAGTTATTTACACTAGATGTTATTAATAAGCAGAAATTGATTTTTTTTTGTGTAATAAAAATATTACGTGAGTAGTGTAGGGGGTGTTTGAGATCAGGGGTTGCTGCTTATATGCTAGGAAAGTGGGAGTTTTTTTCTGTTTCTGCCTGATGGGGATGGGTGGGGCAGAGGTCAGCAGGGAATCTTAGATGAGGATGTATAGATTAACATTAGTGATCTTGAACGTTCAACCCTCTCTGTGGAGTGAGAGCGTCATCACTCATCCCCTTCCCCGCTGCCATTCTCTAGAGGCTGAACTATGTGACTTAATAACAGCTGAAGTGTCCCTGATTGCCTCAGAGCTGCTGGTGGCCTAAGCAAACCCCCTAATGTCCATGTAAGCAAACTGTCTGATCATATTATTAATCAGTCACATTCAGTACAATTACATTACAGTTACTAATCACAGTAAATTGCCGCTCAGTCAACTTTGGGGGTCGACATTTTAGCCATCTTTGACAGATGCCGTGCCGGGAAATTGTGCATACAGCAGTCATACTGCTTCTCATTTTTGACCATGAAAATCAGAAGAAAAAAAACAACAACAAGATTCAGTTATTGTGGATATCAAATTGAAATTCACATAACTACATTTGAAATGCAAACATGATTAAGAAGTAAAAATCGAAAATTTGTTTTTGGAAAAAAACACATGTAGTTCTCGTCAGTGCTGAATACTACAATGAAAAAGTTTAAAACAACAACGATCAATTACAATTAAAAACACAGAAAACACATCTTTGAATTTCAAACATAAAGCCATGAGAAGCACTTTCTGGAGATTGAACTATATAAGTCATTGTTCTAACTTTGCCGCTGATGGTGGAAATCTATAACTTTTACTAGCTGCTATAGCAGCTGCCTGCTAGCTGTTGCTTACATTAGCCAGCAGACGACAGATCTTTCAGCACACAATGCTAACTTAACATCAAAAATACAGATCATGCAGACAGTCTTCTTTTTCGCCCTCCTCATTAAACTTCATGTTTGACTTCCCAGTGTGCTATATTATAACAATTTTTATCCTCATTTCTGGGTCAAACTTGTTATAAACTGCACATAGACACAACTCAGTCTTCCTTGTTTTCATGCAGTCACAAAAGTCATGGGGTCCCTCATTAGCACATAAACTTTAAAACAATAGAACTTCACCTGCGAGACCAAAACAATTACTTCACCTCACTCATGCTGTCATAAACAGGAGGTGAATATATTACACAAACTACCCCTTCAAGAGAATGTATAATAAAGGGGTGTTCAAGACTGTTTGTAACGTTCCACCGCTGCTGTGTCTTTGATAGAGGTGTGCTCCAGAAAATGAATCATGGACTGTGTGTCTAAATCTTCTATTGTATAAAATTAGACTTTTGCAATATAAACGTTATCACCCTATCATCATAATTCTCATTTAACAAGCTTTTTAATTATCATTATGTAACATTTAAGTTAATTATGCTTTAAGTTGATTTGTAATGAACAAATATAAAGATATGAGATGACTTTGTAGCGTCAGTTTTCAAGTATTTTACATGTCTACTGCCAAAACTAATATCTAGTTAATGAGTAATTGTTTCCATCTCAGCAATTCATTCAACAATCATAGCCATCTCACTGTTGTTCATTTAATTTGGCAAAGTGTTTAGAAATCCATTGTTATGATAAATGCCTACACAATTGAGGCTAATTCAAAGTACTCACAGAGTTGTAATAATCACACCTTATAGACCAAGAAACAAATTTCTGCTATGCTGGGGAATTTACAGAACTTGTTCCATTGTACTTCTTGTCTGCTGAGCAAATATACCTCATGAAAGCTGTTGACCAACCATCTGTGTAATCAGTGCCCCCTGCAAAGGAGCATGAAAGACTCATGATATGGATTTACATGGATCAGTTTCTCATGTCAGGATGAATGGCGAGGGGCTGAGGGCAATGAGTAGAAGAAGGTGGGCACAGGAAGGATTGTCATTGAATGACACTAACATAAAGCACAATTTCCCATGAGTGTCCTTGGGTATACCTGATCTATGCGAAGAAATACTGGACCCCCTTTCTATTGTTCCTCACAATTTTTGAACAAACGCACGTGCACACTCACGCACACATACAGGTATCTGTTTGTCTTGCTGTTCACATGGAAGGGGTTGTCCTCCCACTCTAGGACAAGGTATTGGCTTTCCCCTGAGGGAGAGTTCTAATTAGGTAATTGACTGTATAAAGCAGGTGTATGTATCTGTTACAGCCGGCTCGACCTGTTCATTATTAAACAGTGACCCTCTCTGCCACTCGTGCCAGAATCTTCTATGCAGGGGAGAAAGTGGTGGGGAATAGCTTTCACAGGGATCAGACATACTCATAATTACATTTGCTGGTTACCTGAGTCTTTAGTGTTGCAGGTTGAACCCCAGTGCTCCATATCCAAAAGATTGATCTTGTCCATTTCAGTCCTTGAAAAGGGCTTTATTTAGAACAAATTGTTTCAGTTTTCTTTGCAGAGAATCGATGAGATTAGGTTATTGAGGAAAATGCATGATCACTGACTTACTGAAAATAGCATCTGATATGACAGGTCAACAAACTTTTCACCCTCACACAGTTGTACATCGACAGGCCAATGAAACTTGAGCTACACTTGGCCAGAGACGATAGGATAAATTTGCCAAGTGCCAGCAAGCAGCACTTCATTCTGACACTTTGACACTGGTGAAATATATAAAGTATTGGGTTGCTGTTAGGCCGATGGCTCGAATTATTTACATCATGAGGCTCAATGATCAAGATATAGATTGATAGTGGAGACGAGAATTGATTCAAATCGTGTGTGGTGTTGTTGCTCTGTGTGTGTGTGTGTGTGTGTGTGTGTGTGTGTGTGTGTGTGTGTGTGCGTGTGTGTGACAACAGTCTCTGGATGTGAATTGGCTGGTCCATTTTAATTCAGCAAGTTTCACATTTCATTTCTGACCGTGCAGGTTACAGAGGCCAATGAGATTGGTGGTAAACAGCTTTTGATCCGACACTTTTCTGATTGAACTGGACCTGGACACTTGCCAGTTTATAAAATGTTAGCATGAAAAGCCATAAATGTCGTCACTTTTTCAAATTGACTTCTCAATCTTTTTCAATTCTCTTTTTCTTGTTCTTCAGCAAATTATGATAAGACAGTGGAAATGTGCAGTTGAGGACAATACAGGACAAGGACTGCTACTAGGGCTGGACTGGACGTACTGATTAGCCGGTGGGCCATTTTTTTAGACAGGGCAGGTGGTTTTTGAGTAGGGTGGGTATGTCTTTGTTTTTGTGTGCGTGCACTAGCAATTAGCATAGTGAGTGGTGTGCCTGTTGCAAAGACCTACGTTACTATTGAGCCCCTTTGCTGACTTTGCTTACAAGCCAATAGTGACACTTAAGATTCCGTTGGCAAGACCCCCTACTCACAACACACAACATAGTAACATTTACAAAATAAAATCTTAAAAACTTGGCATATCCTGTTGTGATGTGAAGAAGTGAAGATGGAACACTCAATATGGCCTCCCTCTCATTTCCACCTTTGCCCACCAACAGATTACAGGGCCAGAGTCTCTTGTTCAAAAATTTGTTTCAGAGTCATATTGAATGTTTATTCCCAAACAGAACCTAATCTGATCAAACCAAACCTAATCTCATCGACAGTGATCACTGACAGGAGGATCGGCTCACTACAACCTCACTCAGCATTATACCTAGGCTTAGAAAGGGATCATTGTTGACTTTTTCTTTTTTATTATTGCTTAGCGAAAGTTTGGTCTGAATAGAAAAACACATTCTGATTTTCAAAATGTAAGGTGCTATTCTAAATTCTGTAAAATAACATTTTTTATTTTTTTTTAGAGAATTACCAGTTATCCATTATTTGAAACATGGATTTACTTCTGATTAAAATATATACACAAATGTCTTCTTAGCAATGCGGGAGATTGGAATGTCAGTATAATCTAATTTGCACAGATTTGGGGGCAGAAAAGATTGTTGCCTTGATATCAAATCCTTGAATATCCCCAGCAGAAAATGATCATTTTCAGTCCCCTTTGCACCCTGATCTCCCCTTTCTTATTTTGAAAAATCCAATCAGACTTGTACTTTTTGTGTGATACAGTATGTATAGTTGTTGAAGCTGGTGCACATCAATTTTGATTCCCAGATCCAATCCAAACAGCTTAGCAGTGATGAGATGCTATTCATCGCAGATGTAGCCACTCCAGGTCACAAAGATGATCAACTTGGGATCCTGATATCTGAGACAGTCCACTCCTCCTAAAACCCACTTTAAAGCAGTGGTACAGCTTGTGGCTGTGATTGGATTGGTACTTATTACAATTTCCAAAATAGTAAATTGAAAGCTTTCTGAAATATCAACACTAAGCGTCTTTTAGTTGACAAGCAAGGTATACCTATAATCCATTCATGCATGTCTGGAGATTTTTCTGACCAAAATTAAAATTGTATGTGTAGTTTGGCATTGGCTGGCATTAAGGGTTTAGTATTTTGATCTTTTTAGGGGTTTTTTTCCACTTGAACAATGTTTCACTTCTGCCTGGCTTGAGACATGGCAGTTTGAGTTTCAGTTGCTCAACCAGGCACTTGGTCCTAACAGAAATCTCAACTTCAGGATTAATTGCTATAAAATTGTGTACAGATTTTCATAGTTTCTAGAGGAGTAACCTTGCAGCCATTGAGAATCATCTGTCCTTTCTGGAGCACAGTATTGATGTAGTCATATTTGTAGTTTATTGCAAAAACGTATCTCAACAATTAATTATGGATCATCTTAAAACTTGGTACAGTCTTTCATGTCCCCCATAGGAGGAATTTTGAGAACTTGGGTGACATCCTGACCCAGCATTTTGTTTAACAGTAAACTCAAGATGTAACTATGGGGAAAACATTCATTGTCCTGCAGTGCCAACTGAATGGCCAACATTTGTGGCTCTGAGAGAAGCTGTAAGTGTGGGCTAAATTTGATCATTTGGATTTGAAACAAACAATACAAGCCAAATCCAACCTGTACTCACTGCACTATTGCTGGTTGTTAACATCAGCAGAATTCAACCACTCTAGAATGTACTGTATACCTCTGAATGATCCAGATAGACTTTCTGTACTCTGTTCAACTTTTTTCACTTGTAAGGCCCTTTAACCTACAATGACTTATACCCCTCTTTTTACTTCTCTACTATCTCTGTTTCAAACACTAAATAAAAAGAAGTCCTTAAAACTCCAAACAGCCCAACTCCATCCCCTCTGAACCTGATCTTTGACCTTTAGGAAAGTCTGAACTCCCTTGAACTCACTAATAACTCCTTCCTCTTAGAACCTGTGTCCACCTACCCCCCCCCCCCCCCCCCCCCAAGACAGAACCTATTTCGTTTCTTCCTGCTGCTTTGAAACGCCTGCCTGTACACGCAGAGATGACTGTAAAAGAGGAAAAAGTGCATATAAAAATAATTTTTACGAGATGAAAGAAGGAAGAGGAAGCGTTGTCATGTATGAATCTGACCTTATTGTACCTCCTTATTTTCTGCTAAGATGCTTTTCTGAGTAAAGAAGACTTGCTCAGAAATCTTATTCGACACCGGGCCAGAAGAGTCAAAGTTATAAAGTCATCTGCACCAAAAACAGTAGACACATCCCCCTATGATTAAAACAATAAATTTGATTAGCCTCCTCCTTCTTCCTTTTACAAGTACTCTACGATGTGTGGGAGTTTTGTAACCCAGTTTATTTCATTCCCTCCCCACAGGTGTGCCCGTGCTTAACGTGAAACCTGAGAGTGGATTAAAGTGCCAGCCCCAGAGAGCAAAAATGCTTTTAGAAACTTTTAACTGTGTTTAACAGTGTGTTTTTAGTGCCCACTAAAACCAACACGTTGCAACACATGGCCAAGATGGAGGGATGCAGCATCCTGAAGTGTGCAGGAGAGGAAGGGAGGGAGATAAAGAAAGGGGGGAGGGACTTTGTTGCTCTTCATCAGGAAATAGCTTCATTCTGCTGCCCTTTTCTTGACACTAGGACTGTGTTGTCTTGGTTTTAATCAAAGACAAGCACTGTTGTCTCATCCAATGCTGGGTGGTTATTCTGTCTATGTATTTTTTTTACAAACCTCTGGTCTAGACTTCCAACAGATCTTTCTATCGAATCTGCACTCCAGTGGTGATTTTGAACATTTGATGCTTCAAAAATGTATCACATTTTATTAATATTCTTGTCTTCCTTGAAGCCTTTCGTAACAGTCATCATTTTTGTGAAGTCAGCTTTATTTATATAGCACTACAAGACCACAACTGTAGTTTAAATTTGAGTCAGTTCTAATATTGTCTTTCTTTTACTGACATGAAGGAATTTCATAATATGTTGTCTGAGGAACATGTTCATCATAGTCTGCCTAATAATATGAGAATGAAACACTACCTGGTTTTATTCAGTGGCATGACCATTAAAATGTAACTACAAAGAAAACGTATTAGATGAGTTATTTTATTTCAATACTTTCTTGTAATGGCGGGGGTTTATGCCTTCATTTTAGACACAGTACAATGGATAAGGTCGAAACCTAGCGAGAGAAAGAGTGTGAGGTGGGACATGGGAAAGAAACCATAGGTTGGTTTAAACCTAGGCCGCCCGCATTATCCACTTATCATAATAAAGCAATGCTTTGGCAACTTAAAACACTTCCAAATGCATCCCTGTGAGATTTTTCTGATGATCTGATATTCATCTCAATCAATCTGGTTTTATAACCAAAAAGGTATGGAAATTGTGTACATTTTAGTGAATTCATGAGTAATTTGGATTTTTTTAATGGATTCAAAACCTTTCATTAAATTGGATGCATTACATCAAGAGTATCCTCCTCTCGTCTACTCTCAGTCCAGTCAACTGACAAGGTTTTGCTCCTGACCTCTTCATACCTGTGCTTTTAAAAGCAGCCACAGGGGTCCCCAACAAGTGAAGAAATGGAAGCCATGTGACACAAGACAGTGCCTATAAATATGGCCAAGATCACAGAGGCACTTAATGCCGGGGTGGGCAGACTGCTTTTTTTACCAGCGCGTCTACAACATCTTAAAAAGGTTCTGTCGTGTCATATGAAACCAATAAAATCCAAACACTTCCTCCCGGCAGGGAAAGGTCTCCTAACCTACCACAACTCACCGTCTGCTGTCCTGCCAGAGCACCCTCTTTCTTTCAAGTCATGTTCAGTCTTGCATGCTTATTTTGGTTTAATTGTCTTTATTTGGTGCAATTGTTTATCATGGCTTGAAAGTGTTATTTTTCGTCTTTTCTCTGGCCATTTGAATTGTTTTTATTCTTTCTCTCAATCTTACTGCTTTGATTGCAAGCAAAAGAGAATATTCTACATTGGTGACAGGAAATGGGTCTGAATACATGACTCGAGAGGATTACAGTAAAAATGATAGGTCAGCTCTCCTTTGAAAAATTACGGAAAGAAAAAGCAGAAGATATAACCCTTCCTTGTTAGGATGACTTGGAAAAGAAAGAAACAAAAAAACACATAATACACATGTGTGTGCTATAAGAAACATTATTTTAGTTCAAGCCCTGTGAAGTCAATTGAAAAAACAGTGTAGCAGTATATATGCTGTTGTATTTTTACATTGCTTAGTAAATCACTGGTTGCAATGTCTTAAAAAATCAGAAAACCTCACAGCTCTTCAAAGGTGCTTGTAATGACTAATGTAACTCTGAACTATTTCCTATATTAAAAAAAACAAAACTGTTTTAATTAAAAAAAAAAAATAAAAAAAAAAAGAATAATCACATGTCATGTTTTCATAATGATAGGCCTCCACACAGGAGCATGTAAGTAGACATATTACTCATCTATCATAATTATAAATTATTTTATTTCCATGAATCAACAAAAAGACCTTCAGAATGTATTTACATTTATGACATTGACATTATTATATATAAATAACACCTCCTCTAACAGTAACAATATAACGGAGGGGAGAGTTTACTGAATGTGACTATCACATAAAAACACAAACAGTGCTGCTTGTTTGTGGAATGCATGTCATGCTGTTGAGATCATACTCGTTTCTGGATCTGTACTCTCTCACCATTTCGGTCTGACACATGATAACATGCTTGTAAAATGAAGATATTGTTACACCTGCAATTCATGCTAATTATTGTTTGAATACATTTGCATATTAATGTTAACACAATCCAAAATACTGTCTCAAAAAAAAATGTGTACATTAAATAAATCGGGCAATCCGCTTTGGTTTGTTGACACATGCTTATGGCTGTACAAACTTCTCGCCTGAAATAAAAACAAAGCAGGGCCTGGACTGTGTCGTGTGGATGCAAGCCGCACCTGATGCACCGCTTACAATGAGAGAGGAGGATTACAGATCTTTTATCATGAGCCTTTAGAACAATGACTATCTTTAATCAGACTGCCTTAATGACAAGAAGCAAGTTCACATCCAGAGAGAGAGGAAAGTAATTTCTGGAAATTATTACAGACTCATTTCCTTGTTTATCCTTCCTTTTGAAAAGGGAAAGAGAGAACCCCCCCCCATCCTACCCTCCACCGCTTTAGGTCCTCCACTTATTGAGTCACAACTGTTGAACCTTCCTCCCCCCATCCTCTTCTAGCACCAGTCTAAGGCCCTCATTGGTTCGTCCTTAATCACTCTCACTCTGTACTCTTTCACTTTTGCTCCAGTGCTTTGGCAGATTTGTTTCACTCTTTCAATGAACTATTTCCTCCGTTCCTCAGTCCTCTCTCTCCGTCCGTCTTTCCTGTGCTTGGCTCTATTGTGGAATCGAGAGTGCCCACTTGTAAACAATTTCCCCCATACGAGATCAAGCTGGGTCCTGTCCCCCTTTTCATATCCAAGCTCCAGCCTGCCCCGGTCCCCCTTGTCTGTTTCAAGTGGGTGAGCTGGCTCTGGCTGAAGTTAATGGCTGAAAATCTCTAACTACCCTCTCCAACAGCTGTCTCCGGAGTCCCCTCTTTCTCTTCCTCTTCTTTTAACCATGTTCCTCTTGCTTTTCTTCCCCTCCCTCACTCTTTTGCCCTGTACTTTGCTGATTGGGATTAAAAAAAGAAACTTCAGGAATGTCTCCGACATTTGCCTTTTCCTCTAACAAGTGGCTCAAGCCCGGAAGGAAACTAAATAGGCAGAACAGGAGTGAAAATTAGGCTCTGAGGCTGCTTTTTCCCCCTCTATATCTCCCTCTCTCTCTCCATTCCTTTCAAGCAAAAGAAGAATAAGAAAAGACCCTCCAAGGGACATGTCTTTCATTTTAAAACAGGTTCAAAAGCACAGAGAGATCTGGATTCTTTGTCAGGGTTTAAGGGTAATGACGAGAGGGGGGAAACAATGTCCAATTCCAAACAGCTTCCTGGCCTATTCTGAACACAGTCTCTCCAAACCCTCGGCTGCAGAGCTGAGGCCCTAATCCACACAAATCTACACGAGCTGGAGAAAAGCTGTTTCCAGTCTTCAAGTGGCTGAAAGTAATGCTGGAGTGGAAGCCGCTGGCTGACTGCTGAATCCTGCCTGTTTAGCTTTCAAGCAAACACATAAAAGGAAGGTCAACAGCCCCTTTGGATTTATAAAATAAGTTGTATAATCGTGAAGGCAACAATGAGTGATGAAAGACGATTAATAGCTGGAGGGATAAGACATGAAGTTTTCATGTTTTCAAAACAGATTTTGAAAATGCTCCTCTTTGAAGAAGTTAGATTAATAATTCTTTTTCACTTCCTATTTCCAAAAGAAATTGAGAAAGATGTCTATGAACACTAGACATCGACGAGCAGTTCATGGTCTAATGAATTCAAAATGAATTACATAGACGTCTTTATTTTGATTATTCCAGTTTCATTCAGAACTGAATGTCCATCCATCCATGTGTATAGTGTTTATCCTGTTTCGGGTCAAGAGGGGGTGGAGCTCATCCCAGCTGTCACTGAGTGAACGGTGGAACACACTCTGGACAGGTTTCGAGTCACATTGCTGATGTATCGCGACACGACTCCACAGAGAGCGCTCGCTGTCTGTGCAACAATGCTAACAACTGAGCCACTTTGCAGCCCTAAAAATATCAAATATGCTTGAGATGTAGAGATAATAATAACATTTTATATAACACGAGCAAGGCCAATACTGATAGCAAACAGGTACTTTTTGCCATTATTATCTATTGATTTCTGAATTATATGAAAAAAAAATCAGAACATCTTTAATTTGAAATAAATGTATAGAGTTGTTGATCTAATATTTCTGTTTTGCTAATACATTTGATAAACTGCAGAAAACAAAACCAATAGTTTATTAATGACATGATCTAATGTATTGATATCAAAATAATAACTAATTAACAGCACACAATTTAGGCTATTCTTCTAAGGGAACTCTGTGTTTCAGGGTGCATGTATTTTGTTTTGTCTCGTTTCGGTTATGAGACAATTTATTTATCTCCTCCCTGTGTGATGCGAGTGGACTCTGCCTTCCTCAGACACACAGATGCCCTAAAGAGACAGGTGACAACCGCCCATCATGCCACATCACGCCCTCTCTGCGCTGGTGACACGCTTAATTTGGCCTGGCAAGTAAGCGTTTAACCTAATCTTACTTTAACAAACATTCAGAGTGGGCCAACTGGCACACAAAGACGACTTAAGCACCCACATGCTGTCAAAGCTGAGCACGGAAACAAATGAGAGAAATACAAACACAAGGGTATGTGAGAAAAGATTATGTCATGTTTCTACATTTATCATATAAATATGTATTTTTTCTTTATTTTTCAATTTTATTTATGATGTATGTTTCCACTAAATTCGGCATAGGATCACACTTGCACATGTCCAAGCATGTGGCATGTAGCAACTACTTACTTAATATCAAAAATAACAAATCACGCCTTCCATTAAAATGTATTAATACACACAGACACAGAAACACATGCATGCACACTCACACAAAACACACACCCTGTTTTGTCAGGCCAATGGTGGTCACAGGCCATGAGCACTGATGAGCAAGATCTTGGCCGACATGCCCTAAAAGAAAGGATTTTTTGTCCTCCTCCCTCACACCTACCTGTTTTTTCACACTGGGCTTCCTCATCCATTCTCTTTCTCTCTCTGACTCCTTCAATCTATTTATTTTTTTTCGCTTGCAGAGCAGATATTTCGTTGCCACAGGACCCCCACCCCCACCCCCCCACCCCCACCCGTCCTTCATCAAACACACGGGCACCAGCTCACACTGCCACCCTCATTCCACCTGCAAAATAAAAACAAACCCTCCTCCACCACCTCCTCCTTCATCTGTCCTCAAACAAAGCCCCCCCCCCCCCACATCTTTTTTTCCCCCTGCACTGTCAGGGCTGTCCAGCTTTTCACTTACAATTAGCCGCGGCGGCCTTCGTATTCATCAACTGTCGTGAGTTTAGCACCCAGTCATGAGGGGGGCATTGACAGATCAAGCTAAGGCACCCTGACACCACTGGTGTGAAAGAAGATTCTAATTCTGGATAATTAGCTGACGAGAGCATGTTAGAGTGGAGGGAAGGAGGGGTAATGGGGGAGGGATGGGGGGAGCTGAGGCAAAGTGGCAGTGCGTCGTAAGCACTTTCTGTCAACTTACTGTTGATCTCTATTCTCTCTCGCTGTCTCTCTCATCCGTCCGTCCGTCCATTCATTTCCCTGTCTGTCTCGCTCTCTCCTTTACCTGACCTCATTTACACTTCTCTCTCTGGGAGCAAAAGATGACATAGCCCAGATAGGCTATAGGTCATTTTAAATAATACAACTTTTCAAACTGCTTTATATCCATGTTCAGAACCCATACTGAGCATCACCTGTTTCTATATTTAGTCTAATGTCTGAGTACTGTTTTTGATTATTCTGTTTGTACATTTTCATACAGAATACATCTATATCAAAGAACAACACAGTACAATTAGACATTATTTAAGGAGCAGAACTGCAACAATCAGCATCCATTCATTCATCTAAGGTAACCTCAGAGAGGTTAACCAAGAATTTGACAAGAGTCCGTTCAGAAACTTGTAATTGAATACCAGGTTCCTGAGAAAAAATAATCTAAACTCAGGATTTGGAGTGCTTCCGATTTTTTGGGAAACACTGTTGCTAGTTCTATTAAGCAAAACATATTCTAAATAACCAAAAAGTGCAGACCTTATTATATATTATGAATGATTTTCAAATTGAACCTCATATTGTAGTAGAATTTACAATACATTATTTTGCACTACAATATTAAGCAAGCAACTGAAGCAGGGTTCCCGTCCCAGCAATTTCTTTCTTCCAAAATGAGTTGGAAAAATTAATTTGTTCTATACCAAAGAGACGAGACGTGTTGGTGCGTATGTGTAATCAAGCACAGCGTAACACTGGATACTCTCATCAAAATCTAGGCACTCAACTCATGAATGACCTTTTTATTTGCTTGTGGCATACTGTCACTTGGCAATTCTGCAAGCAGAGGGTGTCATGTGCTGTTTGGATGCCCTAGATTTGCTTGTAAAGCTAACAAATAGAACAGATGATGCTGGTGAAATAGAGTGATCCATCAGGGTCACAAACACAAGCTACAAGAGACTTGTCAAAGGTTGGCTCTATGTGTATGGTATATACAGTGTGGAAAAATAAAAGTAGCTTAAATATAGCTGTGCATGATAGAACCAGGCTGCAAAAGAGGAGAAGAGAACAAGCAGACAACATTCGTGATTCCTCAGATAGAAAAAGGGTAAGTAAAGATGTTAAAAAGCTACACTGTATACATTTTGATATGCATGCACACAAACACACACACACACAGTGGCAGAGTGCCACGCTGTCTTGGAGGGAGTCTTGACGTAATGATGGCCTAATGCAGAGTGACACTTGTGATGTCAGATTCTTTGCACCACCGGCTTGGTAGTTAATAGCCATTAGTGGCTGAACAGAGGCTCTGATTGGTGTAGGAGGACAGTGTGACCCTGTTTGTGTGTGCATCAATGACACCTCCATGTGCTGGCCTGCTGAAACAGCGACCCGACGAATCAAGACACGGACCATATAAGATGTCAGTGTGTTTATCCCTAAATCTCCGAAATCTCTTGCACACATGTAGACCCCCCCTCACATGGGTTAGACCTTGTGCCTGAACATATTCTCAAACATCCACTCAACGCAGCTCTATGGCCATATCAACACATTTACAGAGTTAACCATCCATGAATGTCTACATATCAGACCATGACCCAACAGTTAAGCCCGGCGCCGAGGCCCCTGTGTGCTGCACGCAGAGTACAGGCCCATCCAACCGTGGCCAAGGTGGGCCCCAGCCACTGGCTGGAGCCAGACACAATGGGCAGGACGGATGGTTTTTGAAATGATATCTATTACTGTTAGTGACAGCAGTCCCAGACAAGCGCACTTTGATGCTCCTTCAGACTGACAAGCCAAGCAGAGTGACGCTGATGGCTGTGGGCACAAATCAGAATCGCTTTACTGCATCACCGCTATGCTATCCCCTAACCCCAGCCCCAAACCTCTGCTTTGCTCTGCTCTGCTCCAACGTCCCCCATAAACTGAGGGTGAGAAGGAAAAAGGATCAGGAAGCAAGAGAAAGTACCCAAGCCCCAAATCTCTGTTCTGCTCCGCTCCAATGTCCTCTCCAAACTGAGGATGAGAAGGAAGAAGGATCATAGAGTGCTAGGAACAGAAAGTACAGGGAAAAAACTTCAATTTTTGTATATTTAGAAAGAGGAGTGACAAACTTCTCAGCACCCTTTAGAATGATTATTTTATTATCTGTCTTTTAATAAACTTTGACCCACACCCCCACTCATCTCAACACCCTTTTATTCTTTTTACTGTAAGAAACACATTTCCATATGTTATGTGAGGGATAGAGATTTAGCAGGAAGGTAAAGGAATAAAGAAATGAAAAGCAGACATTTTGTCAAGATGTTGAGAGCATCTCTTTTCAAGAGAGGAATAAGTACTGAGTGCTACAGGGATGGATTCCTCTGTGGATAAAAGTTTATCCAACATGTGTAAAATGTATGAAACAATCACCTCAAACAATCATGTTCAAGCCACAAAAGCATCAGTTCTTTACAAAATGAAACGACTTAAGCATTCACTAAAGTTAAATATGAGAAAGCAGATTAACTGTACCTATAAGGAACGATTCGCCTTGTTCTCACAGAGATTTTACAACAGTGCCGTGAATTACACTGAACCATGCCACATAATCCATCATTTGGTTGCAACACTGTGAGATTTTACACTGTGAAAGAGTGTTGAGGAGATAAGACATGCCAGAGGCGTAGACACAGAAGCTCTGATTGCGCGCACACGCGCACACGCGCGCGCGCGCGCACACACACACACACACACACACACACACACACACACACACACACACACACGGGTAACAGTTCAATCTTGAACTTGCTGTAAAGAAGGTTTTACTAAAACAAAATTCTTGCTAGCTAGCAGCTACCTGCAAGCCAAAACTAAATCCTATGACAGAAGTATCTTACTGTCAGTTAAAGATGCAAATTTGAAACAGGAATAGATTCTCTATACCTTCCTTTTCCTCTTCATAGTCGTACATCTGTAGCAAAAAAAAAAAAAAAAATCGCCACAATGTTAGCCTCCACTTTGGTTGAAATATTCTGATGTGATTTCTGCAATTTGTCAGAAATAGTAAAATGGCTCATACTTGTATAATTATTACAAACCAAATGCGGAAATGGCTCGACAAGGGAATTAACTTAAACAAGAAACTGTTGGAGTCATGTATGTTACTGTTGTCCTTTATAACAAAAAAAAATTTATACAGTTTTATTTTATTTTATATATATAAATGCAAGCCACATAGCTGTTGTAATCTGTGTATTACAATGTACAGTTTTAAATGTGTATATTCCAAATCCCGCTGCCTTTATGTTTGCTATTTCTCTATATACTGTGGTGCGCCTACTTCCAACATACGCTCTTTATTTATAGCTACACACACTGTTTATCCTACCTGTCATGTATCATGGACAGTCTGCCCTCTGGCACCCTAAGAAATCTCATCAGTTAAGTGAAACTGTTGTCCCAAGATCTAAGCACTGATCAGAGGTAACATAATAAACAATGAAAACACACAAGCGAAAGACCAGACATAAATATGTATCAGTGATTCAAACACAAGCAGTGGCACACACAGCTGGAGATAAACACGGTGGAAAGTGAATGCAGGCGGCTATGACTGTGTGTATGTGTCTACATCTGAGCACCAGCTTGCAGCTCCGAAGAGGAGAGACAAGGAGAGGTGGTTGTGCCCGCTCAGCTGAAAGGCCTCTGGCCACCATGCCAGCACAATCTCTTCAGCACTTCGGGACCCCCGTCGCTCGCTGCGTCTCCTTTTCCTTCTCTGCCTCTCGCCTCTCCCCCAACCCACATTTATTTCTGTCAGCTTCCATATTCTTGTCTTCATAGCGTGTTTGCCCAGACTCACAAGACATTTCTAGTCCGTGTAGACGACTGCGGGGACCCCTGGTAAGATGGTAAACAGGCACACCAGCTTCTGCAGGCTGGCTCCCCAGTTGTGCTCAGGGCCCTGGGGACACATTGGAGTCAGACCTTCCCCTTCTCCTTATTCTCTACAGGGACGATCAGCAGGCCTGTTAGGGCCCTGGTGTGACACCGCCTGTCCCATACAATACACCAACGCGGCACCCAACTCTCCCCTGCAGTCGTACGGCCTCCATATGCACACATCACTACAATGAGGGTTCTTCAGTGAAGGCCCCAGCTTTCCCGATATCGCGGATATTATCTGAAAGATTAGCCATTGGACAGCAACAAAAGGTCAGAGGCTCAACCGCTGATCTTGACCATGATAAACACAATGGAACACAAAGAGAGAGAAGCCTTTGCAGTATTAATGCTGCAATTTACTTCAAAAGGAAAAGTGGTTCAACCTGTAAAGGATTCTCATCAGACGTATTCTATGGTATGTTGATGAAGAGGTAAACATGCAGACATGAACCTCTTGTCATTCAAGAGAGTAGTTTGTCTCTTTTTGTATCCAGAGAATGAAGGAAAAGGAATTAATGCAGAATTTGAAAAGGCAGTTCTAACAATACAAATAGCCTTCTTTACATTAACGTTTTTTTAACTACTTTGACTAGAAAATTAACATTGTTTATAAAAAAAGACTGACAAGTCTGTATAACTTTTTGAATTGTATGCATTGAATTTCCTTGTTTTACTCTCCAAGAAGGCAACCTCTGTTGTCTTGCAGTGTAATACAGAAACTCCAAAACCAATGGAAACTGAGCAACCTCAGCTTGTGGTTGTCCCGATCTATAGAGGCTTGCTGTTAATTTCAGGACACCTGACTTTAATCCTACAACAAATAACCGTGGTCAATGCAGTAACAGACTGTAAGCATCATTCGTGTTAAAACCATATGGGGGTGTGATGAGGAGGGAATAGTGCAGGTATAAGAAAAAGAAAAGACGATCATGATTCAAAAAAGTGGTGGTGACCGAAGCAAGAAAGCTGGATTGCATGAAAAGGTTAACAAATTAAAGAGACACATTCAACATATTTTTGTCTTATCTTGCAGTACAGTGGGTTTTAACCAACCTGACTTAGTCTGTGTAGTTTCCTGTTTGTCCCTCTCTGATGGCCATGCTGGGGCCATCAGGGTTGTTTATCTGCCTTGTAATGAGATGAGCAGGAGGGCGGGATCAGGGATTGATCGCTGACATTCTTGTAGGTCCCCTCCTGTACAACAGTTAGGGGAGGGAAAGACTGTATTTAATGACCAACCCCAGTGTACTGATTTACAGCACTGACCCTTACAGCAGAGACGATCGTCTCTACACAAGGAGATGAAGGAGCATAGAACAGATCCACGCGACTGGCTGTTACCAGCGCTCATTAGGTTTAAAGTAGGGAAGTAGCCATGTCCGTGTGATGGCTGAGGGATAAGATAGGATGCAGACATCAAGAGATTTAACTGGTTGTTACATCTCTTGAAGTCTTTAAAGGCTAATTCAATATGTCTGAATATCTGAAAAGCCTTTATCTGAATAGAAAGTCTGAAAAAAAACTGAAATGTTTCCTGAAATGTGTATGCCAACAAACCCTTGAAATGGGTCAGCTATGAAATTTTTGAAGGTCTATTGGCTCTTCTTTTAGTATCTTCATACTGCCGACTTGTACCATATCTCCAAACCACCATACAGACAATACAATGAAGGACAAACAAAGGCATATGACAAAAACCCCATTGAAGAGGTGTAGACACCACTCTGCTTTTCTGAGAATATCTAATACTTTAAAAATAATTGTATAATTATAATAATAATTAATAATAATAATAGTAATTTGATCTAGGATGTATATAATAATTAATAATAATTTTTACACCACATTTGGATCGAAACGCTACTGATCAGAGCTGATGTGTTCAGATGTGAATTTCCATTAGCTCTTATACTGTTACATTTAAAATAAAATAAAATGTAAATAATAACTGTGTTTCAGTACAGTGAGTCCACAGAGTCACTGCTCAGGTTAACTTTAGAAATACAGTAGGTGAAAGAAACAATCAGTAAAATAGTAATCAAACACGAAAGCTAAAAAGTTACATAGTAATGTCAAATCTAAAGATGTTGACTAATTTTTTATTTTATTTTTTTCCCTGCTCTGGCCAGTTGGAGCCACTCAGGAGACAACTTGTGTTCCTCTGCTAGATGTGGACCTCCTCAGCCTCCCCACAGCCAGTGTTTTCTGGCAGGTCGTAAAAGATAATTGCGTTGCCTGGGCTTTTTAAGAGTTAGCCAACGAGTCCACCAGGGTGGTCAGGGGGACTTAGGGTGTGTTTACCACAACACAGAGACAGTGAGACTGCACCTAACTGACCGCTAGACGGGAGATAAGACATCAATCTGCCCCACCTCTCCAATTTAGGGAAGAAGGAAAGGAGGGAAGGCAGGAGAGGAGGGACTGGTTGAAGGATAAGTAGTGCTCCTTGAAGTAGCCACTAAACTTTCGTGTGAGTGTATAACCGTGTGTAACCGTCTGCATGCAAGTGTTCCTGTGCGTGTGTGTGTGTGTGTGTGTGTGTGTGTGTGTGTGTGTGTGTGTGTGGCCCAGACCTCGCAATCTGCAGGGAGTCATTGCCCTATAGCCCCACTCCTGCTATAACTTCATTAGGTGTGTGCGGAGGTAATGGCACCGTGGTCCAGGAGCTCGTAATGTGGAGCCAGAGGCCCGCCACCCATCCGCCAGCCTGGCCCACACAGATACTCCATTGCTTTGTTTTTTTATAGAAGCTCCAAGATTAGTAAGGCACTATAAAATAATATTATACGGTATATACAAGTGGTAATCATTGCAATGTTGCTGGGTAATGTGAAGAAAAACTTAAGACAAGTATAGAAAAGGTAGAGTAATTGATTCCAAACCCCATCAATCCATACCGTTCACACCACTGATGTAATAAAACTGTTCAAGAGCAGTCCAAATATTGCTGACAGACACATTGTACTTACTGTGTTGTTGGAGTCAATGAGAAAATGAGCAAAAATATTGCTGCATCTTCAAAAACATTATATTAAACTTCCAGATAAAGCAACCTAATCTTAAAATGTTGCACCCTCAGGTGTAACAATCGATTCCAAGTGGAAAGGATTAAATTGCATCATGTCATTATCTGTAGCACAATGTTTTGTTGGGTGTCACTCAGAGTTGGCAGTGGGCCAGCTGAACACAAAGTCAGAGGATAAGAAAGTGTTTCTGTACACCAGGTAGATATTTATAGAAGGTGTAGCCGCAGATACATCCTAGATCAAACCAACATAAAGCTGTTGGTAACACATTTTATGAAACTTTTTTTTTTTGGCATCAAACACACATTAAACGTTGTTTAGCAGAAAGCCCAGTTATTGTATGAAATTGATTTTTTTGATTTTTAAAGTTCAACTTCAAAATATCGTCAAACTTTTTTTCACGATATCTTCTTTAGTTCAATGCTACTAAAAATTCTGACCTGCTTTGGAACTACTGCAGCAACTAACGCAAAACGTGAAAAGAAAAACTATCTCTCATCTAACCTCTTTAGATTTGGTTTGCTTCTAAAAATAGAATATTCAACGTAGATTGAGGTCTGACATGGCCCATTCACCTTGAAATACTTTTGATATTTCTGGTTTCTTTTGTACAGCTCATTTAAATAATTGTCCTGGTCTTACGCAGACACACTTATACGTGCACTGATAAAGTTGCACCTCCCTTTACTGGAGGAAGCCTGCCTATTTATGTGCGATATGTCTGAACTTGCCCGTCATGATACTGTTGGTTATAAGCCAGTCAGAAAGGGGCCCCCTTATTAAATCACTGGGCTCTCCTGCTGCAATGAGACCATCCCACAGATCTGTGGTAACACAGAGCCTGGGGTGGAGGACAATTCCATTAGTGATGGACTGGGGTTGCATGGAGCTGATGGCGCTGCAGATAGTCTACTCCTTTCAATAATGTCTCTTGGATGAGTAGCTGTCTACTTGTTTAGCCTGAAGTTTAATAGAGCTGATTACTACTATTTGCACAAGCCTGAAAAAATCTATTTCTTGTTCCTAAGATAAAGAGATGTACAACACAATGTAACTGCTTTGATCTAAGTATGTATAGTTAAAAGGAATTGCAAACATGCAGAGAGTGATGCAGCATGTTAGCTGCTTTTCTACAGTTTAAGATATAAGCCTTATTGATAATAATGACACTGTGCTCACAAGATGAACTAAATCTGAAAATGTGTTGAGATCAGTCAATGGCAAAACAATTTAAACTGTCAAATTTGAAATAATCTTTAAGTTTAGCCAACCTTACAGGGAAGCGTAAAACATGGTTGGAGTTGATATTTGTACCAAGAGCACAATTTTAGCCATCATTATCATGCATTTCAACAAAAAGAGCAAACATTTGAAACCTGGCCAATGGAATTGGCTATTATACCCCTCTCTGCACTAACCAACCAAATAAATGCTTAACATATGATCTAAACTGACATTGAGCAGTTATTCCAAATGCCTACATTTGGAAACTTATCCTTTAGCTGAACTAAGATGTATGGTATTTTAAACAATCATCTTTTTCCTGATCTACTATTGACTTAATAATGTTCTGAAGCTTTTATTGTTGACTTGTGACCAATAGTATTTTTTGTATTATTGAACTAAGCAACATTGCCACATTGTCAGATCAAAGCAGTCATATTGATAAAGGAAGTACACCAGAAAATTAGAGGTGAAACGATGACAATAAAGCCCCAAAACAGAGTTATTTATAAGTAATACAGAACACAATCAATGCTGCGTATGTTTTTGAAATCACTGTGAGCAAAAAGCTAAGTTGATGTTTTCCTTTCAACCTATACACAGTAAGGCCAAATGAGTGAGCATGAACAGGCCAGGCTTTGGTAAAGCCCGTGATGAAAGCCCACCACTCTTGTTTTTATTGTCCACTCTCCACCAGGCGGAGTGTTGTGGGAACTCTGGAGACCTGTGGCTGCTGTTTGATCACACCACGGGAGTCTGACCTGTCACTAAGTGGTGGCAAACATGGCCCACACACAGAGCACTGAGTCACTATGCATGTACATGGGTGTATGTGTTTCCCACACACGGCGCCACATACCTCACCAGTGGAGGCAGGTCACAACGTGTCAGAGTGTTGAGGATCCATAATGGCCATTTAGCCTTCAACAGCTAATATCAGCACTGCTGATTTACAAGCAATCAGACTGTTTGGTCGCTGGACTGAGGAGCTGCCTTTATCAAACCTGTTGAAGATTAGTGTGAACACAATGCTGAAACATCATATGCATATACATGTTTTTATGTATTATAAAAAGATGTAAATATATATATATATATATACACACACACACACAATAATACATAAAAAGATGTATAGTAGTGGTATATGCCTAACCAGTTCTCAGTACTGGACGTCACACCAGCATGTACCATACATCTATCTCTGCTAACCAGCTGTTTCCAGCCAGGCAGAGTGACAGGGGGACCCGAGGGAGCCACAGAAACTCTGCAGGAGTCTGACAGAAGCGTGGTGACAAGTGACGACAACGCCCTCCCTCATGCATGTGCATAGGACAGCACCCTCAGCAACGAGACAAGACGGAGATCACGCACCATGCTAGGCTAATAGCCACGATACGCTCCGCTGAAGTCAACTCAGATCGAGGGCCAACGCTGTGATCACTGCTGATAGGGGGAACAATGTGACTCGTACATGTCAGATTACATATATAGAGAGTGCAACTTCACTTGTCTTGTGAAGAGTTCCCGTGTCCAACTTTTGATAATAATTTGAAAAACTACAGAGTTAGATAGAGCAAACTCGCTTGAGAATGATTATCTGCAATATATGACCTCAGATTCACATTCGCCTTTAAGTGTTTGAAAATATCACCCTCTTATTAATGGAGACTGTGTTTGTTGGATCTATTTGTTGCAGAGGCAGGATGAAAACAACACGTGCATGAAGCTTAGACACAATTTGGCTCCTTAAGCCTCAACTCTTTGCACACAAACATAAACAAACTCTGTTTACCCCATGACCAACTGGAGACCAGAGAGACATTGACATGACCCAGATAAAAGGCCTTAAGTCTTGCCTCCACAATTTGATCAATTTGCAGTTTTCTTCACAATCGGAGCCACTGTGCTGTCCCCTGCAGCTAGCTAGCATGTAGCCACCCCCTTCCTCCTCCTCCACACCCAGGTCATGTAAGACGCTCTGCTCGCCACGGTAAGATGCTCTGCCTTTCACCCCTTTTCCCCCCAAATCATCACTAAGCCTGCCTGATGCCTGCTGCTGGGACACTAACATGCTCTTGCTCCTGTCATCTCTAAGCAAGCACAGACAGGAGGAAAAAAGGCTGACAGTTTGTCTTGTACCATATGCCACGTGGCAGCAAAGCCAAACTGATACGGCCGGAGTTTGGGCCACAGCCAAAGGCTCTTTTTTTTTTTTCATCATTTCTATTCTCTTCTTGCCTTGCATGTGCCTGAGTCTTGGGCGGAAATGTGAAACAAAATCACTGTCTGGCCCTCACCAGGCTGGATTTACGGTCTGGGCTGAGCCAGAGCAGGGAGCTACTTTGATCGTTATTTGTGCCATATTTCAGACAGTACTCACGAAAAGGTCTCCTCGGCTCATGTGAGATCTGCTGTGCTGAGGAGACTCCAAGAAAATACAACCCCTTTTTTTCCAAAGAGGAAAAAAAATTAAAGTAAGGAAGTAACCATCCCCTCCCTCTCTTTGCCTGAAGACATGTTAGTCCTCACTTAAGCTCCTCAATCATGGCTTCACCTGTGGGGTCTTTCCACAGACATGGTGCAGGACTGGAATTCTAGTAAGGTTGTCAATAGCTTAGAATTTACTCGTGTGGTAAGCTTAGTGAAGGGCAAATTTGTTGCTGGTGATGTGTTTAACCCTTGAGGTGGTGCATTGCTTTGATCATTACTTGGAGTAGAAAGACAGAGCCCCTCAGGCCACCAACACATTTCAGAGAAAAATTAGGTGTTTGTTTTCAGCTGACAGGGCTGTGGGTTAAGAGTTATGTGTGAGAAAGCGTTGGTCTTCTGAAATTTTGGGAAATGATAAGCGTCAACCTTAGATGCTGCTTTGTGATCAGGAAAAGAGAAAAATGTTTTAATCATTGTGAAAGCTTATATGAAATTGAATCAGAGGGACAAATATGTGTTTTTAATATTCTTAAAGTTCACATATTATCCTCTTTTTGAACCAGTTTATATTAGTCTCAGTGCTCCTCAAAACCTGCCTGGGAAGTTTCTTGTATTTTTCTGTATTTTATCATAAAGCCCTCTAGTCTAGCCCTCCACAGAACAGGCTGTTTCTGTGACTATAGCTTTAAATTAAAGTAAGCTGTGTCTGACCACACCCCTCTTGATGGTCTTGGGTGGCTCTGACTTTCTTGCACCATGCTCAATTGTTTACCATGAGAAGGCAGACTCAGAGGGCAGAACAAACACCTAGCTGTAGGAGTGTCATCCACCCTGGGGAGGGCCCTCTTTTAATTATTTTTTATTTCAACAATGTCAGTGATTTATACATTTTCTATTTCAATGTTTCTTTTTCCTCTGTCATGGTGTTGTAAAATGAAACAATGCAAATATCTCATTGGACCAAGTGAATAAAATAGCAAGCGTTAAGAATATAAATGTAGACTTCATATTTTTTATATTTAGCTTTCTTTTACATTGTCAGATTCTTCTGGTCTGCAATGTCTTGAACTCCAAAGACAGTGATGGGGCTGTCAGTCAACACCTCCTCAATGTGTCATCCTCTGCCGTGGCTAAACCTGGAACTGGGACAAAATGGTCACCATTTTCGCTTCGATGGTTCTCTTCCCGCCTCGGACATGGCTGCGGAAGGAAGGTTTAGAAGAAAGCCAGGAGTTGATGAAATAAGTGACAGGTGAGTGACAGATGCCTAGAGGAACAGGAGGTGGGAGGGGTGGGGGAGGGTAAAAGCGTGCGAGCCAACAAGGTGAAGTGTGGTGCCACAGGTAAAGAGATGCCAGGGCGAAAGATTGACGCACCTTGATGGCACTGGCAGGCAGATGTGACACAGGTGAGGGGCAGAGTTGGGGGACCTTCCAGGCTCCTCACAGCTGCTTCTTTGCTCCTCTGCGACAGATGCACATCAAGGCGGCCTCACACCGGAGACGACGCAATCATGTGTGTTCATTTGCACAAGCACGCTCACACTCACAGACTTTTATAACACAATGTGGAATAACAAGTTTCATTTTGCTTTTCTGCTGCTTTTTCTTCTTTCCAAATGCTTATAAAGTTTGCCTTTTTGTTCCTATTACAGCTTAATTATGAGTAATATTTATGTATACACATTGAATTTTAGAGTTTCAAATGGGTTTATTGCCAATTGACCAGCACTCAACCTTCTTTTTCCTCTTTATATCCTACTTACTTCCTCTCCCGTTTTGGAGCATCAACAGGTGCCATTGACCATACAACCCCTCCCACACTAAAACTCTATTTGTTTCTCCTTCTACACCCATTTTGATTACATTTTATCTTAATTTAATTCCAGATAACCGTAACATTTGTACTGGTTTCTTCCCTTCTACTTCGGCCTTAACTGTGTTTACTGTTAATTCACTGGGGAGCCATTAAAATCATCTGTGAGCTGATGTCTGTGTTGTTGGATAAAGTTGTTCCTCTGGTGCCATTAAGTTTTGTCCAGTGGAATCAAATGTGTTTTTTAATTTCTTATTTAAAATGATTCCATTTGCTTTATCACAACACTAAGGCAATTAAAGTTATATTTGTTTGAACTCAAGAACATTAAAATAGGAAAACAAAGGTTTTTCAATGCAGGAGAATTTGACCAACATGTTTTGGGAAATTAAGGTATTTATTTTGTTGGTATGTTAAAAAATAAAGCAAAAGGCCAGCATTAGACTTAGCTTGGCCTGTTGTAAAGTCTTGAAATGGAGGAAATAGCAATAGGCAGAAAATTAGATGACCATAAGTATTAACTAAGTAGATTGACAACATGTTCTTGTCAGTTAGCTAAAAATAAAAAAAGAAGAAGCCAAAGCCATGTTAGACTTAGCATTTCATAAAGTTGAATTAGGGGGATTAGCCAGAATATCTGTGACTGAAAGGTAAGAAAATCCACCTAGTTTAGTGTGTAAAAAATGTATTGCAAGAACAGCAATTTATTTGTGGTTTCAGACAGGTATCAGTTTGGAAATATGTTTGGAGTGACTCCCTGCTGTAACACAGACAAGCCAACAGTGATTATACTCCAAGAGGTAACCACCCCTGGCCAACAAACAGTAGCAAGATCATATTTAACTTAGAACTACAGATGTATTGATCTTTTTGTCTAACTCTGGGCAAAATATCAAATGTTCACCCCAAGATCTACTTCAGTTCGAAGCCTCAATAGTATGAGGAACACAAAATATCTGAAAATCTTATCATTAGACATCATGTTTTCTCACTCCTATACTTGATTGATCTTATTAATTTAAATTATTTATTGGGTGACTGTACCAGCCAAAATTGATAAAAAAAATTATTGATTCAATAATGTATTATTTTAGCACAATTCTCTGAATGACTGAATCAACAACATATGCCATCTGAGGAACATCTAAAAACAATCATACTTTCTTCCAATGCAGATGATGTATGAATTAATCAGAAGTGTGATATTTTATTCAGAGGGCCTCAGTAGCAAGCGGGGAACCCATCTGTCTCTCATCTCTCTAGTCAGCCATGTCATGTGGGACTGAAGTGAAAGAGAAAAGAGAGCCTCTCTGATTGCTCGCCACCCAGCTCTTTGCTGCTGCTCAGTGTCACTGCCACTCACGCGCTATTCTGATGTGTGCGTTCCTCTCCCCCTCCATTAACATCACTCTTGGTATACACGCTTGCAAATGGAAAAGCGTAGAGGCTTCCAAAAAGGGGAAAAGGAAAACACTTCATTTATGTTTTAGGTGTACATGGACACTTGAAAGGCAGAACAAGAGTGATATATCTATTCATTTTCTTAAGTAGGCTTGCATTAAGAAAAATGTCTTTGAATTTCAGCTCTAAAATGTTAGTCTCGTACCCCGAGGAGATGGTCTTCAAAAAGAACCCTCCAGTTGTTATCCTAGCAGGCTAGCTTAGGTCCTGTTGTCGGTGAATGGAGATGTTTCAAGCAGACTGAGTGATGAGGTGCATAAGAGGTCAGCATTCTAAAGGGGCTACCAATTGGATCATGACCCATGAGGGACAGATATGGGCAGAGGATTTAGCCTGAAAGGTCGCACTGGGGTCAAGGAGTGTCTTGCATTCCAGACTCCTAATCCTCTCCCTGCAAGTCTGGAACGCCAGCCTTCGCTGCTGCACACATACATGCCCACACACAAATAAACACATACGACTCTTTACATACTCTGTGTTAAGGCCCTTAGAGCTCTTTGCACCAACAAGCAGAGGATGTGCTGAAAGATTGGATAAAGAGACTTAAAATAAATGTATGTGTCTTGTGTAGAGAAAGTGTGGACTTCGGGTGCCCTCTCTGCTCTACTCCCTGACCTTCCACTTATCCACCCAACCTCCTACTGAGCCAGCGAGTTCCCCCCATGCTGAGACCCTAGAGTGCCGGGGATGTGGGTAATTTGTAAAGGCAACCCCCCAACACACACACACACACAAACCCTTTACATGCTTACGTGTGTCAGCATGCAGGCATGTGCATGCACCAGGAGCTTTCTCCGGGAAGCTCTAAGACTGTGTCGCCAGTTCAGGCTGTCCCAGACGAGTCAGTGTCAGTGTAAGCAATGCTAATGCTAGTAGTGCGTTCTCTAGAAGCTGGGGCGTCCTGGTGACGGCAATCTGAGCCATCCATCAGCCCAAATGGGACGTGCATGCCATCCAACACCATGCAGCATTTGTTGAAGACATGGTATACAATGAAGACTGTAGACCCTGGATGATTATGGAACCTGAACCGGTTGACATTTGTGCTGCAAATCCCACCACACTCTCAAAACACACCAACTCTCACAGTGACAAAATGACTCTGTCCAAGGCCATGGGGCTGCACGTAGTACAGCAGTTTGTGTGCAGCGAAGCACCCCAGGCATCAGCCTCCTACTGTTTGTGTTGGAGTGGCCCTCCTTCTGGTCCTTCAATTGTGCCCCCCCTCATCCCCCTCACTTCCTATGCCACTACTCTATACCAAACAGAGCCAAATAAAACACAGGCTAACATAATGTAGCAGCATGTCAGTGGTTGGCCCTGGAGCAAATCTGAAACATGAGCCGCTCTGTACCAGCCATTAGGACAAGACGAAACTCAGCTATGGTTTCTTGCTAGCTATCCAGCCCTTATGCTGCCCAGTGTTGAGCCTCTGTGCGTGTGTGTGTGTGTATGCATGTTTGTGTGTGTGCCAGCAGCCGATTGAGTGATGTATCCTGTGTGGTTGTGGTGTGCTCAGTGGGCCAGAGAGAACTCCCAGCAGGGGACTACTTCTCCCTTGGCCCTCGGGGCACTGCACTTCATCAATCTCTCTACTGGGAAGGGCCTGCCACCGGATCGCAGGAGTTTCACACACAAAAACACGATTGCGCTCACATGGAGAGAGGAAGCATCATGCAGACGAACCAAACAGAATCAAGGGAACATGACCAAAGTGTTTAGTATAGTTAAGAAAACACTAGGGAGGAATTTGTTTTTGTATTTCTAACCTTCCTTCTTCCTTTACTTTTTTCATGAATTTGTTGTTTTTTCATTGTCTGCCTAATTGTTTTTTTCTTAATTAACCTCTCTTTAGATAATTGTTAGATTTTTTTGGTTCAATTTTGAAAAAAATAAATCATGTTAAAATGTGATGATTTCCTGACGTACAATCAGAATATTACATATTACACTGTTGTCCACAAATAATTGTCTCAGATATTTTTTATTTCTCATCTACTTGACGTAAAAATTAAAAATCCAGAAGTCCTTTAGACGAAGTCCTTAGCTCATATTTTGACAAAATAGCATGACAAAGACCATTTGATTTCACGTGTTTCTTTATACTGCTGATGTGGTGTAATTTCCCACTCAGTTGGTCAGTCGGCCTATGTTTTGAGTGTTTGGGGTCAATCCAGGCTCTGGATGCTATAATCGGCTGTAATGCCATTGATGAGGTGAGAGCTATTAGCTGCTGCGTTCAAGCCAAAATCTTTTCAGAGTCATAAAATACCCTTCTGTCTACTTGTGGCTCTGACAATGATCTTTCCATGATTTGATTTATTTTCGATTTATGTGCCACAAGATCCAAAGGCATTAAATGTAAAAGAAAGGAACAAAGGTAAAGGAAGGTCTGGTTTACTTGTCACCATGTGTGTAGCTGCAGCTAGAGGACTCCTAAAGATTTCAAGGAGAAAGTTGAATTGAAGCACCACAACACACGGGCACATGAAAATACACAGACTCTGGCCTTTGATGAGGGCTTGGTGGACAGATTCAGCCAAGGTGAGAAATAGCTTGGCTCCTCTCTTGAGTTGATGATTACTTCAAAACATGAGAAACATGCAGGGAATTTCTCCTGGCTCAGTGTCACTTGTTTGTGGGGCCTTTTGCATTCTAGTTTTAGAAGTCTAGATATACCATTGACAAACTTCAGAGTCTGAATCTGATTTATAGTTTGTATTTTTATAGCCTACAGTTGACATGATATGATACTCACATGCATAAGGAAAAGGTGGATATCAAAAATAGAACAGGAACCTATGGGACTTTTTCAGTCATCCATTCCTGCTGATCAGCTTTAAGGAGATGATTCATTGCTTTGTCAAGTTCAGAGGAAGCTGTGGAATGAAAAAAAGAAAGCCTGAACAAGCTAAACGGAAAACAGCCAGAGTGGGTGAGGAGAGTTGGTTTACAGTGCAATCAGCATTAAGGAAATTGGTTTGCACTAGCACCGTGAGTGGAGAGAGGTGATTGATGCTAAGCTAGGCTAGCAGGAAGGAAGTGGAGAAATTAGCAGCAGGCCAGGGCACTGAAATCTGTCAACTACTTCCTGGTCCATCTGGGGTGTGAAGTGTGCTTTCAGTGCCAGTCCTCACGTGCCACTGACGCTAGTGCAGATTTGCACACAGGCAAACACACAATGTAAAGTGAGTATTCAAGCAAAAAAAATAGGAATTTTTAATTTAGTTTGAACTGTGCATTTGGAGCAATAAAGGGTCATGAAATCTGGAACTTGACAGCTAAGCATTATGGAGACAACAGCAAACTATGTCACAGTTGTGCAGTTACACAACAGTTGTACACATTTTGATACTGCTCCAAGTGTAGACCACATAATGTGCAATTTATTTCAGATTGAAACTCTTATCAAGCATTCTAAGTTCGGGCCAGTTATGGGACCTGTTTGTTTGTGTAATGGCAACTTCCAGTGTAAAGGAACACCAAATATTTGGAGAGACACCACTACCATTCCAATTCCGGATTGTACAAAATCTTGGGGAAAAAATCCAAATAAAACTCTTTTCTTTATTCTCACCAAATTTAAGTACATTGGATGAAATGCCTAATATAAGCATATCCACTGCAAATTACGAAAATGTGTCTTAAAGTTCAGGGAATTGCCTATATCTTTTTTTTTTTTTAATCGGTCTTGATTCTACCTACCACATTTCACAAATTTAAGTTACACTTACAGCTACTTAGATGAAATAATATTTCTTCCTTTTTTCAATTGCAACGTCTTTCGTGAACTCTGCCCTCTTGCCTCTGCACACAAGCCTTCAACAGCACATCAAAACAACACAGTGTAGTCTCCAGGGCATGGTGTCAAAACTTGGCTCCTTGCATGCCAACAGTGCAGCCACGTCAAGCTCTTGACAATTGTAGTAGTAGTGTATAAGTGTAATTAAGCAAGGCAACAGAGGACAGGCACAGAGGAGGAGAAACAAAGATGCCCTTGATACTCGGGTGTCGACGCTGACAGCATTCCCTCTGACAGCTTCATCTCGTCGGCCAACACAGAAGCCCCTTACGTCTCCTGACATGTGCTTTACTCATCCCTGCCTTTCTACACTGATGTCTCAACATGACAGGAAAAGAAAGGATGGTAGGAGGAGAGTTGGACAAGGATGGAGGGAATATGATGGATAGTGGTTTGGTTGGTTTCAGCGGTCAAAAGTGAGTCCGTGGATATGCTTGTCATTGGACTATATTGGGTCTGAGAGATGATATTTGCTACTTGTATTAAATATTGGCATAAACCTTTTGTTAATTTTACTGTAAACTTCTGTGCGCAAGTTCCTTAAGTTTTGAAAAAGAGTATTATTATATGTGGTTTTTTATATTAATCTTTTATCTATAAATCCAGTAAAACAGAAAATGGAAAATGATGGAACAATAACACAGGTTTACCATTACTATATGGTATCAAATGTGCAAACAGAAAATCCAATTTAAAAAAGGAAGAAAAAAACACAGCTTTTGAAGTAGCCACTTCAGATCTGCTCAGAACTAAAATTGTTCCAATACTACTGGTATGGCATAAAATACAGTATTAGGTATCTGTAAATATGCCAATTTACTAATCCAAAACCAAAATAAATAAATAAATATAAGCCACACCCAAAATTTCATTCTTCCAAATTATTATGTCACACCATGAAGAATAACAGTGCAGTACAGGTGAGGAATATAAGGTTTGTCAAAGCTAGTAAATGTTAGCAGTAAGTGTTTTTAATCGTCGGCGCACTCAGTTTCTGCTGATTTTGAAGTCTCAGTATATCTGAAGAAAAATGGTACCAACATTTCTCCTTTGAACTTACAGGATGCCTCTTATTTGGGGGGAATTATTTTAAAAGAAAGTCAGCGGAGAGAGACAGACTGAGAAGAAGACTGCTTCATCTGAGAAGAGATGGCCATTTTACGGAGACCCATCCTTTACAAAGCACTTCATTCCTCTCAGCCGTGCAGGATTGAGTTAACGTCCCTTTCCTCCCTCCCCCAACCCTCCCGTTTCGCAGTGACTTGCTGTCTTGATTTATCTGATGGAAGGAATTCTGCAGAGGGCTCTGGCTCTGGTGGTATTCCTATACTGTAACCTTTTCCCCCCACCAGATGTTCCTCTCTCAAAACATGGTAATGTTCTCCCCCAAAAACCCCCGTACAAACATATCAAGTGGTCGCAACATGTTTACGTGGGACAGGGCCGACAGAAGTGACAGGGACAGTGACATGAGTTTTGGGTGTTTGAAGAGCAGGCAAGAAGGATGAGGAAATAGAAGACAGACAGACAGAAAGACAGAGGTGTTGGACATATGCTCCCACAGTTGATGACACCAGTATGACCCTGAGCAGTCAAGACAGACTGGGGGAAGAAAAGAAGTTGATAGCTCCCACAAATGTTGTAATAGTGGATACGTTCAGTTCAATGGTTTGCCTTGATCTGAGTTTGTGCGCTGATTTATTGTATCCTACCTTTCTTTATTATAAAGAACTGAAGGTGGCCTTATGGAACTGCTGTATAACTCTGTTTATACCATGGCAAGAACTTGACATACTAAATAGCTGTGGTTGTAGATATTTAAAATAGAGGGGGAGAAAATGTATAACCCATTTAAGCAAACTTTAGTTTTGAATATGTGTTTCCTCTGAAAGTAAAAGCAAGGTAAAAACAAAAACAACAAAAAAACATTTGTCCTTTTCTTTTTTTGATAGGCTATAAAGTATGTGATCCAATTTCATGTCACTAAACCAGAAATAGGATCCATGGGATTTTCATATTAGTGAGACATATAACATGTTGTCTACTTCAGTGTCATAAAGTAACTATGTCTCCAACGATAGTAGAAAGTTAATGTGTTTCATTTGCTTGCATTATAATCATCAGCGTTAGATTTTATATTTGTGTGTTTATTTTATCTGTACACTTTTATCAGGAGACTGGCAAAGAAAAAAAGAGAAAGACAAATGAAGATGATGACAATTTTGATGATGATGATTGAGAGTAAGCTCTGTCAAGGCTGCTGACAGCTTTGACCGCCTTCGCCAATATTTGTCACTTTCAGCGTACATGAATTCTTGATTTGATGTGCCTTAATTGATTCAGCTCTGCCTGGCACAGTCTGTCTGTCTGTCTGTCGGCTTGCTCCCCACCCCCTTTCTCTGTCCTCTGCCATCTACCTTTCTATTTAATTTTCTATTTCTCTCTCTCTCCGTTTATTATAGTGTAAGGAGACCAGGCAGGCTAAGATGAATGTATCGGAGGATTAAGTGTGAGCAAGTCTGCCCTGTCGGTGACCTCCTCCATGACACAAGGAGCCCCAAATGGCAGACATGACGGAGGATCAAGTGCTTCAAAGTAAGCCAGGCAGAGATAAAAACCCAACAGGCCCCCTTTGGATGATGAACGAGGTTTGTAGCAGGAAAGAGCCATCATGTAGCTAGCATGACACCTGGTCTTTGGTGCACAGGCCCAACACATGTCACATCATGTAGCTTACAGGAAGAACAGAAAGCAAAGGGTCCTCCATGAGCTTAGTTGTTAACATTGAAAGCATTGAAGTGTATTGTATAACAGGATTAAATGTACAGGAAGTTTTAAGATGTCAACAATACATGTACAATACATGTACTTCACAAAATAATTGTGCAATAAAGGGTGAGCCTTCAGGGGTTTTCTTTGATTTCCCCCCCCCCCCCTCATTTAATAACCAATTTTCAGGTCTTCGCTTCTTAGATTAGATTTGAAATATCACTATCAGCTCTAAGTGCCCTGTTTCCATGGTGTTCAGACCAAGGTTAGCCATTCTACATTCTTCTGTTTCACAATGTGTGTCTGTTTTTGCAGGCTTGAATTGTTGCGGAGGGCATTTACCTTGGTTGTTCTCAAATAATCTCTGCACACCACAAAAAGAAGCATGGCCAAAATTGATTTCCTCTTCCTTTATTGTAATGGCTGAAGCATGCAGGGGTTTGAGTGGTTTCCCACTAGAAGTGATGTCCTCATGCTCTTAGCCTTGGAAGAAAAAAATGGATTAATGGTGTGTTTGTGTGTGGTACGTAAACACCCATGGGTGTATGTGCGTGTGACTGTTACAATGGCAACTAAGAAAATATTCAATTTTACTTATTGATCATATTGGACTGAATTATTGTACAAAACACCTTTTATTTCCTGTTAGAATGACTGTGGGCACAAGCTACTTCAAGGGACATTGTGTGTAAGCAGTGCCTGTGGCAGTAATTTGCCACAAGTCCTTCGTGAACTGACCAACAAAAAAGGCTCAAGCTGCCGAGACAAGAACTGATTAATGTGAAGATGCTCGCACGCATCTCACAGAAAAACATAATTCAGCTTTATCTCCTGTTTCATGTTGGGTCCATTTAAGTAAAGTGAGATGCCTTTAATCTCAAGCCAGGGTGCCCCATTTTATGATGAGTTGTGGATAACACTCGAGTGGAGAAACATAGGGAGCACTGCTTTCTTCACAATAAAAGCACAGAGGGACTTTGCTGAACCTGTCAGCTTGAAATTTTAACGCACACTTGATTTCTCTTAAAGTGGGTGCCAGCTGATTTCCTGCCACAATGTTAAGGCTTCATTTGAAGAGTGGTAAAAGGTTGTGAAGAACGTATTTCAGGCAAATGTCAGGAATCAGAAAGAAACAAGTTGTGGTTCTATTAAAGAGAGCATCTTGTGATCCCACCCCACTCCGCTGCAACCCCCGTGCATTATGTTGCTGTGCTGATGTCACATTGATTATGCTGATCGTAAACTGCCTTTGTTTGTCCCTCGCTCCCTCCCGTCAGTCATCCATCTGCAGGGATGAGCAGAAGTCACACTAAAAGCCATCTTTTGCATGTTTTCTGCATTTTTTAGGTCGTGCTGCAGATAACGCCGGTCCCACTGGAGACCCAGGCGACTCTTCTTTCTTTCGCACTCTGGTTATATTAATTGCTTTTTAATGTTTCCCTTCTCTCCTGAAAGTTGTTGCATACTAACAATCAACAACAATAAGGTTCTTTTTAATGTTGCGGGCCACAGCCAGGACTAAAAGGGTGCAGTCACTGAATAATCCATGCAGGGCACACTGGAATGAAGGCTTCAAGCTGGAGTTTGAGCAGGGGCCATTTGGCTTTTCTTTCTGTTCCGTCCCAAGTGTCCTCCACTCCCAGCTGTGCGAATGTTGCAGGATGAGAGTTTGGTGCGAGCGAGGACGTGGAGATGTAATACTGATCCAACTTATCTAGCTAACCCGATGAAGCATTGTGACATGCCCCCTCTCTTTGGAGCCACAACTTGAGGAAAAAAATGAGTTTTTAGCATCCATTTTTAATCTGTGGAGTTATAAAGAATAAGCTCCTTGTTCTGAAGAGCCTTTTAGATAAAGTGTAACAATATATTATGCTGAATTTCAGGGAAATAGATGGAAGCATATGCTGGTACACATTATATTTTAAGTAGAAAGGGGAAATGGCCTTATTTTGCAAGAGTCCCTTTATGTATGAAATGATTGATATGCTTGCTTTAACATTATATATTTAATTTTTTTATTATTATTGCTGTACATCATACAGAAGAAATTGCTTTTAGTTTTATATTTTCAATGTGACAAATTACATTATGAAGAGATGGCTAGTGTTCACTATTCTGTAATAAACAGTCAAAGTATGTATGGGTTTGTTTGCTATACATCATAAAATAAATGCTACATAAACGTTAGTTGTCATTATCATCCCTAGATTGTATTTGATGGGACTTTTTTGTTGTTATGTTTTTAAAGGGATTAATTCATTATTTTGAAATGGCTCAAGACACATATCGAAAAGAGGAGAGATTATTCAGTTACACGAAGTAGCTGCAAAATAGTAGGAGTTAACTTTCAGATTTTATTTAATTTTATGTTTTCTTACAAAACAACTCTTACCACACGTCAACTTTTTCCAATAATGCACCAGCTCTCCCTTATAAGGGAAACTCCTGCAAGAACATGTCTGCTTACGAACTATGGGATTTAGATAGTCATCTATTCACGTGATAAATGAATTTGTTGTAGGCTTAAGCTGCCCTTTGATTTATCCTACAGATACAGTCTGCAGCAGAAATAAGAGGTCCCTCTGCTTAAGCTGCTAAACTACGACTTGCCACTGCCTGTAACATGATTCTTGCTCGTAATATACTAATGAAAGAAGGCAGAGGTAACCAAAGGGGCTTAACATTTTGTATTCTAAAAGATCATAACCTAACTACATGCTATACATCAAAATATATTTTTCAAATGCATGTCATCATTTTCCATTAAACGGCATCTACTGTAGTGACTGCAATCTATACATAGGTATAGTTTAGGGGGTTTATATCATTATTTTTCCATGGCAGAAACAGAATATAAAAAAGTGGAATGATGATTAAAAAAACACGAAGTAAACTTGTGAGAGATAAACCTTAAAATAAAAATAAAAAGCTTTAATCCATGTTTATCAATATGAGGGCTTAAAATGAGTGTAGTGTAGCCTACTATTCCTGACTGTCTTTTTTGTGTATTGTATATGTAACTTTTTCTTTCACTATTCAGAAAGTATGAGTACTAGTAATCTTGAAAATATCAGTTTGGCAGTGCACACTGTAGCAGCAACATTGCATTGAGTGAGGAACGCGAAGGGTGCAACGGGGGTCATCAGCGAGTGTTTGGAGCTTGAGTTACAGGGCCAGCATCTGCCATCCGGCCATCAGGCCCTCATATCCATCACTGGCCGATGGCGTGGTGCAGCCCGGCGTTTGTAAAAACACCCAGAGGAAATGGAGTCTCTGGGCCAGACAAGAATAAAATTAGCTTGATGACTAAGTTCCTCCTCAGGTCCCAGCGGGAATAGAACTCTGCCATTTGTTTTCATTACTTCCCCTGGCTGTAGATGGGAGGACGTGTGTGAGTGTGACTATCTTAGTGTGTATGTTTGTTTAAAGAAGAGAGTCTGTGTTTATGCCTGCATTATTTAAAAAAAAACAAAAAAAAACACAAAACAGACATTTTGTCATTTCCAGTACTGTATGGGTTTAATCAAACATATTCACTCATAAACAAAACTCTTGGATTGCAAACCTCATTCCATGTATGATATTAACTTGGTCTGTGGAGGTGACATTACTGTTTGGATCTGTTCCACCAACCTTCATGGCACACAGTATTGGCTTTGGCCACTTTACTGCATTAGCCTCAGAATATCTAATAAACACGCAAAGGTTATAAAAATTGATTTGCTCGCAAATGTGTTTTCATTTCTTCTCAGTGCAATGACCTAAGCCAAGTTTTGCTGAAATAAATGTGCAACCAGTAGGTTTTTGGTAGCTGATATGAATGCTAACACTCTCTGTAACATCAAACCATAGACATCCTTAAGAAAGAAAAAGAACAAGAATAAATGAGAGATGAAGAAAAATACAAAGAATGTATAATAAAACATGTGAAACGTAACATCTTTAGACCTGTTGATGCATACAGTGTATATACACCATGAAATTTCTGCTGGAAAACATTTTTATTAAAACAAGAAATGCAAATAAATTGCAGCAAAAACCAGAAAGAGGATGCTCTGCTTTTGCAATTGTAAACAAAAGGACACACATCTTATCTTAAGCTGTACAACTTCACCATCCTACTTTGAATATTGTTTTGTCTTGTTCCACGCCCTCTCTTGCACACCCTTAAACACACACCTCTAAGATTATTTCCAGCTTTTACCCAGGCTGCCTTTTAGAGCTGAAGTTAAGACATCTTGTACTTAAAGCATGAAGCATTAACACCTTTGCCCCCTGTGTAAACCCCAAGTAGTGACCCACAGCAGAGAGAGAAAGTCGCACAGCTCTTTGGGAAGCAGCAGTAAATATGTGTGTGAAATGAAATCGTAGCACAATTCAGTTAACGCTCTGTAGCAAAGGAAGGAATCAGGAAGGATAATGTTGAAGGTGATATTCGAAAAAGAAAGTGTGTGTATGTGTGTGTTCTGTGGGAGCCATGCTGACTAAATAAGCCAAGAGGCTACAGAGGCCTTGAACCAGAGGTGTGAACAGAAAGATCCGCTTCCAACTGCCATAAAACTAGTTCACCTATTTGTAGTTGGTTTCGTCTGCTCACATGTAATTAGTTTGTTTTGAAAAAAATAATTGAAGGTTTAGTTCATCAGAATTTTCAGAAAAAGATAAGATGATATCTTTGCGCCATTAAGCTATACACTTTTTTTCCTAGGTTCTTTAGACGGATGCACACCCCACCAAAATACCAACAGAAGTTTGAAATGACTGAAAACTATGCAGGAAAATCAAAGGCTTGGACAGAGAATTACATCATGCACAATGACATGGACCTTTGGGCTGCTCTCAAACTGAAGCTACTTGCTCTGTACATGGCTATTTATTATAATGATTTGTTTTCTGGGGGGAGGTGAGAATTCATATAGTGCTGAATTATGGTAAAGAGCTAATTTGCTACAAAGCTAACATCAAGTTAGTGTTGTTATGTTAAAGGCAGAAGTGTATAGTGTGACTGACTGTGTGGAAAAAGTTGATCACACATGAAATGTGTGCTTAAACATTTGTCATACAGCCAAATTAAATACTGACTTTGACTGGGTACTTTCTCGAGTAATCTGTGTAAACAAGCAAACCGTTACTGTGGTAATAACAACCTCATGACACGGTAACATTAACGTATTACCCGCTTTGTCGGACGCATATGTGGGCGGAAACCACAGGTGTGGAAAAATATAGCAACAATACAACAACATTCTGCCAAAGCAACAATCGTTAATTTTAAAATCTTGTGAGAACTATCTTTCCAAAGTTCACCAAAATAATGCCTCGTTTTAGCTTTTGAATTTGCAATACAAAAAAATAATAATAATACCACATACATACTGCTTGATTTCTTTATCTGTAATTGTTACTGGTGCAAGCAGCATAAAGGAGCAGCATGAAGGATTGTAAGTCAAAAGCGGAAACACTTTTGGTCTACATAAGAACAAAACAAGCAGTTTGTAATTGGTTTAAAGTCACTGGTCATCTGTTTTAATGTGGAGGGTCCCATCTAAAGTAAATATAAGTAAAAAAGAAAATAGTGTCAAAATTGTAGATTTTGCTAACCAACACTGCATCTCAATTCTTAATAGAAACAGACACATTCGCAGACTCACACAGCACAAAGTATGTTGTGATCACATGTAAACCAGCCATAACATAATGAATTTAAATCTGTGTTTATAGGAGGAACAGAGACGGACGGAAGCATTACAAGACTTCCCAGAACCATCGCTTGCTGAAAGGGGGAAGTGATTTCCTCTAATGTATCTCTGTGTTGTGTCCTTTGTCCTCCCACGTCTGCTCTGCAAATCAGTTGGGGGGGTCATTCAAAACTAAACGTGGGTCAAGGCCAGTGTGCGCATGTCTGTGTTTTTGTTGTTTGTGTGTGTGTGTGCGTGTGTGTGTGTGTGTGTGTAGGTGTGTGTGTGTGTGTGTGTGTGTGTGTGTGTGTGTGTGTGTGTGTGTGTGTGTGTGTGTGTGTGCGTGCGTGCGTGCATGTGTGTATCACAGATCAAGAGAAAAAGAGAGCGAGGGAGGATAGAGAGTTTGCCAGTGACAGGGAAGTCAAATAAAGGGAAGAAAAGCTCCATTTCCCCAGCTAAATGTCCCCTAGGGAGGAATAAGGGAGGGAAAAGGGAGAGCAAGAAAGAGAGAGAGGTTATGAACCGACAATACTCCTGCAAGGCTCCAGATTTACAGCCACCAAGACCTGAGAGCTCTGCCATGCTTATTTCTATAGCCAGTTAAAACTAATTGCAGCCATGTTTCAATCACCCACAACTACTTATTTTGCTCATCTGCTGTATTATTTCTCTCTCAATTACTCCTAAATAAATGCTTTCCCCCCGATAGTGAGGCCTTCATCATATGCTGGAAAGTCCCCACATGCCGTAAGCACACTCTAAATGCTCTCTGCTCACTTCTTTTCTTCTCAATTTTTTTATTTGGAGTGACTTAAGATGGAAATCAACACTGTTTGGAAAAACTGTCCACACTTCTGATTGTGTTTGCTTGCATTTTGTCATCAGTGTAAAACATTTGTTTTTGGAGACCAACAGTTTGGCGTGATCTTTATTGAGTTATCCACTAGCAAAAATGAAAGCACCCACCGGAAAACGTGCAAGTGAGATTTCAAACGTACAGAGGCATGGCCAATAAGGAAAGAAGTGAATAAATACTCCCCTTTCTTGTGTATGTTTGATTGCAACTTGTGGTAAAGACGATGTGTAACCTGATACACTGTTTGATTTAAGTTGAAATGAGAGCGAGAGAGGGAGAGCGAGAGATGTTGGGCAGACGGAACGAGGGGAGGGTAGGGGGCTGGAGGATGGTTGGGGGCAGGTATAGGGTCACAAGAGTGTCTTTTTCATGTTGCAGATTAGAAGCAGATGTCGGTGGGATTACACCGCCAGTGTCATCACTCACTCCACAGCTCAGCCTCCGTCCACCGAGTCTCAGCACATCCACACACGTACAAAAAAAAAAAGTGTGTGTGGGAGGGAGAAAAGTTTTACAGTGGCCTTCGAGGGGAGCATGGAACATCAATGACTGATATGATGCACGGCGCTGTCTCAAAATGTATGCAGCTCAAACGACACAAACTGCTTTGTATGAAAAACATATTGAGCATAGATGGCAGATCAAATCCTTTAATCTAAAATGTCTTTCGAATGATTCTATTAAATAAGTAAATCATGTAACCAAACACGCACATAGTCCTTAAATAGAATACTTGAATGCATTCATAGTAAAAAAAAAACTATGTAGGAATATGATGTACATGGAAGGATTTAGCAACTGTATACTGATTGTTTAACTCCAGTAAAGTTAATCCTATAATTTGTACATCTTTGTTGCTTTTTTTGCAAGATTGAAGTATCGCCAGGGAGGAATGGATATTATTACAACTCCAACAATGCATCTAAAGGTCAGGGTTTTCTTTTTTTTTTTTTTCCATTCTTCCTTTGGGATTGTGGCATAGCCAAGGAAAATCTAATTTGTGAATGAATAGCTCAAATTCAAACAAGTACTTTTTGGATGATGTTTTGAATGACTTGACGGAACTGAATCAAATTAAATGTATACTTTTTTCTTTTCAAGGATTTGCCTTTAATGGTGTTAGCACTGAAAAACTAGATGTCCTTATTAATATTTATGTTGCCTTCCAAATGAAAGTCTCTCATCTTGTTGCCTCAAAAGACGTCAAAATGTCCCTATTTGTTGACCTCTGATGGCTTTTCTTTTTATTTACCATAACGGTAATGCTCTCTTACATTTCCACATTGTTACTCTCGTCTCCCAGACCAACCACTGACCCCAGCAGCATGCAATTCTAAGGGCCTTGAAGTGGTTCTGCAAAGGAAGATAAATGATGTGACTGAGGAACGCTGTCTTCAAAGAGCTTATTGGGATCTAATCCTGAGATTTGCAGAACCCTATAACGTCTGAACGCGTGTGCCTGTGTACATTTTACAAATGTAATAAAATAACACTATCTCTTTCTGTAAACAAAACCTCGGATTGTAGCTTCAGCAGGCGTGTTTAGCTTCATCTAAGCTGTCTTGTCAGTAGAGTGCTGTGGTGTGGTGTTGGTACAGACTACAGGAGCCTGGAGGTGCCTCAAGAGATAGCTGTGAGTACAAACAGAAACTCACTGCACTTATTGTTCCTGACAGTATCCACACTGAGGCTGTGAGTACAGTCACAGCTGCTAAGAACATTACCACATTACAACATGGTTTTATTATTTTAACTACTGCAAACAGCCAGAGCAGCCTGGCAGCATCTTTCTTGTAGGAGTCAAAAGGTCAGGACTGGATGTCAGCGGTAAGTGTGGATCAACTGTTACTGTAGGCATTCATAAAAGACAAGTTGTTGTATGAACAGGGGAACAGCTTCTCTCAGGGGAGGGAGCGTTCAATAGGGTTTTGTTAAAGGGGATGAAAGCCTTGGGAGAACGAGAAAAAGTATGGCACGAAATAAAAATAAATAAGAAAAAAAAAGTATACCCATGTATTAATAGAATGACATACAATCACGGATGCATTCTGTATTATCAAAGTAGCCAATAGCTCCAAGAATCTCAGATAATAAATTTACCAGATTGGCCTCTCCCAACAGTTAGTGTAGGAATCTGGGGTGTGAGGCATTTTAAGAGGTTAACTGAGAGCACCTGTAAAGATTTTAATATGGTCTGTCATGTAGCCTTGTTTTTAAATCTTATTTAACTTGTATCGGAGCCCTGCCTGAGTATCAGAAATTGTATTTCCATCTGTTAATTGGCGCAATCCTTAATTTATGGTACGTTGAACCGCTGTTCTTCAGAACTGTAATGTTAAAACTAATACATCCAGTGTACCGTAAATTCCGGACTATAAGCCGCTACTTTTTTCTCACACTTCGAGCACTGCGGCTTCTACTCCGGTGCGGCTAATGCATGGATTTTTTATGGGGGACAATGAGCTTCTGCCGCAAAAACATTTGACTTCGTCACGTCGGATCTTAATATCAGTCATTTTGCGCTTCATGCACGCACCCGCATGATGGAAAACACACGGAGAAATACATATGATGCAGCTTTCAAGTTAAAGGCGATCGACCTGGCTGTCAAAGAAGCTAACAGAGCTGCTGCACGTTAAGATGACACTGACAGCGACAACAGAGACTGAGGAAGTGAGTAATGAAGTCATTCTGAGGCAGTGAATGGATGGACTTTTTCTTGTGAAATATATTACGGTCATCTTTTTCATCAGCCGTGTTACAGACACCGTCGGCTAGGCTTCGTATTGTAACGGTTCATGTTGTAAAGTCAGTAGTTGATAATGTGTTCATAATTCCGATTATGTGGAGAGTCAGTGAATGCACCAGCGAGAACGTGTTGAGTGGCTGTATGAGAGAACGCTGGGGGAGAGTATTTGCGGATGTTACCGGTAGCCTACGTCTGTGTAAATAGCTCTTGTTATAGCGTGGACACCTGCGGCTTATAATCAAGTGCGGCTTATATATGTACAAATACATTTATTTACTTATTTTTAGCCGGTGCGGCTTATATCCAGGTGCGCTCAATAGTACGGAATTTACGGTATTCATTTGCTCATTTGCTGTGAATACATCTCATTCATTGAGAAATAAAAATAAATAAATACTGGCTGCATTAATAAAGACACAAAACAATTACATTTTAGGTGTATCTAAAAGTTACACAGCAGACCAATTTATTAAGACACAACACTTATTAAGATTTCTTGAAAGTGAATGTGTGTGTGTTATGAGGTCACACAGTGTGAACACTTCAGGGTCTTAAGCTGGATGCAAATTTGGAGGTGCTGTTTCTGCAGTAAACAGACTTGTGGAGATGAAATAACCTAAAGACTGCAAATGTACCAGACACATAAAAACCATGCCATTGATTCTTTTCAACAGTAAACGGTTTATTTGCTGCATCATATCCTTTATACTGTTTTGTTCTCCGAGTTATAATGTGGGAAATCTCCCCTCTGTTGTATGACTTTACTGTCCAATTCTTTCATCCGTGTACTGAATGATAAATTAAACTACAAAAATGGAGATTCGTGCAGTGTAAAAATCCCATGCTATTCTGTATTTTCCTGCAAAGTGTCTGTGCGGTCATAAGATCATGTTGTACCTGATGCTTCTTTTTGTTCTCTCTCTCTTGTTTCTCTCTGCAACAGATGTTAAAACACTTCAACAAACAAAGTCATGTACCAACAACTCTCACAAAACCAGAAGACTAAACAGAACAAAACAAATGGGCATGAGACACAAACCTTAATGCTGCTTGCCATGACCTATATTTAGTTCCAAAGGGTAAATGTGTCCCCTCTTATCTCCTCCACTACATGGTGACTGCATGCGAGCCCTGAGTGCTTTCTGAGAACAGCCCTAGAGCCCGAGAGCCTCCTTGAGTGACTATCTCCATGCACTTGACCCAGGCGTGCAGCATGCAGACAGCCTTTACCATGGTAACTGATGTACAGTGGCAAAATGTGGCCCTTAAAAACTCCTGTTGAAGTTTTTCACACAGTTCAGAAAAAGGGTTTCAAGTGGTTTGTTTGGGTTGTTGGGAAGAATCAGATAATTCTATGTTGATGTATTAGGAAACATAACATGAAAGCTAAGAATAACCCTTCATAAAAGGAACAGAACAAAAAGCCAATCAAAGTGCATTATACATGGACAGTATTGAAACACTATGGCGTTGTGTAGCACCACTGGATGATGCTTTTGTATCCATTCCGTTATTTCAGGGGTATACAACGCAAGAATGCCCAACTCTCTTCGGCACACAGTCCAGTCACGTGCGTAACAAAATCAACAATGCTTAGATTTCTTTTTTGTTGTGCAAAGGGTATAGTTGCACAAAGTTTGTGTTTACCTAAATTTCGGTCATTATTTTCTTTGTACAGATCATTTTGGGTTGATATGAGTTATCTACTTTACTGGCAACTGTTAGGCCATTAACCATTGCTCTTCCTGTCTTTTGAAAATAAAGAAGAGCCTATATGCCCTTATGCCCTATATTGGACTTGTTATATTCTATTGTACTTTTAAGTTAAAAAAAAAAAAAAAAGCTTCATATTCAAACTAGAATTTTTATTTTAAAATCTTATGTGGTGAGACATTGACAAATGGTTTTGGGGGCACACCTGCATCCCACCCCAACAGCAGAATATTGTTGGAGCAAAGTGCAGATGAAGGCAATTTATTCATGTTTAATTCCTCTTCAATGCCTTGACCTGCACCCGCATCAAGGATTTATATCCTAAATCTGCTCCCTCTGACCTACAATTAACCTAAACATTATCAGAGAGGTATTGTATGTTATATGTCCCCCAAGTGTGCTTCTGCATGCACATGCATGCATGCATCTATGTCTTCTTTTAGATCCTTCATGTTACTTTTCAGCAATTGAAATCAAGGTAATGACTGGGCAGGGAAAAAGAATGTTCTTTCAATAGATAATTAGGGAGATTGGTTTACCAGGGCCACTCAAAGCCCTTTCAGAGGCAGGGCTGGGGCTGGGCCTTGTTGTCTGCTGAGTCAAAAAGGCTCCCAGGAGAGGCATTTGCCTTGGCTTCATTTCTCAGAGCAGGTGCCTGGCAGGTAGTCAATGGAGACGGCCAGTTGAGATATATAAGGGACCCATCCCCCTGGACATGGGGTCAACATCACAGGTCAGGGGTCATGAGCAGAGGTCACAAGGTCAATGTTTAGCACACAGGACTGGCCAGATGACTGGAAATGCACTTTGGACAGGCAGCTATCAGTTCTATCACTCAATGTGTGCCGGAAGGGGAGGTACAGCTAGTGTTGACTGACACTTTTCTGTCATCTCCTCTTATACATCTTACTGACTGTAAATAACACTATTTAAATCTTTAAAGAGTGTATTTTTAAGGCTGAGCTAAATCTGTTTGATCTAAATCTCTTCAGCCAATAAAAAAAATCTGGTTGTGACTTTTGATTTAACTGTTTTATATTTGAACCTCCTAAAACTAACAGTGTCAGGGGGGTGTAAATTGCAGGGTATGAGTTTTTTTTTTTTGTTTTTTTTTCCAAAATGTTTACCATGATTGGGTCCTATTTTTAAAATCTTGGACCTTTTAAATGGTTTTCATTTCTTCAAGTTTTTAATATCCGACATGAACTTGATAGCACAGGAGGGCACAGAGTGTAACCATTCTTGACATTCCTTTAAATCTTCATCATGAAATCATTTACAGCTTCATTGGAGCTTTATTTTTTTTATACAGTAATGCAGGCATCTGCTTCGCAAATATGCTTAGAATTCCTCTTCATAGGATTAGAGGTCAGAGTGATATGCACTCTGATTTCTCATTAAATTCTAGAGTGGAAAAGTGATCCGTCATTGCTCATAGGTTGCTATTGACAAGCAGCTTTGCTACCACAGCTTCACACGCAAAGGAATGAAACCACCACCTCCATACCGCAACAGCCACATCACCCAGGCTTCCATGCCCCCTCGGTTTCCCTGGCTGTACCCCAAGGGAAACACTATATTAATGTCAATGTCCCAAACAACTGCCACTGAAGTAGTCATAGACATCATGGAGTATTTTTTCCTCACTGTCACTCTAGTGGTGGTTCCTGGAAATGCAGCAGTGATTTAGGGTCAGCTCTTCTTACATAGCAGTGGACCTGAGCTTCTGTGTATGTAACTGAAACTCTGTTTGGCTCGCAAAATGAGCACACCCAATCTCTGCTGGGTGTGCATGCACCCATACACATGTAGAGGAATGATTACAGAAGGTATAAACAGTATAGAGAAAAATCTAAACTCTAACTATACTTGTGTACACTGTTCAAATATTCCATTAGCATGTGTGGCTATAAGCATGGCAACATATCCAATATGCATGTCAATGTTTCTCCCTCCAATCAAATAGAAAGCCTGTGAAGTAAATATCTATTTTCTTAAAGCCTGGCTGTTTACAACATGGGGGAGCTGCTATATAACCAGTGTGGGGCAAATGAAGAATTTCTTTTAACATATCGGCCTGTCCAGCATATGCTAGATATAGGAAACCCATGGAGTCATTGGCTCCATATCGGCTGCAGAGGTCAAAGGCTAGGTAAGGTCAAAGGTGTCATCCTCCTTTCTCATCATGAAGTGCATTAACATCCTCTCCCAGTCCTGCCTTATCCAGATGGCTGAGCAGGCCACAGGACAGATGCCCCCATTTTAAAATATTTCAGGGATCTAAAATGCACCATCGAGAATAAATATGGCTTCATCTTTAGGACATCATATTTCAAAGGAATATGGAGACGGCTGGATATAGGGTGCATCGGCCCAGGCAGTGTTAAGCAGGTCTTAATTGATTCTTGGCCCATTTGTGACAGCTTGCTCTCTTTGGTTTGTGTTTAACCATAAAATGTTCAATCGTATTTTTAGAGAGAATGAATTATTCAACAGTTTTTTTTCCAGGAATAAAAAAACCTTTCAAAAAGTGTCAGAATTTATTTAAAGTCATCCCAACGTAAGTAAATGTTACTATTGAAATTATTGCTGCATTCAGGGTAAAAAAGTAATAGACATTTAGGATTAGACAAACTATTATCCTGTCACAGCTTCTTAATTCGTGATCTATTAATAAGCCAATGAGCAGTGAAAATCTCAAGATCACAGCGAATGTTAGCATGCAGCCTTGTACAAAATAACATTCAAACTATAGCTAGGAAGTACCCTAAAGTTAATAATACTGTCTGATAGTTTCTTTAAAAGTGAGTAAATTCCTAACTAGTTCAGCTTGAAATGTACTTCCTAGATAAGTTCCCAGCAAACTTTAAGTTAGCCTCATGGTTAATAGTTAGCCATAACCTCTAAACAAGGGCTCAGTTGGCTTTTCCGTTGATCAATAATTTAAAAAACTATGATTTATAACAGCATATATGCTTCCCATCCAGGGCATAACATCAGAAGACATGGACCTTCAGGGTAAACATTGTAATTTAGATTTTTTTGGTTTTTGTATTGACAGCAAATCCTGATTAATTTTCGGAAAGAAGAATCAGGACTTGGACAGGAGGACATTACATATGTACTTAAGTCATTAAATTGCAGGTTTGTCGAGTGCTGTTTGACATTCTATCACTGTTTTCGTGGCGAATAACAGCCTAAACCACATGATTGACGTTTCAGAATGATAGCCAAATACAGTGCTATAAAGGACCCACAATGGCCGACAATAAAATATCTTACCAAAATACTTCAAGTTGAATTTGTCATCAACTGTTCCCTCTTCAACAAATCAACACAGTTAATAAACAGATGATCCTTCCTGTCAGAGCCTGCCATTATTTTAACAGGACCGAAACTCTTCTCAGCATGCTCTCAGTCAAAAGTATGGAGTTGCTCCAAGCCAAACAGACCACGGCACCCTGCCGGGAGCTTTGGGTTGGCTCACTTCTGCTGCTTCTCAAACATACACACACATTTATGTTTGCTGAGAGCAACAGTGACTTAAACATACTTTCTTACACACACACACACACACACACACACACACACACACACACACACACACACACACACACACACACACACACACACACACACACACACACACACACACACACACACACACACACACACACACACACATACACACACACACACACACACACACAAACTAAAATGGCATGCTACCCTGCCCAGAGACCTCTGACTTGAACCTGCTGCTCTCACTCAGCAATACATAAATCACTGGGCTCTCAGCGGCACTGCTGGCCCTCAGTGCCATGCTGAACTTGACTCCACGGGAATAAAAGTCTGTAACTGAATACAAAAACTAATCCCAGGCCAGAGACAATTGCTGGCATACGGCAGCCTGAGAGGTGCTGATACCCCAGTGTGACAATATGCAGTGTATGTCAGGAGGGCTTTGACTTCTGCACTCAGGCCTGCTGGGTGCTACTGCTCAGAGAAAGAGAGAATAAGTTACAACATAATTGATGACTTAAAAATGACGAACTTAAAGGTTGCATATTATTCCCTTTTTGGGGTTCATATATCTCATTTATGTGTCTACTGAAGTACGTTCTCCATTGCTACTGTTCTAAAAGTGTCTGTTTTCATGTTCTCCCACTCTATGCATGCTCTCTCATCTGCCTCTGTTTCTAAGTTCAAAATCCCCCACGAAGAGAAAAAACAAAAAAAGGCTCCCCACCTGTGCCAAGTCTGATCTGATTGGTCAGCCGATCTACTCTCTCGTATTTGTCCTTCGGCTTTGTTCTGGGATATGTCCCGCTCCTTTTACTATATTGGGAATGCTATGTCTTTGTCTTGTGATATCAGTACACATTTTCAACTGAAGGAAGGCTAGGGACCTAACGTTTCAGGCAGCTATTGCTACTGCTAACAGGAAGAGGTAAGAGAAGCCACATTTCCACAGACTTTGAATTTTTGCAAATAGATGTGCCTAAACATGCCAACACCTGAAAAACACACTAATTAGCATATGAAAATAGAAAAAGCATTATATGGGACCTTTAAAATATAAGTTACTATTTCAATTGACATTATTTAATCCTTTAACATTTATTCAACTGCACAGCTCCTAAATTATATTTCACAGAGACTGTTTTACTATATCCCAATGTATTTTGTTTGTATTTATTTTTCTTCTAAAAATGAGTTTTAGTTGAAAAATATGAGCATTTGGTGAATTATAAACTCCACAACGGTTCAGTGTAGTCACAAAATATTTACTCTACTGAGCTTCTAGATTTCATCAATTTGTAATCACAATCAAAAACTTGAAAATTTAAAGGAGGCTTCTCTTTAGATTCTTCTCTTCAGCTTCTATTTCGAAAAAATGAAACTGACAGTATATGGAAAGTGACTTTCATTCATTTTCCTTTTACTTTATTATTTTATTTCAATGTTTTTTTCTTCTTTTCTGCCCTTATTGTTGCATGCCAACTGTGTGTATGTACTATTATTTATAAGTGGTTAGTTGAGTTAGTTGAGTGACTGCCACTTTTAATTTATTCAAGTTTTAATTTATTTTAATTTATTTAATTTTAGGAGTGAACTGGGGTGGGGAGGATCGGGATCTATGGATTGGCTTTGGGGGAGGGAAGCACGGGGGCTTATTTTATTTTTAACCTATAATCAAGTAAAATCGCTCTGTAAAAATAATGTGTCAGTTTTATGACCTCAACTGCTTTAAGTAAACAATGAGCATGACAGTATAATAGTAAGGAATCTTGTCTTTGTTATGGAGAGATTTATGATTGCATGCTGAAATTCTAAACTTATTTTGACATCCGGTTTTTGCCCTGTTAGTCGACTAAAGCTGGCACAACAAAGCCCTAATAACACCCTGCTGTAAATAATCCAACAACACAGCAATGTGGCAGCCTCACACACGCTCCCTATGCTCCTGCAGCACTCTGAGGTTCATCCAGGCCCCTAGATGCAGCTAGAGGCCTGACAGCAGCTCTAGTAAAATAGGAATGCCTCTATACTCTTCTGCTCTGATAGCGAGGCCACTGTTTCACTGTGATAACATCAGGCACCAGAGCCTGCACAGCCAAGAGGCTCCGAGACACACTTTTATGACTTGAGTATCTCAGACTGATATCTGCAGCTCAATACACCCTCATCACATACTTACAGAGACACTCAGAAACTCTTTCTGTATCTTAGAGATGGTGTGTGCGCGTGTGTGTGTGTGTGTGTGTGTGTGTGTGCATGTGTGTGTGTGTGTGCATGTGTGTGCTGGCGGTAGAACAAACAGCTAGAATGAGGTTGTGTGCACTGTGCACATGTGCATGTTTGCAGGGCATTCTTGGGAATGCATAGACACATAAACGCACGCACGCGCACACGCGCACACACACTGACTTCTTGTCCTTTTGACCAAATTCAATCTGTAAGAAAACATGAAACTGGTCCTTATCCTAACCAATTAAACCTAATCTAGTAACTTAAATGTAATTATCAACCTGACTCTAACTGTATTGATGCACCAATACTACATCAATTGCTGAATTTTCAAACCCAGTAACCTAACCCTATCACAAAGCAAACTTTCTTCATATAAAAAATACAATTTATCTCCCTTCTTATTACCAATTTAAAGACAAGCACGTGATGAAGAATAGAACAAGAGCCTCTTTCAGTGGAAGATGCAGTAAAACATCAGGGACTTTTCAGATAACATGTCTTTATTAATAACATCTATTCGATTGGGGAAAAAAATCTTACTCAGAGTATTTCAAGACACAATATGTGTTTATACATTCATTAGGGTTAATAACATCTTCGACAACTGTTTTCCTGACTATTACAGACTGAGTGGTCCTTAAATCATGAAAACAGTGAGTTACTAGGATGTATAAGATTTGTTTTAGGTTTAGCACATAAATTATTACAAATATGATAACTCAAAATAAAGTTAGTTAACATCGGCAGCTATACTACAACTTGCCTTGTTAATCTGATGCATCCAGGTAATGAAAAGTCAAGCCTTAACAACCACTGTAACTACTGCCCACTGTGGAGGCGTCACAGATACCTTCTACTCCTCTTTGACCCAAAAAAAGGCCTTTTGCCTTTTGATTGACAGCACTACTTCACTCCCCCACACTGATGGTCAGTCACACAAACAAAAAGAGGGATGAGATGAGTTTCTCAGGGGAGTGAGGATAATAAAATCAGGGTGTCTGTGTGTTGTGAGTGGGGGCCATATTTGATGCTCTAACAGAATGAAGGTCTTTGGCGGCCTGGTCTTCCAGTCTTTTAGCTAAAGCAAGCACATTTCTTTGAAGCCTGGCCACCTTGGCTGAAGAGCCATTACTCCCGAGGTTTTCTTTACATTAACCACGCTGCTGCAGCAGCACAAGTGCATTACAGGCTGCCGCCCCGCCAGGGCCCAATTGTACTCCCTCTTGTTAAATATTAGCCCAACAGGGCTTTTGATTTTATTGTCATTTTTTTCTCCCCATACCGCTTATCCTCCTACCCTCTCCCGATCGGATTAGGATCGATTGCTGCATGGCAGAGTCTGCCCAGACATGAGGACCAGAACAACGCTACAGAGCGATTGTGCTCTTCAGGCCCCGCCTTGGAGACTATTCAGGCGACTAAATAGAATGATTTGCCCTTAGATGTCAAATTTCCTCAGAGACAAGGATGTCAATACCAATTAGATTGTCTGCAGTTGCCTTAGTTACGCCAGCCTGCCCCTCACTGCCACCGCCACCGCCACCCCAACCTCTTCTCCTCTAAAGATACACTCACTCTCTTTTAACATCTTGCTCACATCTCTCTTTTTTTTGTAAGCAGAGTGGTGGTCTCGGCACCAAGCCTTTAGCTTCAAATCAGTTTTATGGCTGGCGCTGTGCAGACATTAGGCTAACTCCATTAGCCTCTCTAAAGGAGATGGCCTGAGGGGATACTGAGGGGCCAAGATGTGACTGCTTAGTGTATGTGTATGCGTGTGTGCATGGTGAAAGGGTGAAGGGGTAACATTGTCATACAGAGTCTTTTGGCATCTCCTTAAAGGTCACTGTCTGCTGGTCGGAGGAGGCTAAAGCCCACTGGAGCACGAACATAAACAAGAAAGAGAAGTAGGCAGAAAATGGATTAATGAACAAATGCAATTAGGAGTAAGGGGAGGATGGAGGAGGTGGAAGAGAGGACTCTGTCTCCACTTAGTATCGTGGCTCCTGCAGGCGCTTAAGTGCTAACATGACAAACAGATGTGGCCATGGCTGGCCAGACATGGGGCCACACACTCACATATATAAACACAAGCGAGGGAATATACAGCGACGCACCGTCTTCTCCTAAGCGTTCTTAAAATGGACTACAAGCTTGTGAAGCGCTTTAAGTAAAAACATACAATTAGGCTTGTTTATTTTCAAATTAAGGAATTAACTGTCAAGATACTGTTTTATCAGGTTAGCTTACAGCATGAAGAAGAGTTATCGAGATGGAAGATATCAGTATGTCGTAAAAGGAGGTACATGCACATCACATAGGTGCAGGGCAGTGTAAAAAAACAGCAGAATGAGGAAGCAGATAGGAAGGAGACTTGAGGTATTCTTCAGGTGACACATTTTTAACAAAGGAGGGGGAGCACACCCCTAAATCTGTACAGAAAAATGTCATAGTATTAACTAAAACGTTTAGTGGCATTGAGCAATTCAGGCCAATACTCCTACACGGATATATCAGTATGTATAAATGTACATTCTAATCTAAATAATCAAAGGTGAGATCACAAGTCCGAGGCCCTAACATGTTTCTTTTCAGTATCTAAACAAATCAATCAAATTCAAATAAATTTAAAGCTGATGATACAAATGTTGTAATTGAATTGGAACTATCTAAGATATTGTAGCCTTGAATATAGCAAGACAATGCTTGTAGTATATGTCATTTACAAACCCTTCAATCATATAAATAGAATCATAAATGGTTCATTCATTCAATGGTTCATTTGAAATTAGCTACAAGATCAGTAGACAAACTACTACTACTACTCTAGATACACCTCAGACAGCAAACAGAGCTGGAATTTGCTATAGTTCTATCAGTATCAAACGTGTCTGTTTTTACTGCACAAGAAATGTTTCCAGAAATGTCTAAGAGGATATCTACAAATAGAAACAGAGTCATATGCTTTGCTCCACACCAGAGCTCATGACCTTCTGCTTTTTCAGCCTTTGATCTATCACGTCCATCCAGTGATAGGAGCTCTGTGGTCTTTACTCAGCTGTCCAACGGCTCTCACTGTCTCTGTGAGAGCAGCACCTTGTCTGGATTTCAGAGTAAAAGCGCAGTTGGTGTGCTGTTAACAGCATAATGGGTTCAGGAAGGAACATCCTTGATGTGTTGATGAACCTGTTACATTAAATATTTGCTTAAAGGGCTACATTGAGTGATTAATAACTCACTTCTGTTAAGTGTACATGTCTGGTGCTACAGCTGAAACATTATACTTTCTTCAGGTTTCAATTAGCATTTACAGTCATCATTAACCGTTTTTAAAGGACTGAATCAATATCTTCCCAGAAAGCATTGAAAAGAGCAAAAGATTAAGTCATCAGCTCTATTCTCTGCCTATGGTTACAGTTAAACATATAACTGAGCTTTTTTTCTTTTCAAAGAATATGACACCATCAGAATCTTACAGCAATTAAATGATCAACAACTCTTGTCGATAAACATACTTTACTTAAACTGGAATTTTGAATTGTTTAAGAAACACCCAAAAGCTGACATGAATATTTGTTCTGGTGTATAGCATTTCCAATGTAACACTCCTTTTTTCCCTTTCATACTGTCTGAGAAACACGGCACAACCACCAGATCTCCTTCTTCTTTTCTGAGAGCATACAACATTTCAAAATCAATTCTGCACTGAGGAATAGAAACGTAACTTTGCACTTTTAAGTTGGTTTAACCTTGCAGTGACACCTATTGCGGATGCTTTCAAATGGCTGAGAAGAATTGTTTCCGCATGGGAGGATCTGCAATTGGGCGGCACATCTGCACCAGCAGCAGCAAAATTGAGCAGCCTTAAAAATCCAAATCTGGCATGCTCAGGGGCCCAGTGTTGGTTGGCAGCCAATACAAACATTTTCTCACCACATAACAAAGAATAATGTTGTGAGAAGAATTTCAACTGTTCAATTAGATGTTAATATGGAGCAAGAGAGACTCAGGTACAAGTCCCAAAACAGGACAAGCAAAACAAAGTGAGGAAGAAGAGTAAACACAGGGAATCATGGGAGAATAAGGGGGGAGATAGTGACAGCCATGAGAGGGATATTTACAACCAAATCATCAATTAACCACTCCAATCACAATGGATCAAGCCATTAAATGTGAATTTCTTCTAAACGACGTCCTGGCTGACAAGGACCGCAGATCATGATCTCATATTGATGATTGTTGGAGCACAACACAGGCCCAAAGTCGGAGAAGTTCACTGTTTGTCATTTAATTCAGCACAACGCGGTCAGGAACAAAACAAATGTCTGCCTCCCTCTCAGCTTACATACGTCTCATTAAATGCAATCCAGTTATTTCAAGCTGCAAGACTAATGCCTTGTGCTCTCGGGCTGGCATGTTTACCTTGCTCTCGTTTTTCTTGTGCTGAATAAGCACAGAAAGTGACCATTAACTATATTGCTGATGGGGAGACAAGGGGAGGGAAACATCAATATTAAAGTGACCTGGAGTTACTGCCGAACAGGTTGCATGATAGGCTTTCCCTGTTTGACGTCATGTGTCGGTTAGAAAAAGAATGTGATGAATTTTCACACTAGGAAACTAAATGTTGATTATGATTTTTCGACATATGCTCATGTTTCTCAGTCTACTCAAAATTTAACAACAACGCTCCAATTATTATTTCACTTAGCTTCTGTGTAAGGAAAAATGTTCAAACAAAAGTATCTGATGTGGTTTACTCCATAAACTCCTACTTTCAGCACTTTTAAAGGGAGGAAAGGAGACCCTCAATGTTCAATTATGCCAGATGTTTGCGTCCAGTGTTAAAATGTGGAGACATGTGCTCGCCGTGGGCCTGCATTAATGAAGGTGGAGATCTATCAGAGGGGGGGCATGAATGCTCACCCGGTCACATGTGCTAGCAATAAGTTAGCCTCTCTGCCACTCTGGTTGGACAAGCAGATGGAGCTGGACTGAGGCTCTGTCACTAAGATGGGAAGATTGCCCCATTTCAGCAACCAAAACAAAAGTCACTTCAAGAATTGTACTTTATCACAAAATACTGTAGCTGTTGGGTCGCAGAGGTTTTACATATTGACATTTCTACTGCTCTAAAAGTTTACAGTAGGGGAAACTACACATGATTTTTTTTGTATTTTCAAAGTAGTAGGAAAGTATCTGTTTCCACTATATCCATGTGTGTGTGTGTGTGTGTGTGTGTGTGTGTGTGTGTGTGTGTGTGTGTGTGTGTGTGTGTGTTTATTTATATATATATATATACACACACACACACACACACACACACACACACACACACACACAATGGGTACTTCTAGGTTAATATTTATGAACTTACTTTTGGATCTTTCAAAAGTGCTTCTGGAATCATAAAAGTGTGTTTTTTATGGACATGCATTATGCTTTTTGACCAAAAAGTGTGCCTTCTCAGCTTTCCACTTCAGCTAAAGTTCGAATTCATCTCACGCCAGGCTGCTATTTTATTGTGTAATAATCATTAATCTCTCTCTTTTGTCTTGTCATGTTGATATTGTTTCACAAAGTGCAAAAACAGAGTTAAAAAATATCAAGCCACAAAATTATATAAAACATTAATATGTAATTACTGCATTGAGCATTCATTGAAAAACTTACCGACATAAACTTTCCAAAATGAAACTCTCAATGTGTGCATATCTGTTTGTTTGTTTGTCTGTCTAACTTTCGGTGTTCCGTGTTAGAATTGTTGAAGAAATCGAAAGGATTTATACAGGAAGTTAAACAAACAGACGTGTTAAGAAGCGGATTAGTAAGCTGCTCTGGTATTGCGTTGGCTGTTAGACGTTGTATGTTTTTCTGTATGTTGTGATTAGCTGTGCATTTCACAGACCCTTAAACGTAATTAGGGATCATTGCATACACTGCAGTGTGGCTCACATCTTTGACATGGCAGTGTAACGCTCCAGGGCATGATCAGGAAAGCATGCAGAATGTTGAGGTGCCAAACATTTTGAACATATATCTGTCAACGCCGAAGACATATCTTTTGGTTTACGTATATTAGCATTTTAACATAAAAAGAAAACCCAACTGTAAAATAAGAGAGGAGTAATGGCAGGGAGAGCGAGGGTGAATGGAAATGTAAAGACTGCATGGAATGCTCTAGCGTGAACTGTAAATGAACTCCCTAAACCCTGAGCTCCACCTGACAAAATGTGTTCCTTACGCTGACATACAACCACACATGAACGCCATGTTGAGATCATAATTAAATGTCTCCATTTTTGAAGAGTTTTTGGGGAATGGATACATTTTCGGACCTTAATGCTGTAAAAGTGTCAATCTCTGGCTATTTTGGGTTTCAGTAAAAACTTTATGGCCTTTTTATCGAGAGAGAGAGAAAAAAAACATCCCAAGAGGAAGATGTTTATGATTTCAACAAAATTAGAAATAAAAATATTGCACAAGACAAAAAATATGAAAATTAGCATTTGGGACATCTTTCAAACTTGGAAAAAAAATAAAAGAAATTCCCACTTCCAACAACTTTGGACCACCTAATATAAACTTTAACACCTCTGACTGCATCATTGGCTGTCTGATCTCTCTCCAGCTGTCATCTGTGACACACACATTCAAACTGTGACTGAGCTGAGGTAATGATAACCACAGTTGCACGTTTAGAATGGCATTTAAGCAGCTTAATGCCCTGTTTGTTTTCCTACGTGCTCTCCCAGTGGTGCTCTCAATCCAGCCAGAGTGTGTTGAGTGCTGTGATTGGTGTGTGTGTGCATGTGCTCTGAGACACTCCCTCTCCTATAAGCTGGGCAGGTCTTTCGTTGCGTCTGTCACTCACTTTCCCCTCACTCGCTCTTTTTTCTTCCTCTTTTTACTTCCCCTCTTAATGTCTGCTTGTTTCCTCCTCCTACTCCTCCTTTCTTCTTCTGCTTCATCTCTCCTCCCACAGGGGCTGTGTGCATTCCTGCCAGGAGGGGCGGAGGTGTCTGTGATCCAGGGCTCGATAAGGACCAGGCCTCCCCTCCCCGCCCCTCCCCTCCCTGGGAAAATGGGTGCACCCTCCTCCCTGGCAGGGCACCTACTCCCCCTTTCAGTGCGCTGCCAGCCATGGCAGCAGAGACTTACCATGATTTGTTTGTCTGCTGCTGCATGTTTGCAACAAACCCCCCTAGCGCCAACCCCCATTAACTGCTGCCTTAGAGCCAGAGGAGAGGTCTGGTTAGTGGGTACAGATCTGGAGTCAGGAGGCGGGTAGGGGGGGAGTGCATAGAGCGGTGTTTAAAGATGGGGAGGTGGGTAGAGAAATCAGGGTTAAAATGAGTTTAGAATTTGATCCGCAGACTGGAACATTCAAAGTTTTTAAAAATGGCCTGGATAAGACACACACACACACACACACACCTACACCTACACCTACACCTACACACACACACACACACACACACACACACACACACACACACACACACACACACACTCATCCAATCACAAAGTTTGCATTAACAAAGACTGTTTTTCTTCCTTTTCTCTCCCTTTTTTTTGTAATTGGTCCGCTTCCTGGTGGAGCGGTGGACAGCAGGCACAGCAGCAGCTCGGCCCAGTCGGCCCATTGATCTTTCATCAGCCCATAGAGTTAAAGTTGAAGGCATGAGGGGAGAGGCTGGAGAGAGGCGGCCCACTCTTTTTTATGGCAGCCCGCTGGAGCCTGCCGTGGATTGTTCCCTGTTTCCTCAGATTGTTTTTCATTTAGCCAGGGTGCAGCGCTGTGCCGCTCTGAGGAGGTGAGGTGAAGTGTTGCAGACATTTAGAGGAGCACGTAACAGCCACAGTCTGGGTAGGTGGATACAATGGTATACTAGGGCTATTTGCTGATAGCAGTTTTTGGTGTGTGAAGGTGTGTGTGTGCGCCCTGTTCCAAAGCGCATATTCAATAATTTATAGGCCTTTGTTTATGAAGGTTTTGGCACCTGCATGTTTGATTAAAATCAGTGTTTTAATAGTCTGAAAAGGACCGGTTTAGATTGTGTTTGATAGTGAATGAAGGATCTCTTTTTTATGAAAAGTAAACTGAGGATGTACTTTTCCTTACACACAATGTGTTTCCTTTTTGGGATTTGGGATTTTTCTCCGAGTTCCAAAACACAGATTAGTGACCAAAAGTTCTACGATCAAGAAGTTTTCTGAGCCAGTTGAAGTGTAGCTTATGAAGTGACTTTTGTAAAAAAAAAAATATCCACCCAGTTAATAACAACAGAGTTTCGAGGTGTTTATCAAACCAAAGTCAAGGGTGTTGACAGTTTTTGGCTACCCTTTTTAGTGTTTTACCACACTATTTTACTTTCAGTTAGAAAGCACAAACATAGTGAACTGTAGGCCATGTGACTAGAGAAATATTAGTGTCACTTCAGGTATGCTAACCGGTATTTTTTTGTAAAATTTCCATTCAGCTAATAAAGAGTAAAAAAGAGTTTGATTGTGTTTGAAAAAGATAATTTAAGGATTGTCCATGAAGTACTTGTCATTCTTTTTCAAGGAGATTATGCTGAAGAAATCTACTTATCCTTGCCTGAAAACTGAATTAAAGTCACATGAAAAACAAAAGCGCCACTAATTCAGTGGAAGAGATACATTAGGCTGCTGCACTTGTTAATATTCCTCCCAGGACTCCCACACGATTAATCAAAACCGATTTATATTAAGAAAAAAAAAACAGCATGAGCTCTTAACGCAAATCAAATTTCACTTAAGGGGCTCAAATTACCGTCATCAATTTGCATGAAAGCCGTGGTAGTGGTCAAGACATCCTTGTGAGATCCAATCAGAAGGTCTGATCAGTGTGTGGGTGTGTTCCTTTATCCCCAACAGTGTTCCATTGATCCGAGCTCCAGGACAGAGCTGCAGCAGGTCCTGAACTTGGTCATCTCACTGATATGTGATATTAGGATTCTTCTTGGAGGCTGCTCCCCTGGGATCTGGAAGAAGAGAGACAAAGAGGGGGGGGGGAAAACAGACTTCAGTTTAGAAGATCAATTTTCACTGGACTTTCTGAATATTTCATGTAAGGAGTCCTGCAACAGACAAACCGATGTGCTATAATGTGCAGTCTCACACAAGCGTCTGCAAATTCTTGAAAAACACAAATAACACAAACATTTGTAGAAAAAAGATATATGTTGACGTCTGTGTGATTCAAAAACCCCCAAATGAGAGAATCACATTAGTCCTAAAGTACACTTAAACCCACCAACCCTTTTTTCCACAAACTCAACTAAAAGCCCAAATTATTATCACAACATTTACAAAAACCTCAAATTCATTGTAAAATTCCAGTCCAAAATGAAGAGGTAATAGTTTGTTGTAGCGGACAAGAACATTTCTGTGAGAAGATGCTGCACAGGCACACACACACACACACACACACACACACACACACACACACACACACACACACACACACACACACACACACACACACACACACACACACACACACACGGCCATTTCACCACAGGGGAATCATGTCTGGAACATGTTTTTTTGTCCGGGGGAACATGTGGTCGATGTGAAGCTGAGATATCGACTCAGGCTCAGTCTAAGACATGGACATGAAGGACAACAAGCAAAGACTCTTTCTCTTATCTAATACATATACCTTTTTAAATGTGCCAAGTTACTTGTATATTTTATGTTTTCTGTTCAATTACCTTTTGTCATTTAATCCCCATTGAATAGAGTTAAACATCATTCTGAAGACAAACTGAAATGGACAGTAAATATGTCCGGAGTATCACCAGTGACAGTGCATAACCCACACCTGACCCCTAAACCTACACACACAGAAAGGATGCTGTTTCACCGACTGTCTTCAAATACTTTCCTCTCCGAGAGACATCAGTGAAACCAGAGCATGTCAGCCTCTGTATTTGTTTATTAAGTATGCTCACGGACTGGCTTACTCCCAGGACGGCTGTAACTGAGAGATTTGTTCATGTCAGCATCAGGGCAGGCTATCAGTGGTGAATTATTTATTGAAAAAAATCTCCCCTTGCTTGACGGATGAAGGAATATGTAGGGCTGCTCTCTGACTATGCCGAAAGGAGCGATGAAAACACGGTTAACCGATGCACTCTGACGTTGAATATAGTGGGGTTTTCTTTTTTGGAGAAAACCTAAAAATAATTGATCATGAAGTTGAAATTGAAGAAATAGGAAAACATGACCTGCAGACAAACATTATACTGTAGGTATGGCTTCTGCTGTAATACATCGTATACACCATCTTAATGTTCAAGCACTGATGTTCTTTTTTTGTAGTGTAGCAATGTAAGCATGCACATGCCTCCCTTAAAATTTATATTTACTATTTTACACCGTCAAAAATGTTGAGGGTTGCAAAGAATAGCTCCTCCAACTCTTTTTTTTTGTTCAGTAAAAAATATGAAGAGAAAAAGAATAAAAATGTTACGAGTTCCTTCAATTCAAACAAAGTTACCATGGATATCCCTCCCTGCCAGTTTAAAATCACAAATGATTTGTCCATGTCAGAATAAATCACATTTGGTCAATTTTCTCTGCCTCCGCTTTATTATGTTGCTTTTCTGGTCTGCAGCAGTAAAAGAAAGAGAGACAGGCAGAAGGGGCCTGGCTATTGTCATTTAATAGCCAGGCCATTTTGAAAAATCAACGATCTCGATTGGCTCCTGCTGCCTTCCTCTATGTATTCCCTTATGACTGCACTGGATGGAAGGCTTCCTTTTATAATTTCCAAGAACACCCCCCACCCCCTCCAGAAAAACGTAGACATGTCAGGGGCTGAGCTCATTGACTGAATGAGTCAATGATGCAAATAAAAAACAATGAGGGATGGACTGTTTGGATAGTATGTTCATTAACTTTCATGGAATCTGTAGCAGAAGGATGCATCTATATTGATGAATCTATTTCACTTGTTAAAAAATTGTTAAACAGAAATAAAAGGTTGGGATCTCACAGAATGATTTACAGCTGGGAACATCTATACATTGGTGTTTAAGCTAAAAGCTGCTCCATTAGCTGAAAGAACTTATAATTGTGACCTATGCCTGCTCACTCAGCAAATAATCAATCATGCTTATTTAGTGTGTCCAAACCGGGATTCTGTAAAGATTTAAAGACAAATCATGGCAAGTTTTCCAAACGATATGGATGTGCAGCTTTTAAAGCAAGACTTGAGAGATAAGATGTAGAACATGCTTTTTTTTGTGGGTATGATGCTGGTTTTGACTGCATTTTTTTCTTGGCCCATATTTCAAGCATAATTATAAGACAAACATGGCCATCAGTGAGTCAGCATCCTCATGAAACAAAACACACAGGGGCACAGACAAAAACGAGTACAACGTACGGTAGATTCGCGAAACAAAACAAACAGAAAGAGCCAGATAACTGTGTGATGAATTCAACATATTCATGGTGAGAGTAAGTTGCTTTTGAAGACAACCTTATTGGCCTCCTTTGTGTGCACTTTAGAGGACTTTCACTCTAGTTTTGCATTTAAGGTTTAGTGTCATAAATGGACAAACATTTAGATTAGAACAAACATAGCAGGAAATATAAATGAGAATGATATTTACTTACACACACACACACACACACACACACACACACACACACACACACACATACATATATGTATGTACATAGACAGTGTAACGTTTATTGTAGACAGTAATACAGTAATACATATTTTAAAGGTTAGGCAAAAGGTGGCTTCGAATACAGGAGGTAGACTGCTTTTCATTAAATGTGATGATTTTGTAAGCTAGTTTGTTGTGCCGACATCTCCACATAATAATTACGTCATACCAAGGGAGTATATTCTCACCAATAGGGCATGAAATCTGCTGGACAACTTGTTTGTTTCCAGGCAAACAAAGTGACCACTGAAGTCTTGTGCCAAGGTCTGCGAGTGTGAATGTAAATTGTGTATGAATGTGAGTAGTGTGTGTGTAAGAGAGAGAGAGAGAGAGAGAGAGAGAGAGAGAGAGAGGAGAGAGAGAGAGAGAGAGAGAGAGAGAGAGAGCAGAAGGAAATTCAAGAAAATGTGTGCGCTTGTTTAGGTTTAGAAAGAATAATGTGTGTGTTCTTGATTCTGAGAACAATTTTAAGGTTTTGCCCGATTGCAAAATTTTAACCAGAATTTTCTGAATTATTTGTATTTAATTGTGTCCTACTTCTCATTCTTCTTATCACTTTTTCTCACACTAAGGTGAAGAATGTATTGAACTTTCATAGTTATTCTAATCCAGCTAAAGGCATAGGGTACTACTCTATCTTATGAAGCAGTTACTTAAAAAATGTAACCTGTTTTCCATCAATAACTTGTTACCTGCATGTGAAGAAACATCATGTGATGTGCCACAAGTGATGACATGACAGAGATCGCTGGAGGACACAGGACTGAAAATCCAGATCTGTATGCTGATTAGCACAAAGCAATGCACTAATGATGACAGTGTGCACTCTAATGTGATAAATTGATTTCACCAGGTTAGGAGCAGACCTGTACACACGATTATCTGCAGGGAAATGAGAGAAAACATAATGTAAGAATACTTCAACATGTTGTAACAGCAATGCTTTAGTGTGTAATCCTGAAGATGGACAAGAAGAGATGGATCACTACAATAACAGGTAAAACAGGGTTCAAAAGATGTTGTGTTTAGGTCATGTGAAAACGATTTATTCAAGAGAGAAACTGTTTTTATTAAGCTTTTTAAATCATACATCTGTTGTAATTAAACTGTCCTGTTTCATATTTAAAAAGGTTTTCATGAAAAATATGAGCCAAATGTCACTCTTCAGCCTCCCTAGAGTCTCCAAAACCTACACAGCAGCCATGAAATCAAACGCTTGCGAGTATTTACACGAGCTGGAAGTGTTAAAAGAAGTAGGTGGGTTTTTTTTGTTTTTTTTTAATAAAGATGACCAAGCAGGGCTGCAACACGTGGCTGCGTCTTAGCCTTCGGCGCGCAGTTTGTGCGCCAGGCGCCGAGCAGAATAATCTGTTTACAATGTGCGCGTTGATGGTCATTTTTTATGATGTTGTTTAATCCACAGTGGATGAGGATGAGGGGGGTCGGGCTGCCTAACAGAAAAAAAGTCCAGACAAGCTGGCTCCAGCGGCCATCTCTGTAGGCTATAGGCTTCTCTATTTGAGCAGAGACAGGTGTAAATCTCTCCCTGCGATCTTTACTCTGCACTCTGTGCGACACTCACCTGGAGGTAAATAAATGGTTTATGGCCGAGTAAATGAACCACTTCTCGAGGCTCGTGCACGGAAAGAAAACAGCCCTGGGGTATTATTGCCATTGCCATGCACTGAGTTGAAGCCTTCTAATAATGTATAGATTTATGTCGATTTAAACTTTTTTTTAAAAAGACAACAGTTGATGTTATTCCATCGAGAAACTTTTAAATGTTTGGTCACATGCTTAAAAATGGGAAAACGTGGATTCATATTATTGTCATTAGCAATTAAATCTACTAAAACAACAAATTGAACATTGTTTCTCAAACTAAAAACTGCAATGCCACTATTCGACTCCAGTGAGAAATTAACTTCGATATAGCTTTTAACAAAAGGACTTCTACTTTGATATCGATCAAATATTTGCGTGCCTATAACCTAGATTATGTTTGGCTGTATGTGTATGTGTTTGAATAGGGATTGGCAATTGCATGAGATGTTTTATGATACCAAAACAGGGATTCAAAAATCCAGGATCATATTGCTGCATTTGTCATCCAACGTCACGCAAGGACTCTGTGTGTTTTGTGTATATGAATGAATGTGTGTCTGAGAGTATGTGTATGTGTTTGCAGTGAGAGCAAAAAGAGAGAGAGGGATGGGGGTGGGGGAAGGTGTGTGGGGGGGGGCCATTATACTAAAGTTCTGCAAAGTAGGTCTGTGCCACTCCTGATTAGGGATTGTTCCCAAAGATGGTTGCAGACATGAGATAATGAGGTCCTGTGATAACGCGGGTCTCCTTTAAGTTTTTCCCATGAATCGAGACTGTCGCCAGTCCACAAAACGACACTGTGCATCGGCACCACGCTACTCACTTCTCATTTGGCGAGCACAAAAGCTGATCCAGCCCAAATCCGCACTAACAAACCAGGGCCCGGGAGCAAATCATATAATGTTCAATCGTGTTCACTTCGCCACTAATTAACTGGAATCCCACCTTATTCTTTAATACAGTGACCAATTAAAGCGCCATGTATGCCAAAGGTCCCTGGGGCCACCGTCGGTCGCCAGGAGCATTTGTGAAGGTCTGCGGCTTCACTATAGGCAATGGATCTTATTAGGTGGATGACCCCGACGAGGAAAGGTTACAGACTTTTTCACTGCCCTCGGTTGGAAAACTAAGATGTTTCCTAATCGGATTTTAATTGGTTGGTTGGTGCCTGTGTCCTATTGGTGTATGCAGTGCGTGTTTGGATTTCAGCGCGGATCCACAGAAAAGGACTGACGTAGTGAAACAACATAAAAGTATATATTATAATAGTGTGTATCCATAGGCGTGTGAGCTCTTATTTATGAAAACACAACAGGTGGTAACTTTTATTTTTGCAAATAATTTTGTCGCATGTCGGCTGCGTTGAAACATGCTCTTTGTGCCCATTCGCATTTTAAAACACACTTACATAAAGTTACAAAGGTGGCCATAACCTAATTGTTCGTCGTTTCTACCCCACTGAACGGGCCACAGTAGTATTTTCCAACGTTACATGTAATGCAACTGTTTCCCAGGTTCAGCCTCTCCCGTGCTTATTCTAAGTCACTGTAAAATCCTTCACGTTATCCAAACAGGTTCAGCTCACGTTCAAATACTCTCATTACACCCCCCCCCCCCCCACACACACACACACACACACACACACCAAAAAAAAAAAACGTCTTTATGCAAAACATATGTAGGAGCTTCAATAAATGAAAGCACAGATTCTTAACCGCATCCTATACTTATTTCGAGGTTTCATGTGGTTTTCGTGTATTGTCTAACTCGGTAAATACGGCCATGCAGACTCATATTTCAAATGTCACAAGTCCTCTGATGACGCACAATTTCAACATGCAAAAGCAGCCAAGGCAAGCAGTTAGTAAAAATAAATAAATAAAGGCGATAAAGTGGCTTTCAAACCGTTCAACTTGAGCCATATTCAGGCCTATAACCCATAATATATCTGAAGAGAGAACTACGTTTTATTCTGCATCGGATGTAGCTGAGTGTGGACTATTTTAAATGAATACCTGACAGTTTTATATCAAACATAATAGACTATTATCTTAACTGATAGATCCTACAGGAGGCTTTTCAATCCACATAACCCGTGTAAACCAGCCGCACGCGCCCATATCTGTGTGCACAAAGCCAGATAAACCTGTTGACGCACAGCATCAGCGGCAACAATATGAGCAACTTTATCTGTTTGCAGTGCAAACACACAGGATATTATTTTCAAACACATTATTAAAATGAGCCTTCTCAAATTGTGTGTAATTTAGGAGTGAGAAATTAAAGGATTAAAAAGGACATCTGAAAAGTTTCAGTTAAAAAAAATCCATACCCTTGACAAAATGTGCAATGGAAACACTGTATTGAAAACGCTTTGTTTTCCCTATGACTTATTAGAAAAAAAATACTTGAATATAGACAAGGCAGTGACACTGTTTATTAAATTTTAAGGTTTTTTTTATTTTGGTAATGAAAAAAATCTCAACACTAAGCGCAAGACTCCATAGGCTGCCTAAAGGCATTTTTACGCACACATTTACAAGGCTCTATACAGTGAACCAAGAGATCCATCCGTCGCCCACAGCATGTGGGGGATTCAATTGACCGCACTCAACTTTGCCGCCGCTTGAGCTCGCCGCATACACTTCGAATTGTTGTTCTCGCTACTGACAAAACCGTTAATTCACCCAGAAACGGGAGGTCAAGTTTCAGCAGGAGTGAGGGGGGGGGGGGGGGGGGGGGGGGGGGAGTAGCCACCAAATTCACAGAAAGCGATGCGTCAGACCTCATAAACAAAGAGCCCTGTTTACTTACACGATATATGAATAACATCATGAACATTTGCTTTTCTTTTTAAAACTCAACAAACAAAAGCAACAGGTGTCAAAGTTTGGGTTTTCAAGAAGAACCGGTTGACATTTTAATTGTCCGTTTGTCTGAAATAAATACTTTTAAAAGGAGGATCTGACCATGAAAATCCCATTTTTTTTAAAAAGATATTTTTTGACACATTCAAACAATTGCTTTACATTAAAAGGTAGAGTATCTGTATGTCACATAAAGCTTCTTTTTATGTAATGTCAGATAACCTGATGAGTTTTATATGTAAAGTAGAATTTAATAAAATAAGTTTCTTTTTCATTTAAAAAATGCATTACATTTTATACCTTTTTTTTTCAAAATATGTTTTTAAAAAGTGCTTGCCACATAATCTACTTTGTTTCTTTAGCTGCTACTTTAGAACAACAAACTGAAGTGGCAGGAGGTGCATGAAGTGAAATCCACAGTGAAAAGCTTGGATTATGGGCTCAGGTCTGAACACAGCACCTGGAGGGAGTGGCTGCAGAAATTTTCCAGAAATAACCTCCCCAAAAAAACCATCACAACAGGTCTGCAGGAAGGTTTCACAGACAAAAAAAGATCTCCTGAAACATAAATCCAAGAAGATCTGACTTTACCAGGTTGGGAACTGACACCTTTTTGAGTTTTTCACAAGGTCATTTTGGGATGAGTTGCTGTATATACTGCTGTTTATGTAGCAGGAGTCCTTTAGAAGCTGCCATAAAGCCACAGTCACAGCTTATGATGCAGTATATCTGTAAGCATAACCTTTATATTTCCGATTGAATGTATATATCTAGCATAGCACTTATAATGGATTTACTTTAAAGATTACACTTGATCCATTTACCAAAATTACCATTCTCTATTATAAAAAGTCTGATTGTAAGGCAGAAAAGACATGAAAGACATGTATTCAACCATCCCATCAGTGGAAATCACTGCTGGTTTCTTTTACCCGGCCTTTCAGATTGCATGCCACTTGCTTTTCCGCCTATGGTTTTCCATTTCAAAGCCCTATGTCTCCATGTAAATACCAAAACACAGTAATCCAATCTGACCCCATTGCAAATTTTCCAGAAACTATAGGGGGGTAGAGGGGTTGACATGAGCCACACACTTATCCCACTTAACCTCCAGAAAGAGAAGCCACCCTATAACCCTGTAGCCCAAGATTCCCTCGCTTTGAGGAATGTGCTTCTTTATACTGCTCTGCTCTTAAAAGCTCTGGGTCTTGAGGTTGGACTCAATGGCAAAAAAAAAAAAAAAACTTTAGAACTTTCGTGAGAGTGTAAACTCAAAGCAGCACGACACCGGTGCCAACGGTGGCAGGGATAAATAGACAGCAGATACTCACATTAAGGACAGCACCCTTCCCACTGCAAACTGCAAATCCAAATACTTTTTGATTCACAGCCTCTAACTGAAGCCTCTCATGAACAAAATGGTAACATATTTACATTGTGCTAACTTGATTACAAATAACCTGAGGAATGATCTGCTTCCCATTTACAATTGTTTGTTTTTTTAGTATGCACATTTGTCAGGGTTGGAAATACATAATAGAAAAGATGCTTATGTGTGACGTTGGCGAGCGGTGGCACGTAAAGGCAAGCAAAAGACTTTTGACACATGGCCTACATGTGAGGCGTTTAGCATCTTGATCACACAGCTTGTAGTGCCTGGCAGCTGTTTATGGGTCTGAGCAGACACATCCTCAGCATTATGCTCTACAGGTGATGCATGCCACTGGACTGGTTTGTTCTAATGTAGCTCAGAACAGTTCTTCCTCTATTGTACAGCAATAGGTGATAATGAGCAAAGCTTGTTTTACGTGAAAAGGAGCCATTAAGCAAGTGTTTGGTGGGTTTATTACCAGATAACGTAATGCAATCTTGTTTAGAATCAAAAATGTACTTCTTATGCGTTTTCAGCTACAGCTTAGTTCACCTCCCAATGTTGATACTTTAAAATGTGTTCTGGTTAAAGTTTTTCTCCTGTGAATTCCGATTCACTGACATTGGTTCCACATCTATCTGTGAGTAAATCCAATTGCTCTTAAAACTAATGCAGGCTTCTGTTTAAAGTCTGTCAGCATCTAAATGTGCCATATCCAGAATAAGGATAACGTGCTGAACATGAAGCATTTTTGTTCACTTTGTATTGACTTTTTCTGTACCAGAGATGCAGAATTGGATATATAAAACTGTCCCCTCTTAAAACATTGGCCAAATATTTAAAACATCATCTTCTCTCTCTTCCACTCGATATGGTTTGCTTGAAGGTACCCAATGATTAAAAAAACAACAACACATCAATAAGGCAGTCGAATTCTTTTTAGATTGTGAAGGTCACGCAGGAAGATCCACACATTTACAATTTGAATTAATTGAAGAAATTGATATGTTTTTCTTTGCCAAAATAGATATTTTAAACCTGGAATGGTGCATAATAAACTACATCACAATTTTGGAAATAAGGTGTTTAGCTTTCCTGGAGGAAGAACCGCATGCAACAAACCTCATCCATAACAACATGGTATGGAACTTAAAACTTGGGAGACACCTTTGTGGAACACTTAACTATGAGACCACGCTGCAATTTTCACTGTCAACCTGTAGTCAATGCTCTGCCGTCAATAAATACATCCCCTAATTAACTAAAATTGTTTTTCATCAATAGCTATAACAGAAATTGATGAGCGCAAGGGTGACTTGACTAAACACGCGAGATGGAGACAATGCATCGACAGGTAAGTAGTTTATCACTCCTTCTGCCAATTGACTAAAACACGTCTGATTCTTGGAAGTGCATTTTCCAATCTTCAACCTTTTTTGGTGCAATATTCCCTCAATGGATCTCAGCTTTATACCTACATCTTTGGCAGTAAATGGTTTGCATTTAGAAAGTCATTATGCTGTCAATTGAACATCTCCCCCTCCACTTTGTGCCAGGATGTCTTATAATGAAGTTTGGAGTCATTATGTTAGTTGAATATACTAATCTTGTGATGTTTCCTTTCCCCCTATCACGTCGTGTTAGGCTTGATGACTCTCAGCAAAGACAATCTGGTCCATTCAGGAGCGGTGCCACCAAGTCTGTCCGCGCTTATCATTAACAATCTGCAAATAAACAGGACAGCATACATTACATCACTTGCAGCTCCATGATCAATTCCAGGAATGTCTTTGAAGCTTTGCTTAATGAACCTACACAGTATAGCTGTTGTGTGTGTAGTGCAGTCAGGGCTGTGAGGCTTCATAACCCATGACCTTAATGCAGTTTTTCCTTATTGATAATATCGGGAGGTTAGCAGAGAGGGTAACAGGAATATTGAATAAGAACATATAGTGGTTGCAGCTGAAATTAAATGCAGCAGAAGCATATGAAAGGAACTGCATTATATATAATTTTAAAAAAAAAACGTTCTTCAAGGCTGATTCCTGATGTGCACTAAATGCATGATTCTTTTACCTATCAGGCAAGTTTAAATTACTCCCCCCCCAGCCACGTTGAGTGACAAATTTGAGAGCCTTTCCTGTCAACTACATTTTCTTTTGATATCTCTGAAGATGTAGGGGGAAAAAAGAAGCGCTGACAAAGTTCTCTTCATCAATCAGCAATGTCAGCTCAGACCTTTTTACAGCCTACCGCAGTCCCTGAGAGCCCTAACCCTGTAAAAGTTTATATAGTGTATTGACCATTCTTCTACTTGCTTAGCTAATGAAGCCAGCTTGGCCGCAGAGACTGAAAAAGGGCTGCCGCCGCAGTGTCAACTCTGCTTCCTATTTGATGACACCTTCCACTAAATTGAAATGTGCTGCTAATGAGGGTGAGTGTTTAAAGAAGAGAAAGAAGCTGCAGTAATTGACACAGAGCTGACCTCAGTTGCACAAACAGTAGTTTGATAGGCCCAACACAGGCTGCAGAAAAGAAGCATGTTAAATTGTCAGCCAGTGGCTCAGCTCATGAATTTAGCTTCTGAAGCTAAGTTAGATGTAATGCCATTGAATGCTACATTTGTTGCTACATTTGTTTTTCCCTGTAAATCAAAACCACAAACATGAGGATGCAGGTGTTAGTGGTTCACCTTGCCAAATGTACACTAAAGAGGGCAATGTATAGGCCTAACTCAAATCATCACAGGCAACAATTGAGCTGCAAAGAACAAAACATGCCTACAGCAGAGGCTCCACACTAATACTTGCATGCATGAGCAGTGCTGAATGGAAACTCAGTTTGCTTTCAAAAGAGCTCCCAATATGAGCCCTGAGGCATTTACAGACTTTTTCCTGCTCCAAATTTCCAAATCAAACCAACTAAACAAAAAGCTTCAAACTATTGTACAACATGGAATAAATAAATAAATTTTACTGGTGAAAAAAAAAAGAGCACATTGTATAGGCTGAATTCTTTTGTGAGACTTCGCCCATATGGTCTCCCCTCAAGGACTTTGAGACGAGCCACCACAGCTTCAGTCCCCGTGTGGATCCACAGGAGACAGACAATTGACTGATAATTGATGGTCAATGTTTGTCCAAGGTGGTTGAGAGGCCAGGGCTCTCTCGTTTACTCGTGAATTTGTGGTTAAATAGCATTTTAGTGAGTACTAACCTTGCGTATGGGACGCATAGTTCTTTAGACGTTTTGTAATGAGACATTAGCATTGCACCTACAAGTGAGCTTCTGCAGAGGTGTAATTTAATTGGTAAGCTTTGTATACAATCCATAAGCTTTTATTTATAGGCTCAGCTTAAACGGAGCAAAAAGAAGACCAGAACTATGTGGGCTTACCTGTTATAACTGATGAAGAAACTTTTATTAGAACTGTGCTAAAGTAGGGTACAAACAATTGTCTGTTTGTAAGATTAAATCAAAAAAGTGTCTCCTATTTCAGTTCATCTATTTTGTGCGACTGTCACTCGCCCCTAACTCTGAGCCAAAATGCGCGTAAAATTCAACTCGTGAAATTATTGTGCCCGGAAAGCGTGCTGCAGAATTGACTGGAATCACTCTAAAAGGATGTATCATTGATGATACGCTTTCACCAGTGAACACATCCTCTCGTACTCTGCTATTCTGCATGTATACTGTTAGACTGCATCGCTTGAGTTTCAAAATTGCAGCTCCAGTTCCAAAGGGAAAACATGATCTTCTTCACATTGCACAGATTCTTAAATGGTTCCAATCACAATGTCTCAAACACAAATTTAGGCTGGAGAAAAAAAGGGAGCTGATTATAGTTTCCCTAATATTGCATTAAAATGCTACAACTAACATGATAAAAATACTAAAAATAAAACTACTATAAAAAAATACTAAAAATACTAAATATTAAGTTGACTACACCAATGTAAATATTGAATATTGTTATAAACAATTATTAAGGATTCATGCGGCAGTTATTGACATTAAATAAACTTATGATCGCGCGCCTCATCCCGTCTTCATGCAGCTATGTTCTCAAATGAAGATGTTACAGGAAATGCCAGCTTTGCCGTGCTGTTAAATCTCAGGACATTTAGTGGTTTGCAAAATGAAATCGACGACTCATTACATAAACATGAATTCATACAATTCTGCGAGCGACTTTAAAAGAACAAAAAAAAAAAAGTGCTTCGCTACAAGGACAGAGAAGCGAGTCGACAGCGGAAACAATCACAACAGCTCGCCCGCAGAGCGTGCCGGCTCCCCGGCTCCGCTTGTCCGCTCTCTGTCCCCTCCTCCTGCAGCTTTCACAGAGCGACCGATAGCGCAACTTCTCTAACGATGTTGGCATATTCACACAACACCGTCCACAGAAGGGTGGTGTTTCACGGCAAAGCCCTTTCCAGTTTCCAAACACCTTTTTATAAGTCTGAAGTCTGTCCCCTCCACCCGACCTGTTAAAACCACGCCTACGCAGCCACACAATTGGTCCGAAAGCGTCAAAGAGCCAATCAAACGGAGCGCTGCTACTCGTAACATGCAACACATCCATACAGTATGAAGCCCTATGGGCCACAGAGGCGCTAGCAAAATCACGGAGCTGGGACCTTACCACCTCTCTCTCTCTCTCTCTCTCTGGCCGTCAGCGGACTCCTTTCTCTGCACACGTCTTTCCCTGAAATGTGTGTGTGCGCGACAGAGAGAGCAGGAATAAAGTGTGTGTGTGCGTGTGAGGGTGCATGTCCGGAGCAAGTAAAGGCAGGGGGATTATTCGGCGCTATCGAAATATTTCAACACGTCGCCCTCGCTGCAGGACTGAAGCCAATAAGAAGGAACGCATTTTAACAGGAATGCCGATATTGTAAACAGCAGCAGAAGAGAAAGAATGCGCCGCAGTCAATTAAGTGACTCACCCGAGTTGCTTTAATTCGACTAATGTCCGCGAGCCAGCGAGACGCAGAGAGGTGTCCGATGCGCGTCAGTCTCTGAAGTAAATCGCTCTTGCAGCACTTGTGAAGGATCATGGAGAACTTTTTTGACATTTCTCTTTGCTGACTTTTGATACAAATTCAACAAACGATTGTAAAGCTTTCCTACAACTCGTGAAAACACTTGGATTCTTATTTCAGCCGTTTTAGGGAGGAATTTCCAAAGCGTTTCAACTTTGTTTTTCTTCTTTTTTTTATTGTTTGCTCCTTTTGAGCTCAGGCTTCTTTGACGGTAGAAACACTCTCTCAAAATCAAACCAGTCGCCTCCATTCGTATCCAGCTCTTGGATGAACTTCCTGATGAGAGATCCAATCATACAGGGATCAAGTATGGCATATCATCCGTTTATACCTCACCGGGGTCCGGAATTTGCCATGAGTGCAATGCTGGGGCACCAGCCTCCGTTCTTCCCGGCCCTGGCTATGCCTCACAGCGGCTCGCTCTCTCTGCCGGGCGCGCTGGGGAAGCCGATCATGGACCAGCTGATGGGAGCTGCGGAGACCGGCCTCCACTTCTCCTCGCTGGGGCACCAGGCTGCTGCCGCCCACCTCAGGCCTCTGAAGACCTTGGAGCCTGAGGAGGAGGTGGAAGACGACCCCAAAGTTCACCTGGAAGCCAAGGAGCTCTGGGAACTGTTCCACAAAAGAGGAACTGAGATGGTGATCACCAAATCTGGAAGGTAATATTTATTTTTATGTCTTCTATAGAAATCTTTATATGTAATATAATATGCCTAGGAGGGTTGTCCATATTTTTTATTATTGTTATACTGTGACGACTATAGGCTATACTTTACATGCCACTTGGGTTAATATTTCCTTTTGGACAATATCAGAAATCCATGCATGACCCTTTTGTTACCATTTAATTTGTTTAGTTGTATCAATAAAAAAGAGATTGCAGTACGTGTCATTCACTTATCGTAAAGATTTGATCCTATTACGGGTACATAACTTTTCCCAAAAAGCAAAAATCTGACACTGCTCTTACAAACATCTACAGATAGATTTTCCTGAGATTATTTTTATGTTAATAAAAACGGAAAAATTGAGGAAATGCCAACAAATCCTGTAAATTCACGTCATGTCCTTCAAGTCAGCGCTGAACTGAACAGACCTGTGAAATACGTCTTTAAAATGTGAGATTAAAGGCCAATAGGTAGGCTTTAACAATATATCTGGAAAAAAAGGGGGGGGGGGAGTGCAGTTTACCTGCTGGGTTATAAATATCAAGAATCTGATAGCTGACAGTGGTCTTTTTTCTCGGATATAAAATTAGGCTGTTATAATCCTATTGTTAGTTTTCACGCCCCGTTTGTCAAAACGTTGCATTGAAGGATTACTTCATTGATATGTCAGTTTTGAATGTGTGGAGCTCTGACTAAATTATTTCCGTCATCATGACAGTGACAGTATAGGCTACACAAAAATGGCTGCTCTGTGTGTGTGTGTGTGTGTGTGTGTGTGTGTGTGTGTGTGTGTGTGTGGTGTGCTCGAGAGTGTATTTTCTAAAGGCTTTCAAAATAAATGTAAACTGCGTTTGCGTGATGTGTTTGGCCTGGTGTCAGATAAAATATGCAGAGAATAGGCTCCATGTTATATTGTTAATAGACTATATATTTACACGTAGTCTAAGCTGTCTCCAATTGACTTGAGCAAATACCACAAGAGTAGGCCTATACTACGTCCCCATAACTCCTGAAACACTTTTCTTACTATTAAATAAACTTTACGTTTAGGCTACATGTATTAAGCCTATACTGCAAGGCCTATTTACGCATTCGTCAGTCTAAATATTAAAATTGTGTTTTTCTTTGAAACTTTGTAACTTGTGCTCACGATTTGTTTTCCTTTCTCGCAGACGGATGTTCCCCCCCTTTAAAGTAAGGTGCAGCGGTCTGGACAAAAAGGCCAAATACATTCTCTTGATGGATATTGTTGCTGCCGACGACTGCAGGTACAAGTTCCATAATTCGCGCTGGATGGTGGCCGGGAAGGCCGACCCCGAAATGCCAAAGAGGATGTACATTCACCCGGACAGTCCGGCTACCGGCGAACAGTGGATGTCAAAAGTCGTCAATTTTCACAAACTTAAGCTGACAAACAACATCTCCGACAAGCATGGATTTGTAAGTTCAACTAATGTATGTCAATTTTCCTATTTATCAAAATACCAATTTAGTTAGTCACATGTCTTTCCTAATCTGATGTTGATACTTAATTTTTAATCCATTCGCATAAAATGTAAGAATTGTTTGTGTGACCTAGATCACGCCAGATTAAAAAAAATACTGAATTTGTAAATGTTATTATAATGCTCTAATTACTAAGTGCTTAATGTGTTGGCTTTTATTAGCCTATCACTTTCAAGCACCGACCATTTATATTTGTTTGATAAAACTTTTTATAAAAACAATTTAAAGATTACTTTGACAGTTGTTGATTTTTGATATTGTAATTTCTACAAAACAGTATTGTGCACAAGCTCGTATTCCTTCTAATTGAGTAGACCAACATCAGATTTAATAAATAATTTAAAAACCCCTAATGAAAATGATGTAACACCGACCACAAATTAATCACAAAGGGAAAGCTAATGTGCTGTTTTCTGTGACTGTGTTGCAGACCATACTGAACTCCATGCACAAATATCAGCCTCGCTTTCACATCGTGAGGGCCAATGATATCCTCAAACTCCCCTACAGCACCTTCAGGACTTACGTTTTCCCTGAAACGGATTTCATAGCCGTGACTGCTTATCAGAATGACAAGGTAAGCCCAATTCCTGCTCGTGGCTTTAGCCTTATAGTTTCTCAAATAAGAGCTCGATCGTCCCATTAGCCTGCCAGGCGCGCTTTGCTCCCCTTGTCGCTCACTCTGCACCATTTTGTTGTCATAAAATATGAAAGACGTCATATTTGTTTGAGCCTGTGAGAGTGGGGAGACATCGTAGAGGAGAATTGGTGCCATATTCAACCAGTTTGTGGCAGTAAAGTCATAGTTCTGAGGAATGTTATGCAGTTTGTCTTCCTTACATTTAATCACGTGAAAAGGATTTGGCACAGACCCAGACTCTCCCTCTTTCTCTCTCTTCTTTTTTTTGCTCCCTGTGTATGAGCGTGTGTTTGTGTGTATGTGAAAGGATTGGGGGTTGAGAAAGTAAAAGCAGACGGTCAAACACATGCGACTGGATGGAGAAAACAAAAGGGAGGGGGTGCGTTCTTTGTCAGGCTGTGCTGCATAGTAACATTTAGTTGTATGTAAGAAATAAAAATAATGCAAATCGTCTTCTATGCGCTTTGATTTTGTTGGGAGACGCTGGCATACACTCACCCTCCCCTTGTGTGTGGGGGTAACGCTGCTTCAGATTAAGAGGAAGTGGTTTGGAAGTGAAGTTTTGAAAAGTTTACACTGCCGCATATTTCAATATGGCCAATATGAAGACTCGTGCGCATGAGTGCTCCTGTGTTGTTGTTTTTTTTGTCTCTCTTTGTCTCTCGCCTGTAAAACCAAAATCACAGTTTTGGCCTGTTGGGACAGTAATCTCCATGTATTGTCAATTTGCACAAAAAGTTGCCCCATCTTTCAGTCTGTAAAAGCACTTTTGGTTTATGATGGAAACGTTACACTTCAACACCTTAAATTAACACTTAATTTCAAATATTTCAGATAACACAGCTGAAAATTGACCATAATCCATTTGCCAAAGGATTCCGTGACACTGGCAATGGGAGACGGGAAAAGAGGTAAGACAACAGGAGAAAGTGTGTTGTGACAGCAGGAAGAAAATAATCTCAGATGTCTTTGGATTTCAGCAGCGATTTAAGCAGTGATCTCAATGGATTAATCCCACGTCAAAGCTTCCACATTTACCCGCAGGGGGTCTGGATCATCACAGTTTCTGATCACATTGCTTAAGCTAGAAATCACAATTATCCATTAGTCTTAAGGAACAGATACGGAAACGGTGTGGCTTTTAGTGTAGTTTTAATTCCTTTCTTCTGCATTATTATTATTTTTCTAATTACTATTTATTTCAAATCTTAGACAAATAATTACAATTCTCAATTAATTCAAAATACACAGGGCTCTTAAAACAAAAATGTCTTTTATGCTCTCATCTACCGCATAGGTAACAATTATAATCTGCTTCACCAAACCCTAATCATGTCTGGTGTCAAGTCTGCATAATCGCTGATGGTGCTGCTAATACCGTTTCTGATCTGAAATCTGTGATTTACACCCATGGGTGTGCACACTAACCGTGTATACTTTACGCACAGGAAACAGCTGGCTCTGCAGTCCATTCGTTCATACGAGGAGCAGCAGAAAAAGGAGAACGGCGCGTCAGATGACTCCTCTGGAGAGCAGGCTCCCTTTAAGTGCTTCGGCCAGGCCTCTTCCCCCGCCGTTTCAACTGTGGGCCCCCCACACCTTAAAGGTAGGACGAGGGACCCCACAGTCAGTCACACATGCACCGATCACAAGTGGTGTGGAAAGTCGTAAAATACCCACTGTGACAAAAGTGTGTGCCACATATAGAACGGTTGATATGTAGAAGTAAAGTCTTAACACTGGACATGGGGAAATATTGATTGCTCAGTCCTCTGCATTCAAATGAAAATGTGACAACATGTATCATTTCTTGTTGTAAAATTATGTAAGATCCAAAAGTATGATTGGAACACTTTCTGTCATACGTATAGGCCTTTACTTTTCTGCAGGTCTATGTATTCTTACGGCAACGTTGCTAATAATGCAGGATTCACCCATGTGCACACAATTTACGTTCTACTCTGATGTTTAGATTTCTGTGACAGCGAAGAGGACAGCGACGATGAGAGCAAAGACGGACAACTTAAAGACGGTCCAGACTCCAGCAAGATTTCCACAACCACGGAAGACGGGAAGGACCACGAGGCTAGCCCAGCTAAGGGGCATGCCTTCAGCAGCAGTGACAGTATCAGCAGGAGCAGGGATAGCAGCGCGAGGACTGAAAAAAGCCAGGCGGACTCGCGGCAGAGCCCCATTACGCTCATCTCAAGCACCACGCGCTCTGGAGATGAGCTGAAGAGCCCGAGCTTGGAACAGCCCAAAGCGGACGATTGCAGGCCGATAAGCAAAGACAGTTTCATGCCTTTAACTGTGCAGACTGAAAGCGCACACATAGGCCACGGACACTTGCATAATTTTGGATTTCCAACGGGCCTCACAGGACAGCAGTTTTTCAATCACCTTGGGGGCGCGCACCCGTTTCTCTTGCACCCCAGTCAGTTCAACATGGGAGGCGCGTTCTCAAACATGGCCGCGGGCATGGGGCCATTATTGGCAGCTGTTTCCTCGGGAGGGGTGAGCACCATGGACACGACAAGCATGGCATCACCCCCGCAAAGCTTGACGGGAGCGCCGGGCCTGCCCTTTCATCTGCAGCAACATGTCTTGGCATCACAGGTAAAACCTGTTTTCTTTGGCCTACACGCTCCTTGAGTAAAGCATAAATTGGGCTCGACTATCCGGCAGACTGTGGGCCTTAGAGGCCAGCGTGCCTCATTTAATGTGTCAGCAAATGTTATTATCTTTAAGGCTGTCATCGTCTTATCTCTGGATGAGATTTTTTGTGAGAAAGAGGGTGTGATTCTTTGTGTTGAAGTCTTTGCTTAAGTGCTCGTTGAGACGCGCGTTTGTTTATTTTGTTTAAGAGCAGAATAGGCTAAAACTCAAAGTAGATTTGCGCAACTGTATTTAGTCTGACTTTGCTATAGGACAAAGTGTAATTTCTTTATAGTTGTTGTATATGTTTGCTTAACTAGCACGAATTAAGGGAGACAAAGACCGCCATGTTGCAGTTTCAGGAGGACAATAGTTTTACGATAACTCGTTTAATCTGTGGTGTGACACCAGTTGCAGATTCTTTGCTTTATACATTAAAAAGCACAAAACTCCTTTCACCTGCGATATGATATGGCTTGAATGCTAAATATTCTTGAACTAAAATCCTGAATGGAGCCAAGCACTGAATGCAGCTGATAGATACTGTCGCATTTAAATGAAACTTGTGAAGTCCAAAAGCCAAGTGTCAGACGTGGCCCTAAAATTTGAAAGAAGGCATAACTAACTTCTACAAAGGTAAACAAATTATTTAAGCTAAGGACATCAAACGAACTTAGTTGAAAGTTGTAAAAAATTATATTTTTTAGTCATGTTTCCATGTTTTTTTTTAATCGACAAAATGTAGCTACCGATCTAATACAAAAAATAAAAAAAGTTTATCACCACTTTATTATACACCTCCTTTATTGCTATGGTTTGCAACTTTTTGACAGCTTTGTGGCTCACATTTAGTTTCTCCATTCCTCCGCAGGGCCTTGCCATGTCTCCCTTCGGCAGTCTGTTCCCCTACCCATACACGTACATGGCAGCAGCTGCAGCTGCTTCCTCCGCAGCCTCCTCCTCGGTGCACCGGCACCCCTTCCTTAGCGCAGTGCGACCCAGACTCAGGTACAGCCCTTACTCCCTCCCCATGACAGTACCGGACAGCACCCTGCTCACTACCGCCCTGCCCACCATGGCCGGCAGTGGAGCTGATCTAAAGGGGGACGGAATAGTCCCCGCGAGCCCCGTTTCCGGTGTCACCCTGGATTCCACGTCGGAGGTGACCAGTCACTCGTCAACTATTTCCTCCGGCTCACTTTCATTGTCCCCAAAAACTTGCATCACGGAGAAGGACGCCGCAAACGAGCTGCAGAGCATACAACGCCTGGTCAGTGGACTGGACTCGAACCAGGACAGGGCACGGAGCGGGTCCCCCTAGGCTTTGCTCCATTTTTTTTTCTTTCCTTGTTTTTCTGTGAACGCACCACCTTCTTGTTTCGTTGTTGTCATGAAAAGTGAAAAGTGTTGACAGTGATGAAGACAAACATTAGGAGGACTCCCTCATAGATTCATGCAGCTTTTAAAGAGGAAAAAAAATGAAAAGATGAACTGTTTGACGTTTTAGTTTCTGAAATGCACTTTGGTTAATACACATCTGATATGTATATTTTTTATTTGATTTTGTTAAATTAAACAACACGTTTATCCTGTCATTTGAATACCGTACAAGTATTGAAACTAAAAAGCTGGCATGGGGGTGACTTAAGAGATTTTTAGGAGAAGTTGCTGCTGTGTCCTATCTCCTAAAACTTTCATTGTACATTGGGAGAAATGTGGTTGGATATGCACTCTAAATTAATTGGACTCCTTTGAATTCACTACCATTGGACCTTGGAAAGACTGCTGTATCTTGTTGTTAACTCATTCTTTGATTGACCAAAAGTTGCATGCCCCCTACAACCCCAACGAATGTTGTTTTAACACTAAAAGCTGACACGAAAAATATGCTTTCTTTTCCCTTAAATTTGTTTTCTATTAGGTTTAAAAATTCTTAACATAAACGTGTTTACTTCATGCCTTTTTGAAATCAGTATAAGCCTGGTGCTGCGTTAAAAAAACATGTATAATTAAAAAAAGAAAGAAAGAAACTTTGGCCCAAGCATGCGCAATTCAGCCCAAATGTCCAGCAGGCAAAGGGAAGCAGAAATTTAAATACTGAAAATAATGAATGGTAGTAATAAATAAAAGGTGTACATAAGGATATATACAATATTTATGTAATTATTTCATATTGTAATTGCGCGCGTGTAAATACAACGGAGTAGTTTGTTTTTAGGGATTTGTTCTAATTTATTGTCGATATAGGCCTACCTGTGTAAAGATAGTTTGTGGAATATTATCCTTTTGTTGCCATCTACATAACCCCCACCCCACCACCCCTAAAATATGGACTTTATTCCACCACCCAAATATCCACTGAGCTAGTTATTCACACTCACGTGCCATTGTATTTTTATTTTCATTGTCCCCGTGTGTGAAGTGCTACTGTTTCAAAAAGAATGACAAAGCGACAACGCACTGCACCAATGGCTTGAGATTTTTTTTGTTCAGAGAAAAGAAAAAAGAAGTGTTTAAGTGTGGAAAAAAAGTGGACTTTTTTTTGTTCAGATGTTTTCGCGTTAAAGTGCCGCATTATCGAAAAGATGAAGGTTTTTTTTTTGTTTTCCTTAAGTTGTCAATGAGTTCTGTTGTATTGGAGTTATGTCTAGTTTACGACATCGACATCGTGTTCTTGAAAGTTTCAATAAAATATTTAAATGACGATGTTGTAGTGTGTCTCCCTCGCTTCTCAAAACAATAAACCCGGAACGACAAAATATTACCTTTCAAAGTTTCAATTGGCCTATCTGATACAAGGCCTTTAGCATATAGGTAACGAGGCTTCCTGAGATCGTGGCCTAATCGCTGTTTTAACTATGGAAGACTTTCTCTACTTAAGTAAAACGGGAGTGCATTTCAGATAAGTCGGGTCGAAACAAAGACTCCCAAAGACGCTCTAAGCTCCAAAGATCATACCTGGGATTCCTTCCTGGACAAGAGGCTCCGCACTGGAACTGATTGTTTTATTGGTGTCATTTGCGTAACCTTTCCAAAAAAAATATTGTTTTAGGCTACCACCTTATCACAACTAAAGGTGGCCCAATGACACCTTAGAGCGGATCGACAACATAGGCTTTAACACTAGTATCAATAATGGAAAGCCATGAATACTCCATAGACACAGCTTTATTTGAAAAGACAGAAACTTTTCGTAGAATCAGACATGATGATGGACAGCCATCTCTCGGATAATATAAAGCTAGTGTCAACTAAAGTTAATTATGGTGGTGGAAAATATTAAATATGTTATGGGATGTTTATTAAAACAAGCAAGATGTGCACATCAATAAATCTGAACAATATGTCCTCTGAGGTCCGTCTTTTTTTTTATCACTAAGACTCAATAGTAATTTGAGGTCAACCTAAAGTGATAGCTCCAAAGTTCCCTGAAAGCATCACCGCAATATGTGTTGAAAGTTTTGCTGAAAGGTGACATCATAAACTCTTGAAGGGAGGCCAGCATCGCCTACTGAAGAAGTGTCACACAGGCCAGAGGTAAACCTGCTAAGATAATGAAATCCTCCTGATTACCCTTCTCTATTGCACCTCCAGACATGAGTTTATCAACTCCATATCTTTATTTGTATATCGTCTGGTTAATATGTAGCAGGCCTGGCGCTGGAGAATAGGTGTAAACATGATACTAGCTGTCTCAATTGGTCTCTCTTATTGCTCACCTGGCGCCTACGATGGTCATATCTTGCATTTTATTGCACGGAAGGCGACAATGCGTCTGTAATCAAAGCAACGGACGACGCCCCCAAGCGGCAACAGGGCAGCTTTAATATCAGCAACAAAGCAAAACAAACCAAAGACAAATGCTGAGTGATATCGAACTCAAAGTTGGCTACACATAGACTCTCTGATCTACTCACACGACGCAAACATCTGTAATGTGTGCTAGGCCTACTCTAAAGTTAATAAATGCCCCTAAACAATAAAAAATATATATATATTGTTCCAAATTAAAAAAAAAACAGCATTAAGTTCAGCTCTCCATATCAATGTCCCTGTGTGTGTAACCGCTGGAACCCACATGTTGGACTACATGTATTACAGGGAAAAAGAGATGGCATCAAATATATGACAGAAGAGAAACAAAATGAGACTCAATGACATAATCCTATCATTTCAAACACGTCTTTGCCAAACGTGTCTACTCTCTAACACGTTGATATAGGAGAGCATTAAAATGAACATGCTTAAAAGTTGGGACATGTTTCGAATGATGTCACCTTGTTGATACACATGAAAAATGATGAGATTATAAACAATTTTGAAGACGTAGATTTAGGAATAGCTATGTGTTTGTTTAAAACCCGTGTTTTCCTGGCCTCTGCTTGTTGCAGGTCAGAGATTTTGTTGAATATGTTTTGCTTTATAGTTTTGACCCGTTTTCCTTTCCAGCCAACCAAACAACAAATTGCTTCAAATTATGACAAACTTCGAAGTCCTGCGCGTCAATTGAAACTTTTGGGAAGTTTGATTGCACTGACATGATGTGTCTTCTGCGTTTTCACTGCACAACAGGCTTCAGTTTGTTATTTATTTATTTATTTTTTAGCTTGGTCTAACAGGTTGCTTTCAAAAAGAAAATACATCCATTTTATAAGTTTGGGGCGCCATCTGGTGGCAAAGTAAGAGTAAAAATAAATTAAGCAAATATGAGACACCCAGAACGTGTTTGATTTATTCCTTCATCGCTTACAGCACTAAACCATAAATGACTGAATAACTTTCCTGCTCTCTTGCAACTTTCTGTTTTTATAACTTGCTGCTGATCTTCTTTAATCCTTGACTGCACTTTCAAGAGCACTTTACTTATATGGCTACCATCCCAGTTAAAGTTTTAACGATCAGTTACACTTTTTATATTTCTTGGTTACATTCCATCATTTGTGTTGCACTGTCTTGTCTTTTTATCTGTTGTGTTTTTTTGTCCAAATTAGATTTGTTGCAGTAAATCAAATTTCTCTTCCAGGGACAATAAAGGTCTGAACTGAACTGAGGGGAAGTGTATGTCTATTAATGCTTATAAATATACCTCCCAGGCTGACTTTTTGAATGTAAAGTGGAAACACACAAGACATGAAAAGTCTTCATTGTAAACTGTGATTTTCATATAACAGGCCCATTCTCAAAAACTGTTTTAGTTTCTAAACAGATTAATCAGTTTAATACAGATCATCAGTGACATCTCAAAATATGCATTACAATTGGGCATTTAGAATAATAAATCCTCAAAAAAGAAATTGATCACAGTTACAGAGCAACAACTGAGTGAGAATCTGACAGAAGCAACAGCGTCCATTGCCAATTATTCATTTGAAGGTGACTGCTGCTTCCCTTTATTAGAAAAGGAATAAGTAACTCAGTGTAAGTGAGTGTATAATTGTTAAATTAGCATCTGATTTTGAGGTTGTGCTTGTTTCATTCGTTCAGTTGCATTCCATGAATGTGTTTCAACACGATCTCTGATTTGAGATGTTCTACAGAATCATAAATTACTTTTGGATTAGAAGGTGTGTCTGGACGTAAGTGAATGGAGTGGCAGAGAAGTTTAGCTCTCCGTATGCATGCTAACTGTATTTATAGAGACAATATAGCTAACACAGAATAGTACTTAAAATGAGTAATATTTACTGTTATCCAATATAAAAGTCTTTGACTGTACCACCATTAAACATGAAACACATAGGGTGATAAGAAATAGTTGGATTGTGCAGCACAGCTTTTTAATCTATCCATTGTAAAATGATAATCACAGTAATAAGGTGTTCTATTTTAAGTCATAATCTATAGGTGTGCCTGTGTATAACAGAAGTCTGTTAACATTGTTGGCCAACATAATCCTGCCAGAAGGATAACAGTCTATGGTATTACTGTATAATATGTGTACTTTAAACACACAGAACAGACAAACACCCTTGCACATGTTTTACATGCACATCCTCATGATTGTTACAAATAGTTTCTTTGAATGACTAGAATGCATTTTTAGTTTTAAGTTTTGTATTTAAGACTAAATTGTGTCACTGCAGCATGCAAGAGCCACTTGGTTTGTGTAAAAAATGTTTATAATAAAAGAGAATGAAAGCAGTGAAGCGTCATACATGGACACCAATGCACTTTGTCTATTTAAAGGTTGAGTGGATTATTAGAGATACCTTGGCAGATTTCACTTATACAATATTGCAGCGCCCTCTAGTGTCCAAAGAAACATACTGCAGAACAAAATACTAAAGAGAAAATGTTCCAAGAGGGACATGTGGTCTTTTTTGAACGACATTAGTCTTTTACTTTAACATTAATGATAATATTTTGACATTCTGGTTTCCTTTTAAAGAAGGGAGAAGAAGGAAGGTTCAGAACACATGCAGAACTTTTTGGGGAAGCATGTGCACAGCATTCAATATCCACAAGATAAACAAGGTTTAGGAAACAAAATAAACATTTATGTATTTTTATGAATTGATGCATGCTTGCAGCACTGAATGTGTTCTTCATTTTAAAGCACATCTAAATATGCAAAAAGCCCTAAATGCCTATGTTTGTAATGTCTAACAGTCACCCTGTTTATGCTATTTGCACCTTTCAACGCACTACCTCACTTTTTAGCTTAATCTGCACTCTGTTTATGTTGTTAATATTTTAATTCATCTACATTCATACTACCTCATAGTGAAATACTCACAAGTGCCCTTGTCTGTCGATTGTCTGTCGTTCGTTATTTGTTGTCCAAATGTCTTCAGTTAAGTTATCTGTTTTATAGTATTGTTTTTTTATTGCTAGTTTTTAGTGCTCTTCTTTAGCACTGCAGGTTTGCACTGGGGTTGGGGGGGATTGCAATTTCATCTGTGCTGTATGTTTAACATGGAGCATATTTGACAATAAACAACCTTGAGTTGAAAAAAAAAAAAATACGGTAAGCTTATTCAAATGACTCTTCTTGTAAAGTTTTTATGAGACTATTGAAATGGTTGAAAAACTGCATTGTCATGATTATTCTCAAGTCCTTCAATTTTAAACTGAGCTGAAATATGGTTCATTTTTGTCCTACTTGTTTTTGTCCTAAAACATGAAAAAGGTACAATAAAATCTTGTTGTTGAAATCTTGATGGATAAGAAAAACATTAATTGCATATTTTATAAAGTGTTTCCAGAATTGAATAAATAAGAGGCATGCACAAGGACTAACAGCATCAAAGAGTGATGAAGAAACCTGAGAGCCTGATCTCTGACTGTCTGTTTTAAAGAAAAAGCCCGGGGGGAGTAAACTTGACATTGGTGTTTTGAGAAGTTTCAGCTCAAAGTATCACTTCTAAGGATAAAGTTACATTATTCTGCAGCTCACTGACAAGCTGAGCTGTCAGTCAATAAAACTCTCCATTTCTGCTGCTGTCAACCTGACTTCTCCTCAGTCCTGATGTGCTGCCCCAGAGCTAGAAGTGTGTTACGGCTCGCTTAGGGACATGATAGCGCACAAAGCTTTTGTTGAATCTGTTGTTCACGTCAGTCCATATCTTATAAAGAAATGCAGTATACAGAGAACATTGTCTGCAGCTGTGCCCATTTTCTAAGTTCTATTGAAAAATATTGAAGAAAATAGATGCTAAATTATTCCTCTGTAGTTTATTGAAAAAATATCTGCTTTGGACACATTTTTTAAGTTTGAATTGTGTCACTTCTTGGGTTCTGTAAAGTTCTCTTTGGCTGTTTTACTTTATTTTTACTTTCTCTGGAAATCATCCTTTTCAACGTGTTTTCTTAACTCCACCATGCAACAAAAGACAGTGCAGCAAGAGATAAATACAGACAGCTAGTCCTTGGTATCTCCCCATTGATCCATATGACCCTGAATAGTAAATATTGACAAAGGCCTTCTACTTTATGTATGTGTTATAAAAAATGTAAACATGAAGTTTTATATAAGTATCAGCAATATGCGAATAAGTCACATGATTACAGAAAAGCTGACCATGAAGAAATTCTTTTTTTTATATAAATTACATAAACATTAAGCTTCTAATACAATAAAAACAATTATTCGCTACACTGAGGATGATCTGTATTCATGAAAAAGAGAACATATGCTTCCCACAAACAAAGAATTTGTAAAAATCCCGAGATGTACCCTTTTCTTGAATTTCCCTCGGGATCAATAAAGTATCTATAAAGTAATCAATAAAGTATCTATCTATCTATCTATCTATCTATCTATCTATCTATCTATCTATCTATCTATCTATCTATCTATCTATCTATCTATCTTTTCAGATCTGTAGACATTCATTTGTAGAGATGAAGATGGCAAAAAAAAGTTCTTAAACATTAAGAATCCACCAGTTAAAAATGATTGTTCAATGACCTTTCCTTAAACATCTGACAGCAATAACAAAATAACATCTTATTTAAATTGTACTCATTGGTTTTAATAAATCTAATCAAAACATAATAAATATACCTGACATTTGCAAACCCTGAAAGAATGCCAGATGCAAAAGAAAAGTATGCCATATGTGTGGTATGTCGTGTGAGGCCCGATACATTGTTTGCACACGCAAACCCACTGCCAATCTTTTGTCTTGGACTAAATGGCTTCTTTACATGCTTCTCACTCATTCAAGTTTCTTAAATAGCAGCCCAAGTGTAGCCGCAAGATCCTTCCTTCTAAGAGGCGACGTTTAATCTCTACCATTGGCTGGAAGTTTAAACGAGCTGTGGGGAAAAGGAGAGGACAGTCAGCTCTGCCTTCACAGGCCTAATAGTCTTCGCTGTCAGCAGCACTTCATACACAACCAGCGGCTGGCAGATTAGAAGGAAGGCTTACCACAAACACAGGCAGACACACGCACCACCGTGCAAGAGAAATCGAGTCTTATACATGTGCTTCTACTTAAAGTGGGTATTGAGGAAATGCACAAATTATACTCTATACAAATATGTTCACACATGATATTCTAATGGGTTGTGTAGCAATTAGCCAACACAGACATGAATTTCTTGAGACGAGATTCTCTTCTTTGAGTTGCATGACAACTGCTTTGGACATGGACTTTTTCTTGGAAATTGATGACAACATTTCAAACTTATACTTGCTCTAAAAAAAAGCGTTCAGGATTCACATTAATCCATCATTGATCGACAGACAGGTCCGAGATTATTGTCTGACCCCTGTCACATCTGCCAATCTGACTATGACCTTTTACCATATGAAACAGTTCAGCAAAAACTTATCTGTGACTATCCCAAGCAAAAATGAAGTTTAGGTGTATTCAGCCAAGCCAGGCGCCTTTCAATTCCATTAAAAATCAGTTTGAATTACCAAATCTCCCACTTTCTTTCTGCCAGTGTGTTTAACGTAGGCTAGTAGCCTGAGCTAACACCGTTATCAAGTTGAACATTTCCTCCAATGCCATACACTCCATCTCCTCTGATCTTCTCTAGTTTTATTTGCAATAATTATTAAGTATAATCAACTGCTGTTTATCATCTCCAACATAATACACTCTCACAAACAATCGGGTAATACTGGCAAAACCAGAAAAAGGCCATAGAACTAGCATAGAAATCACAGAAACAATAAGCACTTGTGGATGTATTGCAGAGCAGACACAACAGTAGGTAGTACTCACAATGGCCTATGCCACTACTGTGTAGATATGGCATTGATTTGTCGCAGAAGTATAAAACAGGCTTTAGCAATCCGCTCGATGGGAGGATCTCCATGGACACTTATTGAAAAGAGTCAAAGCCTCTGGGTGCATTCTGCTCGAATGCAGATGCCTCGGGCGAGTCAAAGTGCTCATCAGCAAGAATTGGCATTTTGCAAACTTTTTGTGATTACCATTACCAAATGTTATTTTATTTATTTAACTGGAGATGAGGAGGACACTAAATCAGGTTGTGTTTTGTGCCCTGACTGGCTAGTGAAGCTACGAGACCTGCCAATTTCAAAAGACATTTTGAAAATAAGCAAACGGACTACAAGTTTTTATATCTTAAAAACTTGATATATCACCCATCCATACTTGTATTGATGCACTTTCCAACCACCTACAACTGTGATGTTGGATTTTCTACACAGGTTGGTCTGAAAACAAAGCAATGCCACCAGATAAACATGGAACTTGATGTGAAACTAAAGTTGTTCACTTTGGAGCCAGACACTGGTTTGCTGATGTCTTAGAGATATCAGCAACTGTAGGGTGTTTGTTGTCTACTATAGAGGGGCGGCCTGAGTTCAAGCAGAAGAAAGATGTTGACTTACTATTTGCACACTCAACATGCTTCCATTGAAACACATAAATCAGTGCAAGATTGTGAAATGGGTGGCTTTGGGATTGAACATTTCTTCTCGACTACCGGTAATTCTAATTACTACAGACTCATAAAGAAGAGTTGTAGGTGGAAAACTATTTCATACCATAATAAGACATAAAATGCTATTTGTATGGAAGTCCCTGATTTTGAGTTAGGTCAAGATGCAAGTCAACAATTCAATATGACAAGAGGGAGTCTTGGAAGTCGCTTAATACTATCCACTCACTACAGCTGAATACCTTCTATAGACTATAGCTTGATCATCATCAAACACTTTCATATTCTTGCCAGGAGAAGCAAAAACTGAACCAACAATCTAATGATTAAACAAACATGCACCACATCCCAAGCAACAACCACAAGATGCAAATTCATCAAACCAATCAAAGTCTTTTCACAACCCCGTTACCATACCATATATGTCATGTACAACATCTGCATTTGCCTGCTTTATATCACAACAATCTCTCCCTATAGACTGGTGATTTCCTGACCCCATAGAGAGTTCTTTGGTAAACACTCCTTTGAGCAGTCTTTGTCTCGGGAGCAAGAAAGATCATTGTGGAAATTCACAACTGATATTTATTAAGAAACATGCTTGTGTTTACTCATAGATACAAATGTGGTTTTTATTTCACTTAATCTTCATAAATCCATGTTTTACATAACTCTATAACAAACATACTTCTTGTCAACGCCAACATGCTGTCCAGGCCCCGATACTTTAAAACCATTGATATAAAAACATAGTGGTCAATTAAATGCATACTAGTATTTCAAAGATGTGGGAATCAACCAATCACTGGACATGCATAACTGTGCTGGCTGCACTCAATCAGACAATGCTGAATCCACCTCAGCTCACCCAAGAGGATTAGAGCCCAATGCTCAGTTTGCTCCTCCACTAATAAAACCTGTGCTCATATTTCTCTGTCAAGTGAATCTAAATAGTTTGATAAATCATTTGTTGCATGCTGACCTAATTTATTGTTTAATTGATGCTCTCTCCTGTGATTTTTCAAGAAGACATATTTAGCTTGTTAAATGAGTATAATTTACTGTTTTGTTTTAAGAAACTGTGCCCCACCATAAAGCGTCCCCAGTGACACATAAGATTAATCATATTATATTTTAGGAAGTACATCATTATTTATTGTGACATCATGCCTCAGTAATCATTCAAGCTCTAAAGCTCAATTTAGTGGGAAAGAGTGTTTTCTTCTAAAAGCTTTGCTTGCCCAGTACAAACATTGAAACCCTTTTTCTGCCATTCAACAACACAAGTAAATGGGAAAATGGCAACCTAAGTTAATGTATCAGGTTCTTTTTAAACCTAAGTTACCTGTAGTGTTATAGGGTTCATCAGCAGGTGAAAGCTTGATGCATCTCTGATGTTGTATAGTCCACTGGTGGGAGAGAGATTGTATTTTTTCTAGCAGAAGATTTGGGGCTTTTGATTGAAGAAGAGAAAGGATCAATAGGCAGCCACTGAGGGTGCTAACAGCAGCTGTAGTGCAGGTTGCCTTTGTGACAGTGTCTCGAGAAAGTCTTCCAAGTCCTGCTTTTATACCTTGTAGCTCCTCCCACTATACAGGAAACAACAATTCACAAATCAATTAAGTGACAATTGTCATGACTTTTACGAAATACATACATATCATAGTTTAAAAGTAAAAACATCTCTTAAAACATTGTAAACTGATCAAGTTGACCCCTTAGAAACACTCAAAATTGATAGTTTAACTAAACTAAACTAAACCAAACCATAACACCCCTCCACCTGGTGCACAATTGGCACGTTCCAACAGGAACACCTCCATAATAGCAAGTCACATTTTGTCAGTGGGGTTTGGGTGTTTGTTTCTACTTTTGAGAATCAAGATGAGCAAAGAGGTTAGGTAAAGGACTCACATAAACTGGTCAAATAAAGTGTGATAAAGCCTAAATGTGTCATATTTTCTGAATAAGAAGCCAGAGCCTAGACTATCTGTGATGTTTTGCTAATGATAGTTATCAAACTCTAGGCTATATGAACAAGTTATAAAGTTTCATAAATACATATACATATTATTAATGGAAATGCTGGCGACATGAGCATCAGTTGTGAGTGGTGGAACAGCAGAAATATATTGAAGAAGCCAAGTCACCTCTAAAACTTAAAAACGGATTTTTCCCTCCAGTTTATTTCATTTGAATTTCGATTCCTTCTTCTTCTACTCAGTCTTTAGCAGCTTGGTTTTCCTGTAGCTGCATTACTGCCACCTACTGGTGATATTACCAATAAAACGGAAATAATGCAATTCATCTCGTCAGCTTACTCCACCCTTCAGAGAATAGCTTACTTTTTCTTTTCTGCCATCACATTTATTATAAAGGAGTTTATTTTAATAAAAGCACATTTTCAATCTTCTCCTGGTTCAGGCCTTTTCCTTGTGTCTTGCAACTGCGAATATAAACTGTAGTTTATTGTCTTCTAAATCTTTATTAACCAGCTTGTTTCTCAACTTTTGATGATATAATACCAAGTATCTCCTATCATAAACTACTCTAATACTGAAAATCTTGAGACATTTCTCCAAACGATTTACTTTTTTTTTTTAGAATTCAAAAAGCTCAATGACTGTGGACCATTTTTTCTTATTTCCTCTCAGGAAATGCACATTCTTATACACTGAAACATTTTCTTAAAGACATTGTTTTCTCATTTAAGGTCAGGATTGGCAAAATATTTGACATAAAGCGTTTATCTACAGCATGTTTCCTGTCTTCCATGAGCCTGAAAGAAACTACTCTGGATTCAAGACTGTTCCTGGACAAAACAAAGACTCAAATGAGGTAGGGAAATACCTTACTCATAATTTTGGGAATGACAGAGTCATAAATAGTGAATCTGAACAAGTCATAGTTGAAGGTACTTTGACCTCACTGAGGTGAGACATGATGGCCCGCAGGCCTTCACGGTCTGTGAATGTGGCTGTGCTGCAGGAGACCACACCACATGATTCCCATGCTCATTACCACAGCTCTGTAGGTGGCTGGATGTCTGCATCTGTTCTGCAGTCAATGTCAGTGTCCCTGGATATGTTTTCTATAGTTGTCTTATATGTGGCCTTTTTGATGGTATGTTACGAAGGATTCATGACACTGCATGCAGGTTTGAGGTTTCAAGCCACATCACATAACCAGCTTCTCTTTTTGGCATAGCCAGAACTTTACAGAGCAATGTGGTGTAAAGCTCCCATGTTTTTCTTTCTTTTTTTGCTTGAATAAATTAACAGTGCTGATGTATCTATTAACAACAGTGTTCTTATAATGATCACTTAATCATGCCGCAAACTCTCCAGTATACAGCTACTGTATCATACTTACATAAAATATTGAGTAAAATGTGATACTTGTGCTGTTTCGTGTATTTTATTGTTTTTTCACGTTCAATTTTACATTGATTGTACATCTCTGAGTCTGTGTCATTGGTAAACTTGTCAAAAAATATCACTAGAGGGCAGCAGAGGACTTGCAATTATGCATGTTCTTAACTTAACTGACTGGTTATCATTGTTAAAGTGGAATGGATCAAGATCTGCTCTAATGGTTTTCATTTTAATGAATTAATTTGAACTGAGTGGTGATATAATCTGTCTCTCCTGTTCTTTTATAAATGTTTTCTTTCTGTTTTTCTTTTTTTCTTCTTTTCTTTTTTTTTAAGTTGTGCTCATTTTTTTTTAAACCACTGATGTTTTGCATATCAATAACATTTTTCATAAATAATTCTGATTTTCTAAGCCTAAAATATTGACCAGCAAAGTATTCCCCGATGCCTGCACAACTCCAACCTGCTGTGCAAGGAGAAGGACTGGACAAGTGTGTGTGTGTGTGTGTGTGTGTGTGTGTGTGTGTGTGTGTGTGTGTGTGTGTGTGTGTGTGTGTGTGTGTGTGTGTGTGTGTGTGTGTGTGTGTGTGTGTGTGTGTGCGTGCGTGTTGATCAGGAAGTTGGAATGCGGGTCCCTGTGTGTGATGTGATTGTTAGCAGAAACGTGTCAGCCCCAAGCCCCCACCAATAACCTACCTCCACCATCAACCCTGAGCCCACAGGCCGGATCAGGTTGTGAAATAGAGCTCTGTACTCTTCTGTGTGTGTGTGTGTGTGTGTGGAGGTAGTGGGGGTGTACACACGATTTACCTCACAGCCCTGACTGCAATAGAGAGTCAGATACCTTATCGCTGCCTTCTCTAGTGGAACAAGGGTAAACTCACTCACGAGGTATGGGGGGGGGGGGGGGGGGGGGGCGCTGGTGGTGGTGGTTGGGGGCAGACCACAGACCCATGTGTGGCCATGCAGGGTGAAACCATGCTGGATTAGGAGGGAGTTTACAACTCCTCATTTTTATGTAAAGAGACTGACAGACAGAGCATCTAAGAGGAGAATGCGCATGTGTTTCTCTAGTAAATGAAGCATCTGTCGGCGTACAGTTGTTAGGATAGCTCAAGCTGCATTATTTCTACTGTTCTCCAGGCTCAAATTAGTTGTTTTGCTTTTTTGTGCTTCTAGTCTTTCAGATGAAGTCATTTAATCCTGTTATTTCTAATGAGATGAGTCATATTTTCAAACACAAAAATGAATGCCAAATGTATTATTGTTAACTTGAGGTTTGAATACATTTTCATTAAATGTTCAGACTTTAAAGTACCTTTCTGTGTAAATAGGAGTATTCCTAACTTCTTCAGCTCAAATTGAGCCATGACTTTCCTCTGTTACATTGCATACATAGTTTTCATATTTAAAAGGAAAGACATCAAATTCATAATCATTTTATGAAATTCATTCACTTCAATGCCCCACCTGCAAAATATTTTGGAATGCCCTATGCAGCTTTTGTTTTCCTCCACTCCCTCTCTTGTCTCCTCTCCTCCGGCTCAGCTCCTCAGAGCCAAAACCCTGAAGGTGTTTTCAGCCACAAACCTCACAGCTGCTCTTTGCTGCCGAGCATCTGGGCAGGTTTTTTACCCTCTCTCCATCCAGGAGTCCTGCCTGCCTGTCTGGCTGCTGGCTGGACTCGTGGTTAGCCACACCGGGGCTTTCATCTGCCTGAGGTCTCAACAGACTTCGAGCAGCTCTAAACAAGCGGTAACATCAGACCACACACTCAATAGTACTGGACAGCCAGGAGGTAGGGAGTGTGCATATAACCCCTGTGTATATGTGTTTTTGTTTGTACGTGTGTTTGTGTGTGTGTGTGTGTGTGTGTGTGTGTGTGTGTGGCATTTTGCACTTCATATTCCTTTATATAAGCTCACTGCTCCAAATGTTTTAATGTCCTCCTGCATTCTTTGTTTTTTACAACTTTTTGGCACTTTGTCTTTTTCTAATGGATGCTGGGATTTTAAGTTCTTCCTGAGAAATGTTTGATTTTTGTTTTGCTTTTATGACTTTTTAATGTGATCATTTTTAAGCTACAATCCTGTTTGACTTCAGACACTTTTTCTTTCAACAGTTTGTTTTGAATGCCCAGGAGATAAACTGTATAACGCACCAGCAGTGGGAAATCAGCTCAGATGCCACTGGTCAGTATTCTGTTCCTCTCTGACTTTCTGTGGTTCATGCATTGTATATCTTCCAGGCTACATTTAGATTTTATGTCTCAGAGTAAATACTTTTTAGCATGCAGGGTCACGCAAATGTAAAGGTTTTTTTTAGAAGCGAGGACAGGTTTTATGTTCTTTGCAGTTCACATAAATAGAGAGGCTCTCTATTCCATCACAGAAAAGATCACATTCACTTTTTTGTAAAAAAAAAAAAAAAAAGTAAAGACAGTTGTCCACAGATGCTGGCAACATTTTGCTTTCAAGATTTTTTTTATTTGAACTGTTTGAACTCAATTAACTGTGAACAAAAATGTTCTGCCATGCACAGTAAATAATTGAAATTAATATATTTCATAACTGTAAGATTACTTTAACTTCACCATAGTGTGACCTGCTGCAACTGCAGGATGTTTGTCTGTTTTTAAAATTGTCTGAAATGTTTGCCGAAATTGTGTAATATCTGATGGGGTGCAAATTGTGGGGTGCAATATGTTCAAATAAGAGATATCCCTGAGTGGTTTGTCTTTGAAAAATTACCCTCTCTAGTTTTGAGAATCAATTGTTTTCTTTTGTTTGTTTGTTTTTTCTTTTCATCTGCATTTTCAATGAAATTTCATGCATGCCTATTTTCAATAGGAAGTAGGTCTGAGGAAACCTTTTACTCATTAGAATGTGTGGTCTCTAACCATCCGTTTTAAATTGCCTTTGATACAATAGGCTAAATGTGTTTGTGCAAATACGGTGACCTCTTTCCGTTATTCTTTTGTTATTCAATCTAACTTTAACTGACGCGCAGGTGAGCTATTCATTTTTATTTGATTTACAACGCAAAACCAATGTTATTTAAATCAATTGTGGGATTCTAGTTTACTTTTCATTGCGCATTAATCATTTAGTTTACTTTTCTTTTGTTAATTCTGTTGCTGATTAGTCATTATTATCATCTGAACTTAAATGATTACTAAGTGGGGGTCACAACCCAGCATTGTTCTTTATGATTAAAGTGTTTTAGTTGATGTAATTTAATGTACAAATCGAGTCGTTGACCTTGTAGAAAATATTTACAGATACTGTATACCATCACTAAAGTTTTTGTTGTTGTTGTTTTTGTTTTATTTGACGAATGTGTTTAAATTAGACACTTTAAAATCACACTAAATGCAGTCCAGTTGTATGTTGAGGTAGCCACATTCACGTGCTGAAAGTATTTCGTGTTTCCTCTAACGTCATTATCTTTCTTTTTTGTAAGTTTGGTCAGAGCGACGCCGCGTGAGCGAGCGCGTCTCTTCTGAGGCAACAAGTTAATTATAGGCTGAATGGAGCTTTCAGGCTGAATTTCTTCATCTACGTCTCAACTGTTTGTGTGACTTAAGCATCATCTAAACAGTTTCTTCTGTGCTGTTCAACTATTGTTTTCCCAATTGAACTTTCTTATTAAGGCCTTCGGTTGATTTTCACATACGTTACTTTTCAACGTTCACTTTCAAGAGTTTCAATTTCACTGTCAAAGTTTATTCGAGTTTTTTTTTTTTTATTAAATCCAGTCTAGTTTTATTTATTTATTTATTTTAACCGAAATGCATTTAGACGAATACAGTCCTGTTTTTCAATTCAGTTCAATTTAATTACATTTAAAAAGCTTTATTTGTCCCCAGGGGAGCAATTCAAATGAGTTTGAATCCTTACATCATTTCTTTGTGCATTTTAGAGGGCTATTTTTCACGTCTGGCAATCAAACTGGATTTAATTTTACCTGAGATGTAATTGAAAATTGTAGACGAGGATTTAAGTTTATTATATTTATCTTACAGTGTGAAGTTTAAGTTTAATTATGTAATATCTCTTGACATACCTTTTTTAAGTTGAATCAGAAGAAAAACTATTCAATGACATACTTTATTTTGTTCCTTTGTCACATCATCTCCTTTTCCACAGGATGGTCCTTTTTTACATTCCCTTTTGCGCATAAGAACTTTTTGTATTGAACAAGTGGGTTTGAATTATCGCATATTTTATTGATATATGAGGCTACAATCAATATCAAACTACACTCCAAAAGGATCGCTCTTTCGTTCAAAGATCTTGGGCCAGGGGCCGAGATTCAAAGTCATGTTCACATTCTGTTAACATTAGTGCAGTCTAAGACTGTTGCCATTTCAAGTTCTGTAAACTTCTCGTTATTTGTGTTGATTCAGTAATGGAGACACACGCCTTTCACATCCCCCCGAGCTCTGTTTGCAGCTGCAGAGAGAGAGAGAGAGAGAGAGAGAGAGAGAGAGAGAGAGAGAGAGAGAGAGAGAGACGCTCAATAACTGGTTAAATTAGTCACAGTACACATATTTTATTTTTCTTTCAGCCTTTATATGTCAATATAAGTTACAGTGTTTTGCTCAAGTGTTGTAGCTTTATAACAAAATTTTATTGGATCACATCTACTGTAGAGTTTGCGTCCTTGATATCTAGTAATTTTCGATATGTTTCCATTAAAGCTCTGCGTCAAGAATGAAATCTATCTGTTGTACTGTCTACCCTGCTTTCTCCAGCAGATGCTCTAGTGCTACAGATCTATATACTTTGCTTTTTAGTTATCAGTGTTCATATTGACAGCATGCTCATAGACCAACATCCCACACGTGCTGACACTTTAATCGCTGAGGAAAAAAAAGACTTTGTTTGCGCGTGGATATTGACGCCTTTTATACAAATTTTAGAGCATTTACTGCATCAAAGCAACATTTTTCCCAAATCAAATATCCTCAAATCAAAATGCCCAGTCGAATTCTAAATCCGACTGTCACCTGTGCAAAGTGTCATTTTCGGCTTTCGGTATTCAAATTCAAACATATTTCAATAAACATTGTCATTTTTACATTGCATGGATGAGTGTGTTTTGCACTGTCACGATATGAGGTGAGCTCATACGCAGCTGTTGCGTGCAGGCTCCGTTAAGGCAAACATGGCCCCATACCGTTTGATCTAAAGAGAAACTTGCGGTTTGTTGTGTTTTTTATATGTTAGGATATAAGTCCACTAAACCTGTGTGAAGCCACAGGCCCAAGCACAGCCTACAATGGCTGCTCCAGCTTTCTATTTTTTCTTTTTATTCTTTGTCCCATTTAATTGCTTAAATGTTTACAACCTTTGGAGTAAGGTTTTAGTGTTGTGTTCTGCGCCTTTTTCTGTGAGCTAAGGAGAATTGGACAGTGCAAGTGTAGCCTTTTCATAACATTTAGGCTACAGTCAAACTTGAGCCAACATACCCGTAATTGATTTCGTCAATTGCACGGACTCTAAACTAGAACCACAGGCAAAATAAAACACGGTCGATTACTCATTCAATTGTAGTTATTCCTTAGTCCCTTTAAAGACACAATGTTGACCCACAATATCTAATGATGTACTTCAAATAAAGATGAAGGTTAATGAGGTTGATGTCTGCTGTCTTGAGGCTGTGGCTGTGCAGAAGATGGGGTTGCGCGTAATGGCGCATGAAAGCAAATATTAATTCCGTCCACCAGTGCTGGATTAGGAAGAGGTTTAGGGGAGAAACTGGGGTGGGGGTATGGAAGGAATTATTATGTGGGGTATAAACCAGTGCTATTCCGACGCAGACTGCTCCCCATCTTCCCCACCCCCTCTGGTCTACATCGCGGACCCAGCTTCCGCTTCGCACGGTTGGTCATTGATGCAAGAGGAGGATTGGAGAGGGAGGGAGAGAGCGAGCGATGGGGGAGACGTAGTTTTGACAGTGCAGAGAGGCTGTGTGTGTGTGTGTGTGTGTGTGAGAGAGAGAGAGAGAGAGAGAGAGAGAGGAGGGAAGAAGGAGGTGACGGAGCTGCTCCTTTGGGACTCGGATGCAGCGTACATTTGGGAGCTATCGACAGTGTCGACCCACAAAACGGTCTTCGGTTGTAAAATGCCCCAATAAGGCACCGAGTAGCGCCTTGTAGCTGTCACCGAGCTCCGCGAGGATCTCTCCACGGTCGAGGCTGTGCTTGTGGGAAACCTGGACTAAACTGTGAGAGAGAGGAGGAAGAAGGAGGATTCATGGAGATTCTGTAGTAGCTGCATCGAGGAAGACGTCTGGATTATCTGTATTTGGACGAGGGATCGGAAGTGTTGTTTCTCCGATGCGTTATCGACGAGTCCAACTCTAGCCTCCGACTTGTAGCCTATTGTATTTTAGGTAAGCTGACCCTGCTTTGATCTGGGTACGGGTATCCTTAATACTGATCCATAGCCGTTGACATCGTCTCACTTTGCATTGCAGGAATCGCTGCTCTTTGTAGAAGTTACAGCGTGTAAGTGTGGAGGATTATTAACGGACCTTAATATGTTGTGGTTATGAGAGTATGGGCTACAACATGTCGCGACATTACAATAAAGCTCACGTCTTTCCATTGGGGGACATGAATTAGAAACAATGTTTCCTTAACGCGAGGAGCCTTATTCAAGGTTCTGAATAAGGCTGTTATGATAGAACTGCTATCGACACGATGCGTAATTTCTTTGTGTTCTACGATATTATTGTCTATTAATTTAAAATATTATGTTCTGTCATTTAGATTCTGACATAAACTGAACACAAATTCAGCTTGTTTGAACGGTAAAATATAGTTTCAGTGTATGTTTTCACTTCCTCTAATAACTTTATTTTACAAAATAAATGCAATTGAATGCTGTGCTTTTGTTCAATTATTTTCATACTGATATCCCAGCGTTGTAGTTACTGCCCTGTAGTAGTTGTATATAGGGTAACCTGTAGCATATACGACACCTCCAAAAGCCGCAACTTTGTTTATCCGTGCTCCGTATAAACGTATTTAAAACTGTTACTTACTATTTTAATGTGGAGGTTCAGACCTCCACCAAACACACGCACGCTCGCGCGCGAACGCACACACACACACACACACACACACACACACACACACACACACACACACACACACACTGACATCTCTGTCTGGCTCTTGCAGCTGGGACAGTAGTTTTCGGAGTTCTGGCCATGGCGGACCAAGAGGAAACTTTTGGCCTTCCAAACTCTCCTGGTGGCTCGGATTCAAGGGAAGTACCGAGCGAGAATAAATCAGAGAAACAGAACGGGACCTCAAGCAAATCCCCGTCATCACAGACAACATACATTCAGCAGGTCAGTATTTGTATTTGTATGTGTGTGTCTCTCTCTGTCAGTAGGCCTCGCTTTCACTGAATCTACTGTGACGAATCGAGCCCGATGAAGACTTATGGGGACTCATTGAATGTAAACAAAAAAAATAGGAACAAGAAAAAAAAAAAAGTATAATGCACAATTGTCTGATGACTGTTAAATCATACACGAAATATTTCTGAAAATATTTCAGATATATTTCTGCTCATTGTAATTTTTGCAGAGTTCTTATGTACATATATGCATTTAAACTCTCTCTTTGTTTTCATACTATACATTAAAGAAGCTGATTTTATTGAAATGAAATATCAGAAGAGTTTTGGTTCAATTTTAACAAGTTTTTATATTTTGACGAATTCAGTGCAGCGATACTTCAATTGTTAATCGGTCACCTCTTATCTTTGTATGTTGTGGATTTTTTTAAATCTATAGCCTTAAGGATCAACAGGGTAGAATAACACACATCTTAACTTACTGAATGCTCACACAAAGGTGACATTTTCATTACAGGGCCTATATAATTTCTAAAATGGCCCTTATTGTTTGGTGTGCATTCTAACTGTTGTGTCTTCATAATTTAAACAACTTACTCCTTACATAGTTTTTGGCACCTAATGCACATGACAGTAACCTATTTCACATTTCCCAGGCCTCGACACCCATCTGAACATACACATCTGCGTACAATTCGAGAACAGGTCTGGTACAGCATTGCTTGAAGAACTAAATCGGTACTAAGATGTCTTATTTTGAAGGGAATGGAGGGAATCAAAGTCTACCTGCACGAGAGAGAACTCTGGATGAAGTTTCACGAGGTGGGAACAGAGATGATCATCACCAAAGCCGGGAGGTAAGTTAAACAAAACAAAACAAAACAAACACACTATTCACACTAGTCAGCTATTGGCTGCATGCCTGCTTTCTTTCTTGGATTTCTTTGTATTTGTATTATTTGGAAACCTACTTTTGCGCTCTGCAACACCAATACAGCTCTGGGTGGGACTTTTTGAGGAAAGCAACACTATCGACAATGAGCACAAGAGCGCAAGTGCATTAAATAAAGCCCACTCTGACTTATTTAAATCCATATTTCTTTAAACTCAGTAATATTTCACGTTTAAACGGTAAGAACCTCCATTTGCAATATCTCCTGTGTATTTGCCGTTTGTGCGTAATTCTACGCAGACATTTCTTGCAACTTGTTACGCAGACAGCGTATGTGTCACGCTGTCTGCTCCACAGTCGCCCTCAGATTGCATCGAGTCAAAATAGCGCCCGTCGGCTGAGTGTGAACGTGCACATATGCATGATGGTGGATGGTGTCTGCTGCTGATGGCTCTGATGTGGGAGTTAAAAGTGACGAATATTTATAGTTTAACACACAGCTACATTTACCCTGTGAGTACTGGAGGCAGTTATTTTCTCATCTTTATACCCCTGTCATTACGCTCTTGTTTTTTTTTGTTTTTGTTTTTTTAGTGAGAAATTAGCATCACACCCCTCCTGCTCCAATTCATTATTCTTCCTCATCTGTCTCTCGTGCTGCTTAACCTTCCTTTGATTAAGTATTTTTTTCTCATATGTGACAGCAACAAAATAACCGAACGTTTTGCAAAACGGATCCTGCTAAAATCTGACCCACAGTGAAAAAAACTTTTTACAAAGTGAAGTCTCGGCGCCCTGCCCTGGAAATAATCGGTACCTCTCCAAAGCATAGACTCATTTATTTGACATTTAAAACCACCCCACGTGAGATCACTTTGCAATAAAAGTGGGTTCGCAAAATGAGAAAATTAGAAGAGGGAGACAGTAGGCTTTATTCTGAATATAGCCTACCCTTGTTAATTACAATTTGGCCATAGTTTGAAAAGTAAGTTTGACAAGGCCTAGAATTGGATTTACGTTTCTCTTACTGAACAGGCAACCATGAAAAACGCACCACAGTCTATTTTTGCTTGCCTACTGTTTTTCCAGTTTGACAGAAATACCATATATAGCTCTATAAAGCGTCTCTTTGTCCTTTTACAGGCGAATGTTCCCCAGCTTCAAAGTAAAGGTCACAGGATTAAACCCCAAAACTAAATATATTCTCCTGATGGATGTCGTTCCTGCGGATGACCATCGATACAAATTCGCAGATAATAAATGGTAAGAGAAAATGAAACGTAACAACAATGACTTTTGCTGCATGAACAAACTTTTCCTTTAATTTCTCATTACTGGGTGTCACTGTTAAAGGGGTCGCCGCAGCCCTTGTCTGTTGTGTTTACTTAAACAGTCAGATGTATTTTGTTGTCCTGATGGACGAGACTCGGAAGCGAACATATTAATTCCCAGAGAATTATGAACTGTGTGTTTTCTCATGCGTGCCAAGAAAAGAAGTCAGCTGGGAGAAATGTTTCTGCTGGAGCTGACTTTTCTGCGCTTATTAAATGTTTTTTCTACCAGTTTTGCAACAGGGCTTTCTTTCAGAGCAGAGCACAAACACGGTTATTTGTTTAGTGTCATGTCCATCTCTCTAACCTTGGTAAGGAATGTCTTGTTTGGGTCAGCGCCTCTCAATGAGGACTTACCTAAAGAGGATAATCACATGCCAATACTGCCGATAATGACCTGTCCAAAGCATGCCCTGGAACTAATTGTCTGCTTGATCCAACGATGTTGTAAAACAATGTCTACCAGCTCTAATCTGACCTCTGACAGGACAAAACCAACATCACAGTGTTGTTAACATCGCACTGAGGCACTGGGTGTACTTGTTTATAAACTTAAAGAACTCTAAATGAAAAGTTTTACAGGTAAAAATTGCTTCTGTTTTTTTAATGTAATTAATCTCTAAATCATTGCAGGATAACTCTTCAAAATATGCGTCAAACAATTCAGAAAATTTTCCCCCTTGAAAACATTCTGCATCCAGTTCAGATCGTATTTGTCATTTCAAGAGTTTCCATGAAACATTTTGTATTCTCTTCGTGAAATCTCTACGTTATTTTTTAGATTTGTGTTTAAGATAAGTAAGACACCGTTTACTTACATGATGATCAGGAAACGTTCTAATGAATGTTTTCGCCTCTTCAACGTCCATTCAATTCTAGGTGTTAACAGTAGGACTATGTTGCTGTGCTTTAGGTCTGTAACCGGGAAGGCAGAACCCGCCATGCCCGGCAGGCTCTACGTGCACCCGGACTCTCCCGCCACGGGCGCTCACTGGATGAGACAGCTCGTGTCCTTCCAGAAACTCAAACTGACAAACAACCACCTGGACCCATTCGGACACGTAGGTGCCTATTGGCCTATCATCTTAACTTTTTCACCACGTGTATGTGGTGTGTTTGTGTGTGAATGCCTTTAAAACCTGCTGCTACATATTTAAAAGTTGTGTGTTGGTCCATGGCACATGGACGGAGTGTGGTTACTGTTGCGCGGTTTCAGCAGTTCTGTCTGAAAAAGAAAGTAGCCTATATAATTTAATTATAAAAGTATTGTAATAATAGAAACTTTGATTAAATATATTTGGGTTACATTTGGAATTGATTAAAACTTGATACACTTTTTTTTTTAACTATTTCACACACTATTGCATGAAACATGTTGGATTATTTTTTTGTTGCTTTGCTCTTTAAAGTTCCAGATGAACTTTGGAGAATGTTCAGATTTATGCAAAGCTGTATCGAGAAGCTTCAAAAAATTATGTTTGGAAACTGTATTTTTTCCCCTCACTGCTTTCATAAAGTTTAATCTTGCGATGGTCAAGGTCGAAATTTCCTCCGAAAACATTTTAACTCTTTATTGTCCTGCTGTTAATGAAAAGTCAGATGTTAGAATATTGCTTGTCTTCCAAAAACTAAAAAAACAATTCAAAATATGTCCCCGTTTTATTCGAGGTTAAACGTTTAGCCCAAAACAATCCAGTGAGGTGTTTCATTAATTGTATAAAATATCAGTATAATGTTGTCGAAGTTATCCTCTAACGAAATAGAAGAGAGATTACCTTAAAGGACTAAGTATTAGTTTAGTTTTAGGAGAAAAAAAACATGTTAACATACTTGAATTAAAACAATGTTATTTTGAAAAGGCTATGTGATTTTGCACTTAATTGAGTTTAATAAAAAACAAACAGAAACTGTAATGCTACTAAATTAATATAGATTCAGATTCTATAAAATAGTTAAAATAATGTCAAAAAGGATTTGATTTGCTTCAACCTCAATTTCTGTTCTGATAATTTTCAGTATGGAATTATTTTGAATTCTCGCTCTGCTATGGTTAAATATGTGGATAAACAGAATGATATGTTTGATTTGTTTTAAGCCTGGAAACTCTGTAACCAGGCTTCATTTTAGCACCCCCTATATGCATTCAAAGTTGTCGACCCCCTGGAAGTCAGCCTACATAAGTAAAAGAGAGCTGTTGGGTACTTTTTAGCAAAACGGAAAACTGTAATTGCATCCTCCCAGCACCGCTGCCCTGCCCCCCTCCTCCCAAACCATTAGTAGTATGGTATCAGTATGGTACCTATTTTCTAACTTTAACTCCTCATTATTGTAAACTCACTATCCAGCCCCAGGCCTTTGTGATTCCTTTCTTTACCCAAAACAGAAACACACAAACATCACTTACTTCATCTACAAATGGGCCTGTTAGCTGCACGTTTTTGAAAATTACAACTGGATGGGAAACCCAGACCAAAATCACATGTAGAAACAAAAGTTTTAACATTAGTTTTTCTTGCTAATGAGCACAGGATTAAAAGGGAAAAACAATGATGGGGTTGGCAGAAGTGCAGCGATAGTTTTTTTTAAGGACCTGGTAAAATTAGAAAAACACAAGGGACTGGTTTAAGTTAAAATTGGTCTGTTAATGCTAATCAGAGGTGTTCCAATCTCCTCATGAAGCAGTGAAATAACTTTGTTTTTTCATAGGTGTATTTTTAAAAAGCTTCACTTAAACATGTTTTATACGATTTGATTAATTTCATTTATCATGCCTGCTAAATGGAGTTTGAAAATTATGCAGGTAGTGACATTGGTGGTGAAGCTACATTTATGTTTTATAGTCCACAAAAGCTACAATTAAAATGCATATTAATCTCCACACAAACAATCTACTATCTATCCGTCCACATTGCACCTATAAGGACTGTAGCTTTGCCAAAGCCCAGCTGCTGAAATGAAACGGGATCTGAGCAGGAATGTGTGCAGTGTTGTAAATTTTTGGTTTGGAGTACATTTTTGATTGGTTGCAGCGGTTCTTGGCTCTCCTTGTTTCGTGCTGGGAGACAGCACCATGGGATTTATAAATGAAATGTGTTCCATCAGCTTGTTGGTCCAGCTGGTTGAAATAACATGTCGATGATTTATAATTACTAGCAGGGAGACATTAGACCAGAATGTATAGCCAATGTCGATTGGAGCATTTTTTTGAAAATAGAGGTTTGAAGAAGTCGTTTTTCTCCAGAACAGTTCAGTAATTAGACACATGAGTGAGCAGGGTCCAGCTCAGTAGATGTGCACTGTTGTGAAGGAGTGTAAAGGGGGAGTTGAGCTTGAGGCATGGCTTGTGTGCGGTGCAGATTCCACTTTTTTAATCCAAATGATACATCTTCAAACACATAGCAAGTGCTGCCCTGTCTTCAAAAATCTTGTTAGCATAGCTAATTAAATTCTTTCAGGAATAGGTTGTTTAAAAAGATGTTCTTCCTGTCTCTGAATGATTGTCTGTTTTTATCAAATTCATATAAGGATTGTTTTCATGTTGCTTTTAATGTTAAAGGCACATTGGGAGTAATTTTAACTTTTTTTTTTTACTCTGATCTTATTAAAGTCCTCTGTTGAAGGTCTCCATAAAGACATATTTTCATTCATATTTTCTATATCATTGGAACAATTCTGCACAAATACTTTAATTTTGGACACTTGTGTTGCACCATTAAGACTTCAGTTCTGAACATTAAATGCAGGACTTATTATAAAGTTTATTGCAGGATTGTTCCAACTGATGGAAATACTTCTTTGGTCGATGCAATTTGGGCTTATGTTAAAAAAAAAAAAAAAATCCAAAAAAACAACTAAAACCTAAAAAGCAATCCATTCAATTCAAGCTGCTAAGAAGTATTTAAGGAGAAACTTAACATTTATTATCAAAACACTTAATGCAACTTCAGGTTTACTTTCAATTTTTTCCTCTCTTTACTCATTTTTAACATGTACTCATTTTGCCTACAATAATTCTGCCATCTATCTTCAGTAAAATTGCACGGCATTAAATTGATGTGAAAGTAAGTGCTAAAGGATGTTTAAATTCCTTAAAGCAATGCACTACATTGCTGCTTTGGTCTCACTGGTGTAAATCATTCAAATTGGTGTGGCTCCTGTATTTAAATTCCTAAACTGATTGGTGGCTCGTAACAAACTGCACTTATTGCTTCAATCTCTCTCTAAAAACGTGCAATCCTCTGTTATACGTCTGCCTTTTCTCTCTTCGGCTCCTGCACTCGTCCGCCCATCTTCCCACACATGTTTTTTCGGGCCGGGCGGTCGGAGTGTGAGGATTGCACTGTTTATATTTGAATGGCAGAGTGCGTTGAGCAATAGATGATGGTGTACAAAGCCTGCTGATCCCACGGCTCGCGGAAAACTCTCTGATGTGGTGGAACATGAAAGCAAAGGGCAGCGGCTCAAGACCCAAAGTGATCCCTCACTATCATTAAATACTATCATCCAGAGGCTGCAGAAGGAGGGAGGGGGTGCAGGGATACAGGGAGACGAGGCGTGTGCCCCAGTGGGTGGTCTAAATCTACACTGCTGCCCCCACTAACACACATACTGGACTTCGAGGTCCCAGTTTGTACAAGGCTGTTTTCCAGAGTGAAATGTGTGTTTAGATGTTTCCATGCAGCTCCTAATGTGTCTCAGTGGTGGAGGTTTCTAACTTCTAAACCTCTGTGAATGAGGGGTTTGTACTAATGGGTTTATTGTTGTGGTTTGTCCAGATCTTGGATGCATCTTTACAGACCTCAAAGTAAGCCATTAATTAATGTGAGCATGGGAAAATGTTCGATTTGACCTTTTTTTCTCTGAACCCACATGCTTGGAAAGCTTTGAAAAGTCTTCCTCAGCCTTATTCTTCAATTGTTATTATAAAATGTATAAACTAAATGTTTGTGCTGCTTGAAGTTAGGACATGTGAGAACAAAATATTTTGTTATTTGCATAACCACATAACAACACATTATACCAGGCTACCGGAACCTGTGCTATCCTGTGCAGAGCTGCCCGCTAGAAATCAGCAGCAAAATGTATTTTTTGTAGCCTCAGGGTTTTTTGGAACACTATTTCATCTCAAATCCAACAAGAATACAGCCCTTTCAAGCTAATATTTTAGTTCAAGGTAAAACTAGCATAAGCTGACTCTTCAACAGCTTGCGGTTTTAAGTGTTACAATCGACAGAGCAGAGTCAGGATCTTTCTATATACAGTATATGTATGTGTGTGTGTGTGTGTGTGTGTGTGTGTGTGTGTGTGTGTGTGTGTGTGTGTGTGTGTGTGTGTGTGTGTATGCTCAAGGAAACAATGTTGGAACACACGTTTACCCAGTTTCTGCCCATTACAAAAACCTACTGCACCATGAAATGAGATCAAGTTCAGCTGGAAATTGATAAAGGATGACAATGGTATGGTGTATGGACGCCTGTAGGGTTAGCATGGTTCTCAGAAAGGACTCAGGGTTTTGTTTGTTTCATGCTACAGAAGCCCCCTCAAGTACACAGGGGTTTCTTGTCTTTTCTTCTGTGGCAGTGAAAGGCAGGTACAAAAACAAGCTTTGAGTTAACAGATAGGAGGAATGCCTGTGGGGCAAAAAGTTGGGGTTAAAAGAGTAGTCATCGCTCGAGGAGGATGGAAGAAAGACAAGAGATTTATATTTTAAATGTAAATGGATCTGATAAAAAAAACAAAAACTTTGCATTTTCTCAAGGCTGGTGACCAGAACTCCCCGCTCCGTCAAAACAATTAGACTTAAAAGGCACGGATGAGAGGGCCTGAAAAGAGAGGTTCAAGGCTCAAGTTCAGCTGTGTGGAGCGCGTCTAAATGTCGCCAAGCTAGCCACTGGTAGTAGTCATCACTTAGCTTAAACTAGGTTAGTCAGGTTAGAGGGGCAACAAGACAGCAGGCATACTGTCAGTCTAATAATCTGCTGGAAATGCTCATACTCTGTGTGGAGTCATAGCCTTTGTTTGGAGTTAAATAAAAACCAAGGTTTTGTGTCAGGTTTGGAGAGAGAAGAGAAATTAGGACTACAACAACAAAGACAAAATAAGAATGCACTTTGACTCATTTAAATACATCATAAATATAAATTTGTATAGCAATCAAATGCCATAAAAGTATATTTTGTTCTTTCAGATTGTTTGTCCTCAAAGAGCACATTCAGTAAGTTTCCATAAAATACAAGAAATGATGATACATGTGATTTTTCCTGACACTTGGGGAGACATAATTACAGAGGTCACACAACACAGACACAAAGTTGATCAACAGTCTACACACCACAGATCGGATTTATTAAAAAATAAAATTTCTTTTGCAAGGTTTTTTCTGCAGGCGCAGCAAAACTAGAGCTTACAGTAAACCTGGAGTATATCTTAATCAACCCACGGTTATATTTTCATGACTTAGATCTTAATCAACCCAGACTTAGATCAACCTCAATCAACTTAGATACCTTAATCAACCCACAGTCTACCTTAAAAAATGGTACTAAAAAAGGTGAAGCTGCAGGTTCTGCCTTGTCTTTTCCTTAGCTAATGTCTGGTACACATTTTGCTGCATTAAAGAATTTCATATATTACTCATATTACTCTCTGTATCTTAAAAAAACGAGAATAACCTCCAAACAAAAAAAGGTTAATTAAAATTCAAACAATTATATTAAAGTGAAATTTAAGATTACTTTCAACAACTTCAACTTACTTGTAGGCCTATATATGTGGGCAAATAAACCTTGGCCTAATCTTTTTATTTATTTTTCACTCTAGGATGTTTCAAAGAAATCTGAAGTTTTCATTTGCATCTGATTCTGTGTCCTCTGAAAGTTTTATTCGTAGAAAGACTGTTAAAACAGACTTTATTAAACAGCATGACAACGTGTGTATATCATACCATACTCTAAGGCTCGACTCTGTTTCTCTTTCTTGTAGATCATCCTAAACTCAATGCACAAGTACCAACCGAGGATCCACATCGTGAAGGCGGATGAAAATAATGGCTTCGGCTCCAAAAACACGGCCTTCTGCACTCACGTTTTCCCAGAGACATCCTTCATAGCAGTCACGTCCTATCAGAACCATAAGGTAAGTGCTACATGGGCTATAGGCCTACTTTTGGATTTTTCTTTCTTTTTTATTGCCGCCCATGACTCAGTAAAAAGGCATTTTTAAATTCACGGAGTTTTTTTATGAGGCGATTTCATTTTTACAATGTTTCCGACGTGGCAGAAAGTTCCAGAAATACACGCAGAGGCCTATGCACATTAAAACTCAAGCCAAATGTGGAAATAGGATCTGTCGTACACAACACATTAAAAAAAAAAGTTTCTTTCTCAGCAAGGGTTTTATTATTTTCTGCTCATTTTTCATGGCAGGAGAGAAAATGAAAGGCAGGCTTCTTCTGTAAGGTTAAAGTGAAGCCTTGTCACTGTCAGCTGAAAATCTCTGATATCACATTGAGCCACTGACAGACGAGGGAAAACTTGAGATAACCGACTAGACGACGTCTGACCTCAAGGGACTTTTTGAAGTTCCAGGCCTGCAGCGCTTTGTAGCGCGTGAGCAGCGGAAGAGAAACCGGAACAACCTCTGGCGTCACTTTCTGACGTTTTCGGTAGCATACGACTGAAGCCTTCATTTAACGCTCAACCTTTTTATGTTCTGAAGAGTTTGACTTGCAATTGCAAACTTTCGTGATTGATATTTTAGATTTTTTATTATTATTATTATTATGTTTGCAATGAATTAGGTATTTACCAAATTATTTAGAGCCACATTATCTGTTCCTTTTCATGATGAAAGTATTTTCGTAGTTACAGAAGATACGTAATAGCCTATGAAACGGAAAATAACAGGGCTTAATCTAGGCCTACTTTTAATTTAACACGTTGTTTTTGCGTGTTTGTTTCTATTTAAACGTGAAAGCAATTCAAGCTGGTACGTATTGGATCTGTAGGCCTTTTTTAAAATATGTAAATTCATCTTTTTTTTTTCTCTTTTTCTTGATGTCAATTTGCCTCTCAATGTCGTTAAGTGTAAATTAAACTGCGCTACTACAATCTTGAAATCTAAAAGACTCCTTTCTGGAAACAGTGGCCAATAATCGGCCGAAAATAGATGCTCGTTAATACAATCTTAAGCTTCTTCCGAGAGGCAGCCTAACAGTTGTTTACTCGCTTGTTAAGACTTGTGTAAAGATGCAGAAATTAAAACTCAGTAGGCTATTTACTCGGAGGCGGGTAAAAAATCTAGGGAATACAGATATGTAAACAACGTCTGTTTAACGTCATTTAACCGTGTGGGCCTATATGTTTTTAGTTTGGGAAACAGGGGAGAAAAGGGGCGAAAACTCATAATGTCCCCGCAGCCAATGAGAATTCTAGTGCACTTCTGGGAACAGGAAACGTAAATGACCGACTTTCTGTAGAAGCCATTCATTATCCTCAAACATCTTATTGGGGTCTGAGATCATAACCCCGGGCTAATTATTGGGGCTTTGCAGACCTGCAGAAAAGCAGGCATTTGTGATTTCAAGGCACTTTACCACAACTGTCTAATCAAACAGTCTAACATCTGCCAGAGCAATAAGAGCTAAAGGCCTGTGTCCAATTCACCTGTTAGACTTGGGGTAATGAAAATGGTTAACGTCTTTGGTTTCAGGTTTTTCCTGTCACATTTGCAACTGAAATATTTTTCAAAATTGTGTTTTCTTTAAAAAAAAAAAAAAAAAAAAAAAAACCTTCCTGAATAACATGTTTAAATCCATACCTCATATCTGAATTACATTTAATACATATTTAGTTCTTTTTTTACTTATAGAAGCCTAACGTATTGTCCAGGACATCTGGGAGTATGTTGAAATAGGCCTCAGTTATTTTAATGAGTATATTTGGATACATTCTTGTAAAACTGTGCAGTCTTTGAAGTCGTCAGTTTTTGCTGGATTGTCTAGAGTCTACACCCAAATTTATTTTTAACAGCATTCAAATCCTCTTTGCGATTATTTTAATCCCGTAGGCCCATTCAGAAGAAAAACACCACAATGTTTTATTTTGTGCGAAATTCCTTATTCCCTGCTCCTGTAAACTGAACTCACGGTTTTACTTCAGAAAGAAATAATTATTTGTTACGTTTTTTGGGGGGGCTTTTGTAAATGCCCAAAGGATATGAGGAGTTCATCAAGGCTCTGAACTTGTTACTTCAAACTTTTTTTAAAGAGATGAAACAATATATATAACATGTGCCAGGGTGCGTATTAACAAGAAACTATATAGTGAAGTGTCACACAAGATTTTACAAGGTTTGGTTGACGTGTCAGCCAGCTTACAGACTCAAACTTTCAGTCTTGTCAGAAACTGGAAGCACAGGAGAGGTGCCAACTAATTACCTGCCAGAAACCGCTGCTCATGAGAGGGCTCTCCCCGGATTGTGTAAAACCTCTTTGGGATTAATTTAGTCTTTCAGAGTGGCTTTAGGCCTACTGCACTTTATTTTTGCTTGATATTTACAAAGACATTTATTACCAAAATATAAAGTCAGATAATAAATCACATTATTTGCATCTGTCAAACATGAGCCAAATATCTGTTTTGCCAGATGCTGTCACATTATAAATAATGCAATGCAAATATGTCTTATTGAGATATACTCTTATTCAATTTCTTAGTTCAGCATCAGTTAAAACATCATACATTTTTTTGGGAAAATCTATTATTTTATTCTCTTGGTTTATTTCTGAGCAGACAGATGTACAAACTTTTTTCAAAAGAATAACATGTTGTAATACTGTCATTGTATCAGCTTCAAGCTGGCTTTTATTTAGCCAAATAATTAAATCTTGCAATTTTTGAAAAAACATTTAAAGCGTTCCCTTTGAGAAAAAAAGAGTTTAATTTATGACATTAAAAAATAGTTGAAGATGTTTTAATGAAGTTGCACAACCTTTATAACAAAAATACTTACATGGCATAATGCATGACGAATGGTGTTTTTTGTTGTTTCAGATAACCCAGCTGAAGATTGAGAACAACCCATTTGCAAAAGGCTTTCGTGGAAGTGACGACATGGAGCTGCACCGGATGTCCAGAATGCAAAGGTAGCTTTAGCTAAATCTTTATTCTGAAATGTATGCACAAAACAATAGATTTTTAATATTGGCCTCGTTTAAGTAATCTGCTCTGATACTCGGAAACACTGACACGAACTAAGTGATGTCGAAAGAGTTGGATAAATGTTGTAGGGATTACTGACATCCTGGTCACACTGTCACTTAACAAGCCCCTTAACTTTAATCCTTCAATCATCCAAACGAGAGCCAGTTGTGAGTGTTATTTTCAGTGAGTGTTATTCTCAATGATGTAAGTGTAGCTCTTGATCCACGGCCAGCTTTCATGCTGAAGACTTTTATGGCTGATCTGGCAGAACCTCTGAAACACAACTGTAACATCTCCCGTCCACACGGCTGTTTTTGCAAGGATGTTCCAACTGCTTTAGTGTGTCTACTACGTGTGTGTATGTATATTTGGAACCAATGGTATCAATTGGTCCAGCAGCCAATGCAGAACACAACCACGTTGCTCTTTTTCTGTTATTCAGACCAGATGAGGGAGGGAGCATGCGTCCATTGCTGCTTGGAAAACACATTTTCAAAGGAGAAAATCTGGTTTTGAAGAACTCACAGCACACCCCTACCCCCATCCCTTTTGCAGTGGATACAAAAGTGCATTCTAATGTAGAAATCCCAAATCAGGAAAATCATTGTGGAATAGCTGTTTGGCTCTTAGACAAGGTGCTGAAATGTTCCTCCTTCCCATAACCTTTAAGTTAGAGCCAGAGAATAAAGTTATTTGTAATTAAGCATTTCCGATTAACGCTGTGGCTTATTATAAGCAAAATCTGTGTAAATCATGGGCTGCATTTCCTTCACTTTCACATTCAAAATGGCACATTTGATTGTATCAGACACACGTTAAGTAACTTTAAGTAGGTGCGTGCCACAATTTAATACGACATTTTGAGTGAAATGCATTTCATCTATCAAAACTAGCGAATGTAAAGGACATGGTGAAAGTCCAAACCACACTATCAATCTTACTCGCCTTTGTGCAGTCCTGCAGAGTACTGTATAAGCTACGCACGTCTGCTCCTGGTTACGTTTCTGAAGGGATGGCTTATTGCAAAACCAGGTCACTGTTTCTACCCCGGGCAATCCTTGAAATCAAAGACGCAAAAGTAGCAAAATGATCTATTGACGGATGCCGAGGATTAATAGGAGTGTAACATGCTGCCCTGTGTAGTGGAAAGAGTTTTTCCCCAAGAAGGGGGGGGGGGTCTCTCTGAGTGTCGAAGTATGAAGTCAAACTTCTGAATTTCTTGTTTTTAAATGTGTTTTTTATTGATGGTGTTTGGGTGTCTTGTGTCTAATCTAGTACCAAGGAGTATCCGGTGGTACCTCGCAGTACAGTGCGTCAACGGGTGGGATCCAGCCAGAGCCCCTTTAGTGGGGATGTCCAGGGTATGGCCACCCCAAGCACATTGAGCTCCCAGTATTCCCAGTGTGAAAACGGGGTTACCAGCACCTCGCAGGATATGCTGCCTCAGTCAGGCTCCTACCCACTGCCACATGAGCCAGGCCAGGAGTACCACTGCATCAAGAGAAAAGGTAGGAAAAACTGCTGAATGGATTAAATGCGATGCATCCAATGGATGAATCTGTCATATCAAGAATGGCAAATTGATTATAGCAGTTAGTATCCAATGATATGAGGGCTGTGGTTGTATTGCACTATTTTAAGCATAAAGAGGCATAAAGAGGCAGCTACGTGAAATGTGTTGTCTTAAATTTAGCCATGGTCAAAAGGAATCAGTAAGAGTCAAACTGTATATGATGTGTGTGTTGTATGTTTAAGGGGCCTGTTTAGCACAGATTTTATTCAAAGGCCTCGTTGATTGAAAATGACAAATAAATTATGCCCGAGTTTACCAAATCTGACTTATTTTTATCTGCAGTCCCCAATTTCTCTACTGTTCTATGGATGCCAAAAACAAACGTATCTGTGACTTGCATTGATATTGAACTTCCTAAAACATACCAGACTTTTTTCAGTTGCAACTACTAATTTAACTGGATTTTGTTGGGGTTGCAGGTAATTAAACAAGACAAATAGTCAATAATGTTTAAGTAATGGACAAATGCTATGAGGTTTTCAATGTTTTTACATATCAACGTACTGAATGGTTAGAGTGCTATGCCAACTGTCAGCTAAGATTCAGTGCAACCAATCAACTTCAGATGTATACTTTTGCAGCGATCATTATGTGCATGAAAGGGACATTTCAACACTCATTTCAACAAAAAGTTGAAGTGTACTCATGTACAAAGGAAAGAAAAAAATGTACAACATATTATTATTTTAAATAAGTTTTTTGTCAGTTAAAGGCAGGGCTGGTAATTTAAAAAAAAAAATAGTATGACTTTGAAAGTAGAATTCTTTCCGTGCTCCGACTTCACCCACCCCTTCCCTCTGTGCTCCCTCAAAAGTCACGCCCCTCACTTACATGCATTAGTGCCATTGGTCCAGAAGCAGATTGCGGCTCCTGTTCTGAGTGTGGGCTGTGCAATGCATGCTAAGGGTGGAGAACGAGTAGGGAGACAGGGAGGCCTGATTGGTTCATAAAACGTGTACGAGCGCGGACATTGGTCGACGTTTTTACATGTTTACAACTGCTACAGATGAAGGACTGTATTCATTTGTTTTTCAGAGCGCATGAATTATTAATTACTGGCAGGACTTAAAGGCAAAGTGTATCATGCAGGAACTGCCCACCCTGCCTTTAATGAACAGATGACTAAAGTTCATCAGAGGTTGATAAAATCAACATAACATTAATACTGTGAACTTTTTGCTTAACGTAACTGATATATAACCCATCAGTAACATTGCAATTCTCTATTTTTATCTGCAGTGGAGGATGACTGTCACTCAAGTGAGCACAGCTATAAGAAGTCCTACCTGGAGAGCTCGTCCAGCGAAGAGGACCATTACTACCGTCCTTTAGGCTACGCCCAGAGCCTTGGCCTAGCTGGCGGGCCATACCGCAATGAATCCAGCCAGCGGCAGGCCTGTATGTATGCAAGCGCCTCGCAGGGCGCCGAGCCAGTTCCTAGTTTGGAGGACATCAGCTGCAACACATGGGCCAGCGTCTCGCCTTACGGGAGCTGCTCCGTAACCACCATGCAGCCAATGGAGCGGCTGCCGTACCAACACTTCTCTGCACACTTCACCTCAGGGTCTCTGGTGTCCAGACTCGGCGGGGTCGGGGGCCACGCCTCTCCGCAGCTGGCCGACGGCCATCATGCTGCAATGTACCAGAGCTCCATGACCCACCAGACTCTGGGCCGCCAGTGCAGTCCTGGGGCGGGGATCCAGTCACCCACAGCAAGTCTGCAGGGAAACGAGTACCTCTATACACATGGCATACCACGTACACTATCACCACACCAGTACCACACTGTACATAGTGTCAGCATCATGCCGGAGTGGAACGAGAACAGCTAAAGCAACTTTTCCCATGCTCAATAGATAGAAATATCAAAAGGAGAACCATTAAGGACCAAAATAAGGCAGGATTGAGAGGAATTTATATTTATATTTTTAGAGGATGCAGTTTTTGATCATCTTAATAAGATCAGTGTTACTTCGCTGACAGCAGTGGATATTTGTAAGACTGCCGAGTAAGAAAGCAAGCATCTTATCACTTAATCTGTTGTGACAGTATCTGCACTTATATGCAAAACATTAGCATGAACAAAAAGGAGCCGGATCAGAAGATTAGGAAGGACTGCTGGAATGCAGAGAAATTGAAAGACAATGGAAAATCAAACAGTAAAAGGAGAAAATAAAGTTTTATGGGCTTCGCCAGCAGTCGTCATGTTGATGGTGTCCTTGTGCGGTGGTGTTATTTGGATGTCAGTATTTCAGAGACGAGTGAAATTGTTCCCATCAAATTTCTTGTTTTGTATCAGTGTCCCAACATTGTGTAGAAAAAAAAGAAAGTTTGCCTTCTGCATATTTTAAGTTCTTGTTTTGTTTTGTTTTGTTTTTTGTTTTTGTAATTAACAACTTGCGTTAAAAAGATTACTAAGCAAATGGGGCTTTTGTTGTTGCTCTTCGATCTTTAAGAAGGTTGACCCTCTGCCCCATGTTTACGGGTATATTCACACGTAGGAAAGCACTTCAATAAAATCACTTCTTCATGCAAATTAAGACATTTCTGACAAACACTTTTATTCAGTGTTCAAGTTGGTCCCGATTTATCCAATAACATTAATTTGACAAAGATAGTAATAACTGGGTTTTAAATCCCAACCTCCCTTTCCCTGATTTTGCCATTATCATCCAAGATTGTATACATTTTGTATACCAGTTATGTTGAAACAACATAAATAGTACCCCCAAAGATCAAATAAACATTCTATTTATGAACCCTAAAGTACAAGTCAAAAGACACAACTAATGTTTTCCTATTCTTTTAGTATCGTGGAAAAGGCAGAGTGAATGTGTAATTGGGCACCAGGTTGCTTGCGCATTGTAATTTTATAAGGTGATAAAATGTAAGGGCTTCAGATTTGTCATTTTGTTGTGGCATTCTTCTGCATTTTACTGGTCAGTTCAATACTAATGATTTGGCACAAGTAAAAACCAGCCAGTGCAAAACTTAAATTCTTGATCATGGTTAGACAAAATACAAATCTGATTTTTACAGTGAACTATTTCTTCCATACCATATTATTCTTTTTTTTTTTTTTTTTTTCAAGAATTTCTTGTTTTAAAAGAGTCCTTTTCATACGATATTTAAATTCAGCCTTCGGTCCATTCAGTATTAACTCAGAGATATAATGGTCTCTATGGCTTGATTGGTTGGCAAGTTCCCATGGACTGTGTCTAAGCCTGGCAAGCTACAGAAATTGCAAAGATAGGTCGTTGCTCACTAACTGCCTTGTGGGTTATCACGTGTAAGTGTCCAATGCAGATTATTCTCCCATGCTGTACTCGGTGAATGTCTTTTCCTTAAAGTATCTATCCCCAAAATGGCACTTCATTCAAACAAACAATCAAACACAATGAGGTAACGGTTTCACCCTACAAGAGAGTTTCTGTTAGAGCTTTGTTTTACATGTGAGCAAAGGCTAATCTTTACATGCTTGTAGTTGATAGAATGCTATTGTCAATAGTATTTATTTTTCAACTATGTAAATCTGCTTGGTTCAGCATGTATCAAAGATAGATGGTCCCATTTCTTTTTATAGCCTGTTTTTGTATTGTTAATAGGATTTTCTAATCATTCTTATATAGAAAACAGCAGATTACTATACAGTAGGGATGTAAGAATATCAAAATCTCCCGAGACAACGATTTCACGATAACAATTCCATGGTATGATATTAATTGTGAAAAACAATCTTCTCAGTTTGACACTGAAACAGGGTACGAGATGAGTCGGCTGATTGGTCGGTAGACCAAAATAAGATGACACGCCTGTCTAGCTGAGTGAAATAACAACAGAAATGACACTATTTCACTAAAATGTACACAGAAATCATCGTCGATTGCCTGTTTCATGAGAAACTGGATCCAGACAGTCTTTGAAAATATACTGATCTTCTCAGTGGAATAGAAAAGTCCAAGGAAGTTGTAAAAACACAGAAAGTGTTTCACCAGAAAGCTATACATACATATATATATTATATATATATATATATATATATATATATATATATATATACATATACACACACACACACATACACACTCTCCCTCCCCACTAAAGCTGGTTTCCCCATTTTGAGGCAGCAAGCAGAGCACAAAGGATGATGGTCTTGGTAGGACCCGTTTCCCTCCGCTCTACTCCACTACGGCTGAAACAAAACAACTTTTTGCCCAGAAGACCTTCTGTTTCATACCATCACAGGTTCGAGAAGATGTCAAGACACTTGTGTTCTTGCAAGATTGACGATACTGTTACATCCCTACTATACAGCTGTCAAAAAGTATGAAAATAAGATAAAACAAAAAAACACGTGGCTTACTTTGTAAATAAACATGTACATAACAGAATACCTGCAATAAATTCAAAAACTAAGCTGCTGTTCTTTTGGCTGTTCTTGCTTTATTCTGTCTCGTACTTAATGTACATTTTATCAACACTCGTATACCTGACCTGGCGAGGCAAATTATACTTTATCAATATTATGCCATGTTTCTGCTAGAGATTGATTATTAAGATGGGGGAGGGGGGGGGGGTTAATATCCGTTCTTCAAAAGGACAGATACAGACAGGACAGATTTCCCTTTTTGACATTGTAACATTTTTTCTACCTAACTTTTGTGCAGATAGGATTTTGAAGATTTGGAAGTTTTTGAAGATTTGGAAGTTTTCTTCATGTGATGCAAAAAGCGTCATATTGCATCACATGAAGAAAACTTTCAAGCAAAGAAAAACACATTTTTCTCGTCTCAGGGCAAAATGAGGGTTGGATTCACGACCATTCAACACTACTACCATGTTTCTAATGATACACAGCGTCATGTAAATGGGTGAAGTATCCCTTTAACATCTGTTCAATGGACAACTGATGTGAAAGTACGATAGTCACTATTCTTTACATTGCCTTTTGAGTTGTGGATTACTGTGTAGGTGGAATGTAATGCTTCAGCCATGCAATCCCACATTTGTTGCTTTGGATCACACAGCTGTTTTTCAAGTCTGGATTCATGGATTTTAACCCAGTTTGACGAGGAACTCCAATCTGTAGTTTTAGTTGTAGAGAGCATGACTCATTAATTTAAATTGTAATTCTCATTCTAATTCTCTTGATAGCCCTGCCCACCTTCAATTTAAGTAGGGATCCTATCAGAGCATCTGGGAACACCTGTGCGGATATGCAGGGCCAAACTCCACAGTTTGTGTGCAAAAAAAACTTGACTTGGCTTTGACATCGACAACACTGTACATGTGTTAAGATCGTGTTGTTTGTGGGTGGTAATTAAACTTCATTGATCTTAACATCCCTTCGGCCAGTACATAATCCAGGGGATTAAATGTCTGCTGTCTAGACAAACTCCCTATCCTGCATCACTTAGGAGCTGCAACCTTTGATGAATCTTATGTGTTTTAATGTTAAACAAATGGTGGAGTAAATTCTGCACTGAAAGAAGGTAAATATCTCGCCTCAACCAAGTGGTCCATTGGATGTTGCTTTTTAACTTTGGTTGAAGTTTAGCAGTGGAAACAATAATGACACAGCAGATGTAGAACTGTCTTCAGTTTAGTTGTCTTCTCAGGAGATTAAATCATTTTACTCTGTTTGGTTTGAAACTTTGCCTGAAGCATTATTTTTCAACACAACAGCTGTATTTGTGATTGTAATGGCAGATTGACTGTTCTCTGTGTGATTCAGTTCATACATTATATTCTCATTTCAAAGTTGCAGGATTCTGTTGCGATGTCACAACATTTGGCTAGTGATACACAAAAAGAAGGCACCTCTCAGCGTCTGAAACGTGCACAAATAAAGAACATTTCCAGCAATAGTAGATGCTCAGACTACTGAGTCCATTGCAAAAATAAATAAAAAATCAACAATGACGTTAAACCCACCACATGTTTTTTTCTTCCATATTTACAAACAAGGTTTCACTGAAAGAAAAAGGGGAAAACATGACATCCATTTGTACGAGACGCACAAGGGATGCAAGAAAGCCCATTTATTTATGATCTTGGCTGAGAAATCCATCTAGTAAAATACACACAGCAAAATAAATCACTTATTTTGTTGTAAACTTTGTTTTATTGAGGTTGTAAACTTTTTTGATTCAGTTTAGTTACTCAAGAGAAATATAAACTATCAGTCGTAATGACCAAGCTACAGTGATACAAAACTAAAGAAGCTATTTTTATACTTACAAACAACTTCTGTCTCATCATGCTTGCAAACAATTTCTCTTTCCCACTTCTTTCGTCTCAATTTTGAAACCACCATGAAAAAGTTGCAAGGCTGTAACTTGTCCTGGCAAACAAATATACTGCTGCCATTTTTTTTGCATTGAAATGTCACCAGTTTGAATTTTGACGTGATAAAGCAATTACAAAGCTCCTCTATACAGAAGAATAATGCTGGCATTTGCAGTGTTTCATGAATCATGCCCTCTCAGCATGTTCCTGTAAACCAGAAATGTTCCTCACCTGCCAGATTGAAATGCAAACCCTACAATGTCAATTTCCCATCCCCCACTTGACTTGACCCTCACAGTCTCTGGCTTTCTCTCCTATTCATCTTTGTCTGTCTCGACCCATCTCTCTACCTCTTCATCTCTTTCACTCCCTGTGATCCTGTTCCCAATCCCTCCGACCACCCCTCCACTCTCTCCAACCACCCCATGGCCAAACACAGTGACCTAGACTCCCAGCCTCCTTTGATGTGAGCAATGTGACCCCTGTGCTCCAGATGCCCCTCCACCGCCAGTCTTATCCTCTCCGAAGAGACGGCATGGCCAAGAGAGAGAGAGGGCCAGTCATTAACCCCGTACAACCGAGGCCTCCCCTCCGCTGCTTAAACACATGATGTATTACTACACCCGCTCCCCATCCCGCAACGATTCACCCAAACATGCATGTGTGGGTGAGGACCGATGATGCAATAGGCTCTTTAAACATTTAAAGAACGGGTCAGCTTTTCAAAGGGAGGAGCTGGAACCTTTGGCCACTGCTTCAGTTATCATGGTCAGTGGTTGAAAGTCGGGTGATGTGTCAGAAGAAAATAAATGAATGTCTAATAAATGGGAAGCCTGGATGATGGATGAAACTTCACACTAATACATTGCTAGTTTGTTTAGATTATGAGTGCATATCTTTGTCATACCTGTGCTAATAGGGTCACGTAGGATTCAAAGAAACAGTGCTTTTATCTAACAGCTGGTTGAGTATGATAAAATGATGGAAAAGTATGCATCTTAGGAGATATGTCGACATTTAAACAGAGTACAAGTGCACTCCGAGGGGCACAGAATAATAGCCATTCAGGAAAGACTCTTGATCTTCTTTTACTTCTGCAGAGAGAGAATTAAAGCAAGTCATCTCAGAGTAATGATGAGTCATGGCCTCAGTCAACCTTAAATGTGAAACCAAAACAAATCACAGTCTCAGTGCTCCCCACGACAAAGGAGAAGAGTGCAAGAACAAGAGCATTCCAAGGGGTAGAAAAACGAGTGCGGGGATTATTTTATTAAGATGTACTGAAACACAGATCGCCCCAGATTGATGAGCGCACAGAGAGGCTTTTCAGAGAATCAAATCCATCTCGTGAAGAAGTTTTACACATCTGTCTGAAAATTCAAACTGTTGCAACTATTGGGTCTTTCATCACAGAATGGGATGCTCTTAATTTAAGAAACATTTGCACACCAAGATAAAAAGTCAATGTCAGATGGCCCTCCACGCTGAATAAGACAAAAGAGAAAGGGACAGAGAAGTGGGTTTGTGTGAGGGTTTGTGCTTCGCTATGTGATTCTAATAAAGCTGCTCCAACATAAGCCTCAATTGGTAGACCATCTGGGCCAACCACGTAAGGAGGAAAAAGCTAATATTGCTCTTACTGGTAGATAAAACAAAGTGTAGCACACTCTTCTTGGCATACTCCCAGGGCAGATGTTGGATGCCTGGCCTCAAGCTTCTAGTGAGATGGCAGTTGCAAATAAAGAGAAGCCTTCATCAGATAACACATTTTCTGGTTCATGTAAAGATGTCCGGCATCTCAACAGAGACATGCATCAACCTGATGTAAAATCTGCGTCCGGTCACAGAGGTAAAGTTTTGCCTCTGCAGCCGGCCTAGACGAGTCTCAGGACGGGAGCGCTGAAATGGGAGCACAGACCCTTCCATCTCCCACCATTCAGTCTTTCAGCACCACTCCTGGCCAGAGTCCTGGTACAGAGTGGGAGTACAGGGGAAGGAAGGGAGGCAGACAGGGATGGTGTTTGGTTGATAGGGTGAGAACCAAGCGTGTATCAGAGCTTGAAAGCTGTGTAAAAGCTGTTAAGCCTTGTCCAGACAGTAGCAAGGATCTTTTGCACATAAAAACACTGTCCTGTTGGGATACATTTGGAAACTCAAATTTATATTACTTCTAGCAGTTCAATCCTCTAACTAAAGCAGACTATCGTTATTCCAAGCCACAGGACAATGACTGCTGCAAGCTAGAGTGGGCGACATTGTTCTTAACAAAGTCAACATTTTGCAAGACTCTTGGGATTTGTCTGAGGCTTTTAAAACTGGAGCAATGTCTTTTAATATAAAATCCTTGCCATGACTTTGGTGATTCTACATTTAAAGCTTTAAGGAGAAGAATCATTTTCCCTTTAAGAACTTGAAACAAACACACACTGCAATCTATTATATCTACAGACTGGATAACAAAGATGTCCTTTATGCCCATACGACCATTACTCTTAAAGCACTGAAAGCCAGTTGTTGTAATGCCATTAGAGTCATTACTCAGGATAACTCCCCTCAGTGAGTAATATGAAAAGGTTGGATGGTCATCATTGACATGTAGAAGGTATCCACATTCCTGTGTCTCTTGATTAAGATCCTAAAACAGTTCAAGTTAACACAGATGACACCAAATCATAGTAAAGGTAGGCTTTAAAAGTTTGTTTCATGACTAGAAAAGACTATATGTCGCGACTTACTACCAAAGTAAAAACAAGTGTACATTTTAGCAATTAATTCCTCTGCAGTGCTCAAGGTACTTGAATAAAAAAAAGACATAACAAGCTACACAAGCATATTAGAAAAAAGTCTTAATTTGACTGACAAAAGAAATTGGAGGGTTTTCTGTGCAATGGGACCTTTCAAGACACAGACCAAAGTACTGTAGAGAAAAAATGTTTTTGTCATTAAAGACGAATACTGAGAAACCTTATGTGATTCTGGGGCAAATTCATCTTTAATATCTCAATAAGTCTCTCCATGACAGATAAATAATGACAGTCCACCCTTTTTGTATCCCAAAAGCTGGCTCACTTTGAAATATTGTTCTGTACCAGCCATGCTATCAGGTTTAGTGCAAAGAACACACATGTACTCATCAATTATCCAATGACATCTTTGCAGAGACTCAGTTTAATCACAGCCTGCATCAATCAAGATTTGATTTTAACATTATGTTTTCATCAAGCAAAAAGGATTCACCGCCCAGCAATGACAGCCCATTTTTAACCAATAAGCTGCTCTCAACTCCGTCTCCTCATGAAAGATAACCAGGAGTGAGTGAAATTAAAGCATTTGCTCAGTAAAGCCATCATATCAGATACAAATAAATTGTTAACATTGCAGAAGACTCATCCATCTTTGTCACTGGGAGACCAAGCAGGGTAGAACATAAGTGTTTCAATGTCAAAGCTAGGCTTAGATGGAAAATGGCCTCCAGCTGTGCCATCATTAGACCTGATAAGACAACGCAGCCAGACTCCGGCCATTCCTTGCTCAGGCTGTGGGAATTACAGGTACAGACTGAAGATAGACAACAACCGTTTCTCTCATCCACCTGGATAATAATTCCACATCTGGAACAAATTTAGACTTTTGTCAGTCCTTTGAGATCTTAAGCATGCTGGTTTGTTTCAATCTTAACATCCCCATCTGCTCTGTCCAGGGAATGGGAAGATATTGATGTGTTGTATTTGTTTTGTTTCACACAAAACAGATGTTAATAGCCTTTGATACAAATCGCTAGATTTTCCAAATGTTTAACAGAGAATACCAAGGGGGAACAATTACAGTAATTGATTGCCTTAGTTGATTATCATAAAAATACTTAGGGCCAGAGCACCGGACGGAGTGCAAGGACGAAATTGGAATGCAAAAAAATATTCTATTTACTTCGTCATTCTTTTCCACAATAAACTTAAACATGCCCAAGAGCACCCTTCGACATTTTTAAAAGGGGGTCCTTAGAGGTTATTTTGACCTACAGTATGTGTTAGAAATATCTTAGTCAGATTTTAGACTTAGGGGAGTTCAATTTTGCTATAACCTAACATACACAAATAAGACCAATTTTAGAATTTTTTGCTCATAAAATGCAGGGTACAGTAAAAGCAGACGGTGTCTATTGTCCAAAAAATAAAGCAAATCCAAAAGCTAAAAAGGCAACGGTTGCGTCACAGAGGGATGGCGGCTGTCCAGAGGTCCTTCAAAAGCAGCCCACAACGGTTCCAACAAGGAGCCGCGTTTACAAAAGCAAAGATAAGAGGTGGAACAGCTGGTGACACATACAGGAAATCCTCTGTAGAGCTGAGCGGTCTATACAGGCTAGGAAGACTGGGTCGATGCTAGGTTCTTTGAAGGATGCTACGATTTTGGTCACAACTTAAAACACAAGTAAGTGTATTTAGATTTTAGTAAATGTCTCCAGTACAACAAATCCTTATTTTAAAGATCTGCTGTTCATGCCTTTTAGTTGACCACAAAAAAACATAGCAGTGCCCACAGAGACACAATTAAAAAGAAAGGATTAAGAAATAAATAGGTAACAAAAAGGTCATGTTGAAAACATTGAAATTGATTGGGGATCCTGCTGGAACAAGGATGCGTGAACACTGATCATTTCTTGTCCAAGCAACACAATACAGATGGCGGAAATAATCTGGTCATTCAAGGCTGTCAGATGAGCAGCCTTGCCTGCTGCATTTAAGGTGCTGTCTATGGGATACTGTTGCCTGACACCAGCCATGGCTCTATAGGAGTACTCAGCGGGAAGCTCTGTAACTGCAGAGGGATCAATACCATGCCTACAGAGTAACTGATCCCAGGGGTAAGGAGGAAACAACTCTGACTGACCCCTCTGTGCCCTCAGAGAAAGTGTGCCAACAGAGCAGGTCAATACGTCTAGAAGCAGCAGTATGGTGCCGTCACATTTTGGGACAGTAAATTGACTTATCATCCGTACCAGAGAAACACTTATGAAAATTTTTCTATCTAATCATGTTAAATCAGTCTAACGATTTTAAACCTTGTATTAAAGGTTATAATTACCTGCAACATCAGTTTTAATTACTGCATGTTTGTTGTTTAGACCAATGGCTCCTAAAGTGGGGGTCGGTACAACGCGGGAGGTCGTGAGATTCCTTCCAAAAACATTTAATAATGGAAAAGGATTTAAAACTGTAAATTTGACCAATTAATTTCAGAATATTTATATAAAATGCCATGTTGTTTTATATGTTTATATGTTATATGTTTGGAGGGGCCTTATAATGTGAGTAGCTGTGTGTAATTTCAAATATTTAACCATCTCCAGGGACATTAGGGGTCCCTAGTCTCTAGCATTGATATATTGGGGGTCGCGGGCTGAAAAGTTTGGAAACTCCTGGTTTAGACAATTTGTCTTTTTTGAAAATTAAATGTCTGACTGTTTTCCATTCAAAGGTTTAAGGGTAAATGATTTTAGAGCGAATCAGCCCTCTAGCAGAAGGGGTAGTGGTAGTATTGTTTTTGTTGCTGTTTAATCTATGATACACATTATTACTGCCTAAACAAAAGCTAAATCAAAAACTTAAATGTGCATAAATGGTTTTCTGTCTTTTATTGGGATTCACCTGATGGTTTTTGTAAGGAATCAAACGACATGACAGGAATTTGGAGGGATCACTTAATTTAAAAAAAAACAACAAACATAAAAATAGAGCTACCTCATATAACCCAACAACCTAAAGCACTGTGTGACTAAGGCCTGCACAAATCCACTAAAATGAAATAGCATAACATGCTAACTGAGAGCTGAAAGCAGGAACAAAAAGTGTCATGGATTAATTTCTGTTTAAACTTAAATAGATTGGATGCATCAACTTAATTATGACGCTGACTTTCAACCAATTTACATTATAAAGTGACAGGAAAGGTTGACCTCTTGTTTGAGTACTGTTGGTTTTGAAAACATAAAAAAGCCGTTTCAAGTAAAGAATATCAGCTCCTTCTATTTACACCAGTTCCAATCAATAAGTGCTTTCCTCAAGAGGAACTGTGGTCTGTTTGTGGCAAGGTATTGATCTCCCTAAATGCAGGTGTCTGCATGTTGCTCTAGCAGAGACACAGTTGCCTCTCAGTTTTCCTGTATACCCCAATGCCCCCCCTTCACCCCTTACCCCTTTGCCCCTTGCTTTCACTCCCCGTCTCTCTCTCCTGCCGGCAGAGCTAAGCAGCCAGCGTAGCACCTCCACAGAGGCCGATGTGTGACTTGATGCCATCAATAAAACCCTCGTCTGAGATGGACTTCCATCGCGCCCCGCACAGTTAGTCGGACCCTCTGCAATGAATCACCTTGATAGAGGCAGGCCCTTGAGGAGACAAACACTCAATATCTCACCAGTAGGTTCTCTCAAATCCATACTGGGTCATGTTCCTGGTTTTATCTATTTTTTTCTGCCCTGTGTTTTAGGTCTTTGGGGTTCTGGGTTAGTGAGAAACAGTACACTAGATCAGAAGTTTTAAGGTTAAAAGTGGATAAAAAGTAAAGTCACAATGACAGCTAAGGCTAGGTCACTGAAGAGAAAAGCTTGGGGGAAAGTATTTAAAACTAAAACAGCTGAACACGGCCTTTGATTTGGAAGATGTGAAGTTTTTAAAGGAAGTTGTTCTTATTGCAAGAGTAAAGGTGCAATTCAGGATAACCAGCCAGAGGATTACTAAGATTTCTGCCTGTGAATCAGCTGTTCTGTTTTTATCTTAACCCTGACAGGTTGTTTGGGTTTTGTAACAGCCTATTATCTGTGTGTGAAAAAGGTCACACTTTGGTAAGTGTGTGTGTGTGTGTGTGTGAGAGAGAGAGAGAGAGAGAGAGAGAGAGAGAGAGCGAGAGAGAAGGAGAAAAGGGAATGACAGAGAGAGAGAGAGGAGGATATCATGCTGGTGGTCTTTTTTTCCCTCACACTTGAAAACCAAACAGGCCCTTTGGCAAGTTAAATCCTTAATCTGTGAAAGACTAATTTCCACTTTTACAAGATCAAGCATCAAGATGCCTCTTAAGTAGATTTTGTAACCCATGGCCTTCTGCTAGAGGATTTAGTATTTGTTGTATAAGCCTTGAAAAAAAAGATTTATCTGGCAAGCCAGGCACATTTTTCTTGCTAACGGCGAGTTTGGACACAAATCAAACTGGGCAGAAGCCAGCTTTTCCTTTAATAGTCTGCATCATTTTTTTGGAAGGTAAAACACAGGTTGATGGCTCGCAATGGTGAGCTAACATCTGACAGTTGACGGTAACAATGTGGACGATACCCCACTGTCCCATATCAGGACGAAACTTTCTATCAAGATGGATGGGTCTGAAAGGACACTAAAGGGTTTAACTGACTGATAGGACAAGAGACGGACACCAGCCGTGACAGCCAAGTCTTTAAATACTGCACAAATGCACGACTGTAATCTCTAAGTGTCTTTTAGACTTTGCTTGTCTGGTTATGTTAAAACCTTAACTTCTAGATTCTGGTGATATCTGAGAAATTCCCTCAATAATCCCTGTTAAATCTATGTATTCCTCTGCTGGTGTTGTTTATGTGAGTTTCCCCCCCCTTCTCAGACTGTATAGGTAACCTAATTCTCTCAGGCGGAGAACTGCTACAGTTCACAATGTAGCTGAGATTGATGAGTGTACGACAGCTCTCTCTCTCTTTAGCCTTTCTATGGGAGGCCTGCACAAAGCCATGTGGAGTGTGTGTGTGTGTGTGTGTGTGTGTGTGTGTGTGTGTGTGTGTGTGTGTGTGTGTGTGTGTGTGTCCTGGCTGTATAAACTCACCCAGAGGGACCCCAGGCCTGTGGGAGATAAAGAGCTCTCCTAAAATGTAAACACTCTGTGAAGTGGCGAGCGAGGCAGCTGTAGTTGCACACACACACGTTTAGAGAAATGCAGTTTCAAGGTCAAGGTTAAGCGGTACTCTCTTTTAAGACTCACTTTCCCTCTTGACCCTCCGTCATGCTGTTGGATCGGCTCAAGAGTTGGGGTGCTGAAACACGAATTTGCCTTGACAAAAGAATAAGAATTGAGAATGTGCAGAGGGCTTTTGGTATTGAACCGGGGTTCCAGCTTTAACAAAGAGGGACATAAACATTGAACGGAAAAATGAAAAAAGCAGCAGACATTTTAGGCTTTAATGTGTACTGTAAGCACATGGGGTATGGAAAAGCCTTAAAGCCATCTATCAAATGGTCATATAATGGACCTCCAATTTTTTATGATGTAAGAAAATGAAGATCGAAGACTAAGTCCCTACATGTCCCACTGTACATTCCCATCTCCAATAAGCATCCTCAACTAGCATACAAACAATGTAATCTTTAAAGCATACTGTCCTTAGAATCTGTGGAAGACAAAATACTACAAACACCATTTGTAGTATTTATTTATATTTAGTTGGTAAATATGGCAGAAATCAGGAACCACAGATCGGGGTTTAAGTGCAACCAGTCTTTGTGCAGTAATTTGGAATTATCATTCTTCTTTTCTTGAAACTTGATTAACAAAAAATGTCCCTCACTTCGCACATGTATACATTGACAGATCATAGTGCAAACTAATAAATCAAATAAAAAAAACTAATTTTGACTGGCAATGTAATGCAAGTCCATTTTTGTTGGACAAAATCCGACTTGCTGTAAAAGTAAACTATTCTCCAGGTTGGAGAATAGATAAATAGACGACAGACAACAAGTGTTTGAATTTGTCATTCAGCTGCATTTTAAGTTCAATTCCATTTAAGTATTTAAAGACATATTGATACGATTTATTCCAAGGAAAAAGATCCATGTTGTATTAAAACCCAAGTAAATCTTAACTATGTAGAAGTGCGCAAAATTGTTGGAACTACCCCTCGATTTCCTCGAGAATATTCTCCATTTCAAATGTTCAAACAAATGTTCCCAATAGCCAAAAATACACACAAACACTCACTCGAGTGCTGTGTAGGTGTGCGATTACCAGGGTAATATGTTTGTGTACACAGAGTAACACACTTAACAAGTACTTAACAAAGTACCTTTGAGCGTGCTGTGAGAAATGAGAGGGACTTACAGGAATTGCCAGTAATCTGTGCTGGAGTCCATCTTTATTATCTTGGTCAATAGACAGAAGTGGATCCTGAGGTAAAAATACCCGAGCCTGCTTCTCATCAGTACGATGCTCCTATCTGACATTTGAAATACATTCAGCCGGATGAGCCAGTGCCCAATGCAATGACCCGTATGGCTGATGTTGTGTACTGCATTTGTTATCAAAGGCTTTTTGTAGTTGAACTTTTTCTCTCTTTTGTTTTTACATCAAAGTCAAAATAGTCTCTCTGAAATTTTAGATCAATTGTCATGCAGCTGATGATGAAGTAAATTAGAAACCTGCACCCAATGTCTCTCCCTGTTTCTCCCCACGGTGTCGTTAGTGGTGGTTCAATGGGAAATAATGTTTAAATATATTAGAGTTAGGTTTTTGACCTCAACCAGCTTGCAAACTAAGTGATCGGAAACATTTGAGGACAGGAAGTACTTAAAGTTTATTTTTGTGACTGATAGGCAAAGTAAAATAGTTAATAGGAACAAACATTTCCATCTTTTACATCAAGAGCAACAGATATCAATCCAGCGCAGGGAGCAGACAAGGCATTGCATTAGCTGTGTTTCAGAATAACAAGGTGAGAAATTGCTGCTCACAGTTGACAATAGTTCCACTCTGGTGAGCTATTGATTCTGTCCCCAGTTTTCATTTGCTCCGGACACTCTAGTGGCTCTTTCCTTCTCCTCTGGGATGCAGACTGAAAGGACACCGCCAGAGAACAAGTGACTAAAATGCGTGGCGCATCATTCAGGGAAACACCTCCAGAGATGGCTGCACTTTATTTAAACTGAGACAATGGTCCTTTTTGTATGCTGCTGCATCTCTTGAGTAGCTTAGGGATGCAAACACTTGCTCTGAGTCGGTCAAGTGCAAAAAGAAAGAAGCAAGGACTCGAAAAGAAACAGGAAATGAGTAAGGGGAATGAAAAATGCAATAAGTGCACCTTGTAAATACAAACACACACACAGTGTCAGTGATGTGCAACGAGAAGAAAGGATGAGGACAAATAGAACAAAGATCATCTACGCCAGTGGTTCCCAACCTGGAGCCCCGGCACTCCTTTAAGGAAGTGCCAAAGAGCAAGGGGGGGGGGGGGGGGGGGTTAAAGGCTTTCTCTGCTCTGAGGTTGTTAAAATTAGAAACAAAGGTCTTTTGGTAAAAACAAGTACAAATGTTTCTTCTGTTTGGACCGCATCAATGAAGACGATTAAAATTAAAAATCAATATTGATTGTTGACAGCAATGTATTGCTTTTTTTCTAGTGGGTCCTACGGAGGTCTCTGCTTTTCTTCAAGTAAAAAGGTTGTGAACCAGCGATCTACACCGCTGACATGAACACTGAAGCAACCAACATTTCACCACATCAGTCAAAGAAACTGATATCACTATAACAAATATTAGTAACAGACAGCTTCTGCAACGTTGAGGCTATGAAAATGAGTTATATTACACTATACTTCATTTTAAGCACCTTCGACATCATAAATTAACCTTCAATTGGATATAATCAAACATACAACTATTTGAATAAACTTAACAACAGGGATTAATTGTAAGAAAAGTAAAACCTAATTTATAAATAAAGGAAAAGGGAGAGATGGCAGGAAAATGATTAACAGAAAGATATCACGATTGGTATAATAGTTATAATGTAGTTGGTAGTTGAAGTGTATTATTTGACAGGTTATTTTAGTATTTGAGAACCATATTACACAGTTTTTTGTGTCATTATTTATGTTGCTGTATCAGGAAATAAAAATTGGAAACCTATTATTTAGATGCAGATGAATTGGACATTATAATTTCCCATTTTAGTCAAATATAAGACAAATATTCAGGAAAACAAACAGCACACTATTTCTATGTGACTACTGTTAAGTTTGTCTTATTTAGGAATCTTATATCATGATTAAGAGACTAATGGCTTTAATGTCCGAAATCACAGTTTTATAAATGTTAGCTGCCTGAAAACTCGTACCGTAGATGTTCCTGCTAAGCCTGTTTCACAGAAGAAGAAAAAATCCCAGACATTTTACAATATTCTTGAGCAGCTCTTTGAACTTTGATTTTCTTAAGAGTTAATCATGTTTCTCTTAAAGAGATTGCACCATTTAAATTAGCCTCTGTACATGGACTGGTCTTATGTACAGCAGTAGAACAGCAGCAGCAGCATCAGCAGCGGGGTATTAAGGCAGCAGCAGGCCGGCAGGCAGGCAGACGGGCGGGCGGCAGATAAAGACGACTCTATTAGTCTCGGCTCATTGTGCCACTCTGATTTCTTTCTATTTCCTAATTGGCTGGCTTCTGTAGGCTTGGCAACCATATTTCAGTTTAAAGGGGAAGGCTCCATGGGTCACGGGAATCAAGGGGCCTATTTGACAGGTCAGCAGGCTGATGTCTACAGCATAGTCTTAGGGCAAAGGTCAAACTAACATCAAGATAGGCTGTGGCAGTGTGGGTCAGCTCCTACACCGCACAGCCGTGTAAGTAAGTCTGCAGACTGACTGGAATGTCGTAGCTTAGCATTTCACCAAGAACTTTTTGTAAGAAAATGTCATGTTTAATACAACTTACTATTCTAAAAAAGGACTTCAAGCAATCTCTGAGTTTTTTGTTTTTTTAAAGTACTTTTCAGGCAGTTCTGAACTTCAAAACTAAGTTACCTTGAATGTTTTTCATCCTTGGTGAAATCGAGTCCTGGCCGTCTATGTGTAAATGTTTTATCTGATCACTGTATTAAATCTTGAACATACAGTATGAGTTAGATAATTATGTAAAACTCTGAGTTTGATGCTGTTCTTTGTCAGGTTTCCATCATAAAATAGATTAGATTAATGGGAGAAACGTTTTAAATGAGTAACAAAATCTTACAGAAAGTGACTGTAAAAACTATTTCTTTAATCATTATAATTGAAAAGATTACAGCAATATTTATATCATATTACTTTCAGATTCTACTTTCAGATTTAATCAAAATCTACAATTAATGATTGAGCCTACAGTTTTCTCTGGTTGTATCTCTCGACTGTAGTGTTGCACAATGTTTACAAAGTTCTTCAAAGTAACTCTGCAGGACATGGAGAGTCAAAAAATGATCTTCTGTTAACTTTTTTGGGTTGCACTTGGTTATAAAGCAGCAGTGAGACTCTAAGGTTGATTTTAAAATGCTTACTTAAAATGAACTGTTGATCATATACATTATTCTATACACTATGGGAGCAAATAAAGGCAACAATAGCTAAAGTAATCCAATTATGAGTAATCCATGAGTTGCAGTAGTCAGAGGGCTTAAGTAACTGACAACAGTCTTTAGGAGGGATTTGGTTCATACAACAGATCACATTGGAATCAGCACCCTCCTAACTCGATTAGCATTAACGTTCACCTCTAGGAAATGAGTAGCCCGAAAACATGAAATTCACCACGCACATCTGCACACTCCCATACACACTTATTCTTGTGCACACACACACAAATGCAGGACAGTCTGCCTGGCACCAGACAGCAGTGCACGGCCAAATGAGATGTGTGAGAGCCCCCTGCTGCCAAGAGGCGGACAGGAAGAAGAAACAAACCCTCTCTAATGGAGACATGACATGCTCGCCGGGGCGGAAACTCAAACAAACGATTAATGGGCCATGGAGCCTTCAGTACAGCAGCAAATACCTACCACTGCTCCCCCCTCTCTCTTCTCCCTCACTCTCTCACTCTGTCCCATGTTGGCCGAGGGGGTCTGACATTTCAAGACCCATTCCTCTGTCCCAAGGCGACATATTTCTGGCACCCCCTTACCCCAATTCTGCTGACATCCCTGAACTGAGTGACAACACAGCAGCCATATCATGAACATTTAAGGGAAACCTCATGCACGAAAGAAATGATTCAACAGGACTGACTCCTGTATTCTTATTTACTGTGTCCAATGTTTTGCTTTGTATTTCAGGTTTAACACCAAAGAACTTCTAGATTTTTGACTGATATCCAACTTTTCTTTGCACAGGCCTCGTTTGGGAGACAGAGAAGGTCTTTCATTATCAAGAAAAGACAAGACCCTTCTGGTAAAGAGCAGTGTAACTACATTTGACCCCCTGAAGAGTAGCTGACCTAACAATAGTAACACAGAGTGAGACTACTGTATCAGGCCTCCGCAAAGATAGAAAGCAAAGCATGCCCTGAAAGGAACGATGGACAACTGTAGCAAAAAGACTTGTCTTTATAGTGATATCAGTTTCTAAATCTGCCTGGCACATTGTCTAAAATTCAGTTATATGTATCAGTAAGTTGCTTGACAATGCATTATTTTAAGAGCAGAACCAATTCATACACTGACTAGTATTAGTTTGCTATTGGCCAGGACCAACAGAAGAATCAAGGTATAAATATTGACACTGGTATCGTTCTCTGTATTGTCAGCAATATTGATATTGATCTTGTTATTGTTTTGGTACTGGTTTCAGTGTTGGCACCATTATTGGTATCAGGAAGCAAAAATGTAACCAGTACCTCTATAGTTATGTTAGAAGTTATGTCAAACTGATGCTTAGGGGTCACAAATTTGTTTGATTTCAGCGCTGATGTGCTGTCTGTTGGTTGTTCTAAGTTAGTTCTCGTATTTGGTCCATAAATGTCGCCATTGTTGTATCACAAAGTTACTTAAAGGACGGTGAAGTCCGCTGGAATAGCTGAGGGGCCTGAATGAGTTGAGGAAACTGGTGTTCTTCCATTCTCATGGGGCCAAGGAGGCCCATCCAGTCCCATAGCTGATGCCCTGTCTTTTGTCTTCCAATGTCCGATCTTTGTAAGGAGCCGCAAAAGAAAGAAGGGGCTGAAGAAGGGAAGCCCCTTACGTTCATGTGTTTTGATTAGCAGGTAATGATCTTTGATCTAATGCGCTGACTGGGAAAGTGCCGGCTCCCATTGAAATCCGGTGGATGCTTGGCCGACCTGGAGCCAGTGTCACTTCTCGTTAGGGCCTGCAGCTCCATGACCTCCCCGTTGCCAGTCCCAGCCCCCTCCTCGCAGCATGAGCACCCCGCGTAATGATATCAATAGCAGCAGGGGTGCAATGAATACAAATCCGCGTGCAGAATGTTTGGACAAGAATTCGCTCACAGCCCCCCTCCTCCTCCTCCTCCCCCCGCCTCGCTCACCGTTCAACCTCTATCCACGACACAAAGAGCTAGGTTAGGCTGCGATCGGGATGGTTGATCTCACACGAAAAAGTCAGCTACTCCGAAGAAAAAATGCCCCCTGCTGGTTGACTATAACTCCATAATGTTTTATAAAGTTCAAGGCAGCTTGGTTTCAAATACCCCCTGTCCCAAGCTGATTTTTGAGCCATTTCAGGCTCGGAAATCAGCGTGTGAAAATGTGTTTGGTGGCATCGAATTGTTTGAATTTATTCATGCATGCAAATCAAATCAGTCAAGCTGAAAAGTAAATGATAATGATTATTGCATGCTTACTTGAAAGAATACAAAACTCAATTGTCCTTTTGCATGAAATAGAGCAGTTCACAAAAAAAAACCTTCAATTAGAAAAACTGCTTGTTTGACATCTCAAATGAGGATCATTTTCCACATAATGTAATTCAAATCATTTATAATCAAAACGTCAAAGGACAGACATATTGTTCTTATTGCCTCAGTACAGTGAACAACAAGGGAAAATGGAGTTCAATGGCCCCAGGATTTCTAAACAAACTATGCAAATAAAAATAAAAAAAACACAAAAGTAAAAAACAAATACAATAGAATACAGTAATTCAGCAAACCAAATGCATGTACACATTTTCTTTGTACAGTATTTCCTGCACAAGAAAAATTTGAAAACCTAGCTCCGCTCTGCTCCCCCTAGAAGCATTGAAGCACATTCTTTGTGATGACTGGAAATGCAGCCTTTTTTTAGGCTTTGTAAATTTACATCATTAATGTATTTGCAACACATTTTTTGTTATTGAATTGTGTCAGCAGCACGTTTTGTTTATTTCTGTATGATTCAAAAACATTTTATTGCAGGTTGTTTATAAATCACTTTGTTTTTGAATTTACGACTGATTCCAATAATATGGTCATTTCACCTTCGTAATGTATTTCCCCTTGTTAGCCACCATACCTCACTGGAGAAACTTTTCTTTTTTTCTTTTTTTTTTACTGTATACCATATCGTAAAATTTACAACACCAACTGGCTGTGAAAGAGGAAACTGCTTAACAGTTCCGTGACCAGGCATGCAACCATACCCTATCGAACACTCTGTGTAGTGTTGGACCTGACACAGCAGCCACCTGATTTCCGTCTCTGGTATTGACACAGCCGTGTAAAGCAGCCTGGCCACCAGTGCCCATAACAAAGGTATGTTCATAGAACCAGCCAACGAAAGCCTCAGTTAAATCAGGGAGTAAAAAACAACCAATACATTTCTTGACTGAAATTAACAAGACTGGAACAGCTATAAAATCTGGGCTATGAGACCTGTTTATTATCAATTACTGCAACACAATGCAGCCACACTGTGAACGTACATACTTTTGCTGCAGCTATGAGCCTCTCTACAAGGATTGCATGCAATGTGCACATGCCCATTGCACACACTCAAACCCACCCACATACACACAGAGAGGTCCTCTCTTCTTTACTGGCCTGGTTCATTACTGCTGTCCAAACACACATTTGTTTTTGTTTTTTTTACAAAGCACTAGGGTAAATGGTTTTATGTTTGATATGCTGTGAAATTAAACTGTCTCAAAAGCAAAAATCCTCTTTTTAATTACTGAAAAAATAACTAGCCCTTCTGGGATAAATAAAAGTTGTCTGACTCTGAATTTGAACATTTCCTCACACATTTAGTTAATTTATTATAATCACATGAGGGCTCTCTTCCAGGTTTTAAATCATAAGAGCTTCGCTTAACCTACTAACGACAAAAAAAAACAAGACAAAAAACTGGAGGTGAAATTGGGCAATACTTCAACATTAAAAATGATTTTGTAACCAATTATCTACAGTTAGAAAATGGCTATCTCTTAGAAAATATATGCTACATTTTCTGACATAACTTTAGCTTTAGGAATTAGTGCCTGTATGTGTAACATGTTCAATAATATGTTTTAAACCACTAAGTTTATACTTGTATCATTTAGGGAGTTGATGAATTTTATGATGAAACTTTAGCTGTTTTCAAATATGTACTAATGTACATTTTTTTACTTGTAATATGGTTAAGTGTTTACTGTTTCATATATTTTCAGTTGCTTATCAATCCAGAAGTTGCAACATGACAATTGCTTCCCACCGTAAATGCGTATAGTGTTACATCAGATCAGTAAGATATTAAAACAGCATTCCAGCTAACTTCCTGACCATGGCATCAGAGGAACGAAAGCCTCAGTCTTAAGAAAAAAAAACACACACACACATGGTGAGAGATAACGCTGATGTGAGCCGCATCAATCACAACATGCTTTATATCTTCTTGCAACATCAAACAACAACCATGAGCCGAATTAACATCCATTTCTGGGGCGTCGTCTTTGCCACAGAAGCTTGAGGTCTGTCATCACTGAAGTTGACATCATTTAAAATCTGTTACACATAAACACACAAAAGTGTGCATGCTGTCAATCTGTGGTACGACTTTAGAACTCCTCCTGAAATGCTCCATGTGTTAAATACCATGCAGTCTCTTTTTTTTTTGTTTGTTTTTTTTTTACAAACATTACACATATACCCATTTTTCTATCATTTATGAATTTAGATTCATTTTTAATAAGGTTTGCCAGACTTTTCAGACATTTAGATATTTAAGGAGTCACCAAGAGAAGACCCCAGATCAGTGGAGGGATTAATATTTAATCATATAATGTAAGGCCACTTAAACAATCCCTGCTTGACATTTACACCGGTGTGAGAAGTCTCATCTCCTCTCACTCAACACTCAGGGTGTCTTTGTCTTGAAAGCTTTTTATTCCGCTACATCTCAAATGCATTAGCATTAATATGTCTACAGGAAATTAAATCTTTATGTGTACATGAAGAAGCTTCCTCGGGTCACACATCTTTTGTCATACAGTGTCTACGGCTACAATCGCTCCAATTTTCCAACTATTTCGGGTTATTTTAGAAGCAATCCTGATGATGTAGTCAACACTTCCAGATTATTTTCTCATAACGACACGTCCCTCTGATGTTTGATAATGTAATGAAAAGTGAAACAGCCTCCAACTACGTATATCCCGGCTAAATGAGAGGAAAGATTAAGATGAATAGCTACATCTGGCTCTCACTTGGAACTCTAAAGGAAGTGGAGATAACCGAGGAGGGCTGGGTTATTCATCACCATCCAGACATGTGCGCCTACACAACAGTAACAGCTAGGAAAAACAGACAGGATCTCACCAGCCGTGCATGCCAGAAAGCAGCACCTGACTAAGGGCCCTGTTTTTAAACAAAAAAGAAAAAGTTAAGAGTCGTACCACAGAGGAGCAGGAGGGAAAGAGGTGGATTGACAGCTGGGCCAGGAGGGCACCTGGTTAGTTTCACCTCTCATCCAGACCCTTAGTGCCCCACACATCCCCTTGCATCTCTCTCTCATTCGCTCTCCACTCTTTTCCTCAGGGGAGCAACTATTCCTCCAGATCCTGACTGACATAAACCCCAGAGCCTCAGACCCCAAAAAAACAGAATCGGCTGCAGACCCCGGAGCTGCTTGTCTTCTGTCTGCTTCATCTATCTCTTTCTTCCACCATTTCCATCCCCTTATACATCACTGCCTTTGTTCTTTCACTCGATCGATGCACCATAACTCAGCCAGCCTCTGGTGTTTGATGTCTGAGCTCTGGATATCATTTCAACCATTTTTTGTTTAACAAGTGAACCACACTGATAATGTAGCGTCTTACACACACAGGCGGGCAAACGCATGCACACATACAAACCAACAGAGACATATGGCAGAGTATACGCCTAGCAATAAAAAATGATTTTGAGACAGAGGTATAGCTTTACTTAATCTTTATGCTCTGTACACCTGAAAACAGTTATCGATATTTCCCAAGATTTAGCGTTCTGTACAGTTCTCGGTCGGAAAAAAAACAGTCGAGCAATCATTATTAAACAAAAACAAAAAACTCAGCTAATGAACTTCAGATTGAACCGACAACTTATTGTGGTTTTTTTTAATCAACTTTGACTCTTGTAGAAAATGTTAAAGTTAGAATGAACACAAGGAATAGTTAAATGCTTGGTCCAAATAAGACACGTACAAGATGACAGGATTTGGCCTGTGTTCCCTGAGAAAAGAACAACAACACGCCAGGTTGAGCACCGTCATAACAACCTGTAAATGACATTGTCATGCGTAGTTAAAGTGACTTTGTCATATGCTCCTATAAAGGGTGTGTCTGTTCTTATTATAGCAACTTTGTAAATATTAAGCATTGAGTCAGTAAAATCTAAATCCTTTTGGGGAGCATTTTGTCATCTCTTATAGTCATCCATCCCTTATTATCACATCCTCTAATAAGACTCTGCTGAGATGGCGTCAATATGTTCCAATCAATGTCAAACTCCGGATGCTGTAATGATTCAAAAAGGATCATTGGTTAACGTATTAACATTATTTTTATTTTGCCTCTTTGGGGTTAAGATATCTGGGGTTTTTTTGTTAATCGTGACTCTTCACAAAACATTTAAGAGTTATGCACCAGTTTAAGGGATTTTTACAACAGAGAGCACTGTGAGCTGGGATATCTTCAGCAGTCTAATTAAGTATGCTAAAAGTGTAACAGTTACAATAACTGCTTTCTTTGTTTAGAACCATTAGAACAAAAATAAAGGAGATTGAGATTTATAAAAAACAATTATTTACATTTCTCAGGTTGATTAAGGCCAAAGTGTAATTCTATAGAAATCAATCATTTCTACAGCTCCTTTCTCAGCTCTGTTGAAGAAGCCTGATTCACCAAAGCGCAGCAGCTAGAGATCCAATTTGACCTATCATGTCATGAGATGGAGGAGTGTGTTCAGGTGCAATGAGCTGGGAGGGAGTGCACTTGTCATGTTCTCTAACGTGTAGCAGGATGTATTGCTGGCAGAAGCAGCAGGGGAGATCCAGCGTCTCTCCTGAACACTCACAGCCTCATGAAAGAATGATGGTTGATTACCTGCAGGAGATGAGCTACGCCGACCCTCCAGAGTCGCAGGATCGCACTTCAGCGCGACAGAGGCACTGCTGAAGTTGGCTGAGAAAGAAAGAAAGAAAGAAAGAAAGAAAGAAAGAAAGAAAGAAAGAAAGAAAGAAAGAAAGAAAGAAAGAAAGAAAGAAAGAAAGAAAAAAGGAAAATACATCTTTGTCCTGTTTGTGAGCTGAGTTTTTTTTTTCAAGAGTTGTCAAGAAAATGAGACCTCACACAGTTAAATGGAAAAAAATTCAGCTTAGTTTCATGCAAAATGTGATGTCAAATAGATTTGTATCATTTCTGAGTTCATTACCACCGCAAAATGTGTATTTGTCAGTTGTAAAAGTGATTTCTGAGAGAAAAGTTCAACAAGAAACAGATGTCACTCAAAATCTTGGGGTCAAAAAAATAAAAAAAAACTTAACAATATGACCAAAAATCTAAAGCTGTGATTGAATAAATGGCAACTTTAAATGTCAGATTCTTTTTTTTAGAGCTTTATAAATCAACAGATACACCTCAATGCCTGAGATTGTTTATACAACCAAAATGATTATAGTAGAGACGCGAGCCAACACTGTTAATATCACTCTTTTCAGTGGTTCAAAAACAATAAATTGAGACACTTGAGATTTGACCGTTGATACTGTTTTGTACCACGGCCTTGCTTTCTTGGAGAACAAGGACCAGATGGGTTGGGGGGCCCATCAGTTTCCCTCCACCAGTCACTCCGCTTATCGGCAAGTTCACTTCACTTCAAGGAACCACTGACAGCTCTTTTAATTAGCACCTTTAGCGTTTTTTTTCCCCAAACATGAACAACACCAAGACAACTTAACTTCTGTCTTTTTCTCACATAGGTAGCACAGTTGTCTGTTTTTTTTTTACATTATTTTTCATATTCATAAAGTAGTCCAAATGAACCAACTAAGAACAACTTTTCCTTTGGAGAGTTATGAGAAATGAATGGGCCAAAAGTTGAAAGAGTCCAGGAACATAAATATCATCAGATGTGCAACAAAAGAGTTATTTTGAGTTAAAAGGTTTAGAGACAGCTTGTAAATTTGTTATTTGCCCTTTAAGGATCAGATAAAGAAACACTTATTAAAAAAAAAAAACATGAACATGAAGTTAAGTTTCCATCATATCCAGATGTTTGTTGTGATAGCAAAAATTGGAAACACTGGAAAAAGCCTTGATAATATTTGGCAGTCCAGTTTTATATTGAGTCTGATAATGGCAGCATTAATAAAACTATTATTAAACTTGAGTCAGTATAAATCCGTCATCTCATCATTGTCATCCCACCACTCTCATTGTGTCATTGGCACAAAGGATCATTTTTGTCAGAAAGTGGAAGCCATAAGACTCAATTCACGGCACAGCAGTGTTAGTCTGAGGTCAGTCTGAGCCCATGGCCTCTACCCTTAGCGGAACTGAGTTCCTGACCTGATGGTCATTTGTCCGAAGTGCAGGTTTGACCCCGGACAGAGGAGAATCAATCTGGAGCTTTGATCTGCTGTTACCGATTGGGAGTAATGAAAGTGCCAATGTTAAATTACAGTGGGGTTCAAAAGACTAATAAATAATCATGTCTATCAGCTACAAGTGGCTGGTACAGATCTGGGCCACGGTCTGTAATTAAATGGCTAACATTGTCATATGCGGATCAATAGAACATTAAGCACAGAAATCCATGTTCAAATACTCACACAGTCACAGTCTCACATTTTACATCCAATAACCTGAAAAACAAAACATAGTTTCCAAAGTTTTCTGTCCTTAAATAAAAATGAAAATAGCACACAAAATGCATTCCCATATGTTCTTAATGGCCAGGAGTGATGGATTATAACTTGGTAACTTGTGTAGAAAATAAATAAAAAATATTGTTTAAGTCCCATCTTCCTGTGTGTTTGAAGTGGTCAGTTAGGGGCGGGACAAAGAGTGTTGATTGATAGCCAATTGGCCTATAGAGGCCGGCTGAGCTTCCTCTAGAAGGTCATGTCCTGTCTGGCCCCTGTCCACTGCACACTTCCACAACATATCCGGGGTCTTAGCCCTCCAATCTGGTTGAAACACACAACATATGCACACACGCACATGCACACACACACAAAAAAAAACTCTGTACCCCCTCGGCGCCATGCTGCAGCGGTGGTCAGGGCCTTGCGTGCCATCCAGGGTCTGGTGTGAGGGGGGAAGGGGAGGAAGCGTTAGAGGGGGAGAGTTGGGAAAATAGTCCTCAACCAATCAGAACCCTTGATATTTTCCTTATGGAAAAGTTTACAGCACCCCTCCTCCCTCCTTATGCAGTCACTATAACTATAATTTTTAGGTCATTCTGTCCTTCACATTCATATTACTCAACACACCAGATGTAAAATATATAACCTGTTAGCTCTGCACCTGGCTGGATGTAAGTATTGGCCTTCAATGAACACCTATAACCACTATGCCCCCCCCAACCAAAAAATGGCATTGAGAAGTAATTTTGCAAAGATGCTAAGAATTGCTAGCTAGCTCAGAGTTTCATCTGATAAATGGCTCTTTAAAACACTGTTTGGCTTCTTTGACACCACAATCCCTTTAAGTTAGCTTACAAACGTGCAGAACTCCAACAAGCATGGAGAGCCTAGTGAGTTTAAAGGTTGTCAGTCTTCTGTCTTACTTTGGATCAGGGCTGTAGCACCATCTTTTGGTAGCAGAGGTAATTGCAACAGAAAATGAGGACTCGTGAACAACCTTTTCTTTGGGCAAACACTAAAAACACTTTGGAAAAGCAGGTTGATTAGAAGACAACCTGCCTTAAAATTTAACATAAGGAATAAAATGTAACAACTTAATATTGCAATACTTAACTTAACACTTAACAATACTTAAGTAACAATACTTAAATAATTCATTGTATTTATTGTTTATATGAGTCTGACAGGCAAAATATTTATCAAGCCTATTTAATACCTCTCACAGAAAAGTTTATTAGAATTTTAGTGGAAAAAAAGTTTTGTTTTGTTTTTTGTAGCTCCTTATCTTGGTTGCTGTAGACCTCAGCAAATAGCTAGATCATTCAGATTTTAAAAGCCTATCATAATTTTTACAAATACATTTTTGATACCGTGACAATAATGTGTAAAGTCAAAACACTGGTAAAACATCACGAATAAAATATGTGTTTGGAGCAGCTATCCTTCTAACTTCCAATACCATCTCTGCTTACCCAGAGTTCCTCCTAACCTTCCTTCTACTTCAGTGTCCAGAGATTACTTTGGATTTTTTTTTTTCCTCTGATCTTGGAGAAGACAAATGAAGTGTGTAACCACAGAGAGACAGAGCGCTCACAGAGGGTGAAAGAGAGTCTGGGAAAACATTCCTTAGACGAGAAAAAAGAGACGGAAAGAAGCGGTAATAACATTTGTTAATATACTCAAGCTTGTTAAATATCAAAGAAAACAGTACAACTCAGATACACAGGTACCAACATACGGTAAATGGAGTGTTATGATAACAAAATATAAAAGTCAAGTCTTTGGGTGTAAAATGTTCACTTTCAGATTCACAGTGCAAATGCATGAACTCATACAGATTGCCGTTTTGTACAGTCAGAGATGTCACGTTGTACATTATCACACTTAAAGTGGAAATGTAGATCTTAAAATGTACATTGATGTTGATTTACATTGAAGCCTTCAGGTTTTCTGTAATGTGGTCAAATTAAAGCACTTCCTGCCAAAAAACCCCCAAAAAAACATGATCATATGAAACAGGTCTAAGAAGAGCTTGGAAATTATTTTGGATGTGACAATTAAAAAATATTTCAAAAATCTAAATCTGTTTTTATTTTGATTTAACTGTTGATGTTGCCTTTGAACAGTATACTGCTGTGTGCTTCTTCTGCAAAACAAACGTCCCCATGTTGGACAATAGAGAACCTGAATCCAAATGAGAATGAGAGGAAGTGTAGAAGGAGAGGATTTCAAAGTGCTCAGTAAGGCCACAGGTCGCTTCAGGAAGCCAGGGTTCGGATCTGTGCCAGAGAGGGGCGGAAGGTGTTGACTAGATGCAAACGAGTCAGCCCATCGAGCAGCGACAGCAAGGCTGATAACCCACTTTCCACCCGCACAGAGAGGAGCTCTTTATAAGGACTTTCTGACGGGGCCCCAGGCACCTGAACATGCCCAAAAATATCCCTCTTCTAAGTCATGATCCTGTGGGCTGTGGCTTCATGCCAACATGTTTCCCCCTTAACAAGCACAACACACGCCAGTCTCTGTTGAACCGAGTCATTCATAAAAAAAAATGCCTCAAGTTAGCGTTTTTAGAATGATGGATTCTCTCTTTTTTTTTTCATTTATAAACTTTTTTTTAAATTTTACAATACATAAATACAGACAGAAAAGACAAACACAACAACAACAACTCAAGTCACCCTGCCACCCTAAGAAAAGAAAGGGAGTACAGTTCCAAGTTGTCCAAAAGTAGATTATAGTGACCTTTGGTGCATTGATGATCAGGGATGGAGTCCGCAAAAAAAAAAAAGACAAAGCAAAACTGAAGGAAAAACAAAGCCAAGGCAGGAGAACCAAGAATCAAAGAAGAGCATTACAATACAATCAGTTCACATTTTGATTTCTCTCCTTCTTAATATGCTCAATGAAAGGACCCCAAATCTTGGGACGCATGTTCAACTGTTCACATTTTTAAAGGTAGGAGAGAGTATGTTGCTTGGGCATCATCAAGGAGGAGCTTGAAAAGGAGAAAAGATGTGCAAATAAAGTGGCCTTAACGTGCTGACTATATCATTTACATGGCAGCGGAAAAATGTAGTCTTGCAGCTTTCTTTAGACTTTTTAGTCTCCACTGTAAAGTCCATGTGCTCTCAGAGAAGCCACCAACCGATCATAGCAGAGACTTTTGTTTTTTACGATGGAATACGTTTATGTTACAATTTGCAGGTTTTGTTTAGGAGGAATAGATTCTTGAATATTTAAGAAGAGGGTTATAATGGGATGGTAGAAAATGTATGTCTTAATTTGTTCATATTCATCAGTTTAGATTTAAGATGTACTTTTATTTCTTGTCATTGTAACCTTTAACTTAACGTATGTCTCGGGCACAATTCAAGCTTTGCCCATGCGACATGTTTTTGCCAGTTTAGGCGCCTACTAAGAGGGCATTTTCATCATGAATGATTAAAGGAAACAAAAGAATTAGTTTGATATGCAGCATGTGAATAAATGTTTTGAAGATGTTTTGTGGAGGGTCATGTCTCACACAGCATATTTTTTCTTCACATTGGGTTTCAATCGTCACTGTTAGGGCCTTTTCCAAACTCCAGCTTGTCACACTTCATTATAGAAATGTCAGAAATTTCAAAGCTCCTTAGATCCGTGTGATCATTTTCCCAATCTGGTTCCTATTCAACCTACAGCCAATTCAACCCCAAGTGACTTTTTTGCATTTCTAATTGGGAAGTTGTCTGGGCCAGAGGCAGTCCCACTGACTACACTTCTTCCCTTGTCATTAAGCTAATGCCAGTTCCCTTCAAGCATGTGCATGGCAGGTTGTTCCAAACATCTTCATGAGCTGCATTTTTTCCAAAACAAAGCCCACACACTGCACTGTAATTACAATATCACAGTTAACCCAGAAAATAGCCAGCAGGGGACGCCACTGTCTCATCACCACCCAGTTTGACAAAGCGGCGCTGTGTGACCTTTAAAACAAACACATACGGCATAGGCCTACACATTGACCCGTTCGTTAGTTGTCAGCCGTTTACATGCAGGAGAGAGAATTTTGCTGAGACGAGAGCGGCTAATGTCAGTCATGTTGGCCCTGCCATTCCTCAAGTGTCCCTCTGCTTTAGGAGCGATAGCCTTCGAATCTTATCATTAGAGGAGAGCACAGAAAGAAGAGAGAGGAGAGCCAGACTGCAGAGAAACAGACACAACAGACTCACATATCTGAAAACTGATAATTGCTTTGATAGTGGATTAAGATTCAGGAGATAACTGCGGGAAAACATGTCATCTGTGTTGTTTAAAGGTTTTTGGAAGTTGCTGGGGTTTTTTCACATAACACAGCTTTGCACTAAGAACCATGCAACCTCATGTCACGTGTAAGCCCTTTAACTCTACATCATAACCATGATATAATATACGACACAAGACAATATCATATGACTGGTTATGATACAAAACAGTACCAGACTATGCCACACAATACTGTGCTGCTCTCACATAAAAAAAACAGTACAATATAATACTATGTGATACATTGAAATAAAATAGATGCTCTAAGGTACGGTGGGCGGTAAGGGTCAAATGCTCGACAACAAATAGAAAAACGTGCAGCATATACGTAAACTCTGCACATTCAAAAGCAAATGCAAACTCCCGAACAAATGCATGGACACAAACGCACAGCATAACAAACAATTCCGCTGCAAAAAGGCAAAACAACTGCATAAGGATCAAACGTGCTGCAAGTACAGAGACAAAACTTTAGTCAAAAACCGACACGTTCCGAAAAGAACAACAAATGCATGCACTGCAAATTCAGCTACAACGGAAGTGCTCTAGGCCTGTCGGGGCAATCGTGGATGTTTATTTACAGGAGAGAGTAAAAGAGACGGAGGTACAGAAAGTTGTTGAAATCCACAGAATAACATCAGTAAACACAGAGAGTCCAACCGGGTTTAACTGGCTGCTTATCTCTTTTCTACAGTTTAACATAACTCCCTGTCATCAAAGAATGACACTTGACTTCACCCATGGAGACCCCGCTGCACCGGGGCCTGACAAGTTCAAAATCCTGGAGGACTCAAACCGGGCAACAATGCTGGTAGCTGGGCAGCAAATTTAACAAAGCTACCTGTCAACCAGACCTCTTTTCTTTTTGTGCACACTAGACAGTGGGGCATATGGCCCCGGAGAAAAGCTGCTCCTGTGGTGTTAATCAGTATGTGGTTTGATAATAAATCCACTTCCCCGTCCTCCCACATCTGCAAACGTCCATCCGTAGACACCTCAGCGGAGACTCAGTGAGCGCAGCCACAGTGTGCCTGGAGCCAAGCCCAGCACCTCGCTATGGTCCTCCCCAGAGTTCAACAGAATGTGCATCGTTTTCAACTCTAATAAAACTACAAAACTTATAAACCAAGTAATACTATTGATAACAAGCATTCTCTCACATTTGCATTTAAAAACAGAGAACTCTGGTGCAATGAGTTTTTTGCACTTCAGGAAAATGATGACAACAGCTGGCTGTATTTGAAATTAAGGTTTAGATGGACCTTATATAATAAAATGATGTATTTCACCTGCTGCAAATATGTTTCACAAACCAGAAAGGGCATACCCATACTAAATTGTGATTGGTATGAAGTCATGTCTAGTGATATTCTGCTCACTCACCGGAGCGGACACGTAATGTACAGTAGACTATCTGGTGGAAGTTTGGGGTTAAAGACAGCCTAAACTTGGAGCAATTAATAATTATAAGTGTATATAATTGATGCGCTTAAGTGTTTGTTGATGTGCTTCAGATTTTACTTTGATCAGTCGGACTTTAGATCATTTGAGAGATGTGTTAAAGTTAGCTTAGCATGACAAGCAACAAGTTCTTTGTGTAAATAAATTCTAATAAATCTTAAGAATAATTAATTAGGAAATAATTCAAACATTGTATTTGGTACATTGTACTAGTAACAAAGAGAAAACACACTTTGTTGTTTTTTACATTAAAAAATGTTATTCATTGTAGCACATCAAATATACCTTGTTGGTCACCTGTTGCTCCACTGCCTTGCACTGCTCTCAACCAGGGAGTGTCAAACACAGCTGTACCCAGCTTTGGGGGTGTGTCAAGTGGAAAGTGTTATGTTTGGTAGAAGTGGAGGGGTGATTAAAAATGTTATTGAAAAGGCTGTTTAAGTATTGACTTAACTGTTATGTATTTTGACATCCTTTAGGCCTAGTTACAGAGAATATGTGTTGTTTGTAAAACAGGCTGTCATTGAGATTAACACGTTTTTCGAAATAGTCGTAATTCCATCAGTTACCGAGCGTTTGACCCCTCCCAGCCACTGTAATATGGTACAGCACAATTCAACGCGAATTAACAAAATTTGATTTTTTAACAAAATTTGATTTTTAACACACGCGAATTAACACAAATGCTGTGCGTAAAGCCAAATTACAACACAAATATAGGTCAATAAATACACCACACAAACTTGTGGCCAAAAGTGATGGGGTAAATATAATGGCCATAATGCTTGGAAGGTGCAGTGAAGAAGAAGAAGAAAAAAAAACCTAAAAAAAACAAACACTTTTCCTTCAACTTCAAAATGTAAACATAAAAACGCTTACTGTCATTGCGAAAAGGTTTAAAAGTTATTTGTATTCAATGACAGCTTAATGATTTTAATGGTTAGCTAACTACAAGATAAAGCTCGCTAACATTAGCTTGTCAATGTTACTGTAGCCATTTAGTTCATGGCAATAAACAAGGCCTTTCAAAGTTCATATTCTCCACAAATATATTTTACGTAGTTCAGATAAACTCACTTTATTTCATTAAATTAGACACCATCACCACCATTAAATTATTTTACTTACCATGTAGAACTACACAGGAGCAAGACTCTCATCTCCTCTCCTGTCTCTCCAACAGAGGTGGGTGGAGTAGACAAAAAATGTTCTTAAGGAAGAGTATAGTTTCTTTAGAATAATATGACTCAAGTAAAAGTAAAAAGTAGTCATCCAAATAATTACTTAAGAGTAAGAAAGTATTCAGTGAAAAAAACTACTCAAGAACTGAGTAACTTCTGATTTATTCTTTCAATAAATAAAAGCATGAATGTAATCACATACACACAAACATAAAATAGCAATGTGGAAATTATTTATTAAAACAATGAATTACATTCCTACAAAATAACTAAAATAGCATTAAAACATAAATCAGGGCAAATTCAGCCACAAGAAATGGTAATAACTTTAATCAACTTTTTTTACTTGAAACTCCTAAAACAGCACAATAGGCTCAGACGGCAGAGATTATTTGGAGGAATACGAACAGAGTTCTCCGTGTCAATAAACTGTGTGTTTTGCTGAAAATGTATGTTCTGTCCCAAAGAATCAGTCAGTGAAGTGACTGTTAAACTTCAACAGTAGTTGGCTCTCAAGGTTCTTGCAGTGAAGCTGTGATCTTTCAGCAGTGAACAGGAGACCTGCATGACTAAAGAGTCTCTCACAGGCTGCAGATGCTGGAAGACTCGTGTTGACTTTGAGTGACAGTTTCTTGATTTGAGGAAAGGAGTGGAAGACATCCATACCTCCGTTGGACAGACATGAAAGGTGCCTCTCCAGCTCTCCCGTTTCTGATTTTCCTGCCCTCACGGATGCAAAAAAAAAGTCATCTTCATCAGACTGGCTGCTGTTTGTTTGGGCATCATCATCATTCAACTCCAAGTCAGTGTCCAGATGATTTCTGATGTAGTCAACGCCTGTGTAAAGATACATTGTTTGCCCTTAGTGCTTGTAATTCTTGCCAGCCTATAGTTTGACACAATAAAAACCTAAATGACAATAACATTACATAGGTTCATATACACTCACTGGCCACTTCATTAGGGATACCTGTTCAGTATAATGCAATACACTACAAAAAGTCTGACATGAATGCTACTTTAACAAAGCTCACAATTGTCCTGTTTTTGTTGACACTGCCAGAAAGGTAACAATTCTACTTTATGTTTATTATTGAAGTGGTAGTGGGTGGTGCTGTTGTACTAGAGTACTGTATATTGACTGGGGTTTCTAATATTCCGGCCCTCTCGGGTGGCCAAAATATTAGAAACATCTCAAATCAATACAGTCTGTTTCAACACTACTGTGCAACCTCAACAATAAACATGGTCAAATCAATCCTTCTCTGACAGTGTCAATCAAAAATGTACTTTTTTATTTTTGTAAAGATAGAAATCATGGCAGAGTTTTTGTAATGGATCAAATTAGATTGTACAAGTGGACCAAATGAAGTGGCAGGTAAGTGTATGTCAAGGTCTACAGATTCACATTTAAATTGATACATAAGTAAATTTACCAGCTTTTAAGACACACTCTTCAGAGATCCAGGATGTCCTGAATTTGGTACGAGTATAGCTGCAGCAATCAGTTCAGGTTCTTTCATGATGTCTCCAAAACATTTCTGGATCCCATCCTGCAGGGCGTCAATGAGAGGTCCACACACTTTGCAAGCCGACTCCAGCTTCTTCAACTTGTCCTGCAACTGGTGAAGTGTTGGCAGCAGGAAGCCCATATGCACAGATGATTCCTCTTGGAGGATGTTAAGGGCCATGGCAACAGGCTTCATTACTGCAGTGTACTCAGCCAAAAATCCCATTTCAGCTGGATTGAGCCTATAAAAGAAGTAAAGAGGAAAATTAGCTACTTATAGTACAAATATTTATTGCACATTATCTATGTTAAATAAACAAACTAAGTTAATAAACAATTTCATCCAAATCAACAACAATTATCGCACAACCATGTAAAGAAAACTAAATCATACTGCAATATATTAAACTTAAGACAGGTGGATTCACCCACCTTAATCAGCATTTCTGACATCTGTTTCATTACTCTTTAACAAACAATGTGAGTTCAGCCAACTTACATCTTTATCTTCAATGCTGTGCATACATTGTGGATTGCTTTTTCTCCTTGCTCCTTCTGAATGCACACAACCCTTTCTACAGCGAGGAACAGGGAGCTCCAACGGGTCTGATTGGGTCGCAGGAACTGCAATTTGCATTCACGTTCCACTGTTTCAAATGCTGTGCTTGACCTGCTTGTTTTATTCCACAGAGCATTGCATTTTGCAAAAGCTGAGCCTCTTGTATGTTTCACTGCCAGCTTCTGCAGCAGTGGTGTCAACTGTTGATACGAGATTGAGGAGATGGCATGCACACTTTTGGTGCTTGGGACGTTGGTACTCCAGGCCTGTGTTGTCATCCAAAATAGCAGACACCTTGATACTCCACCTCTAACTCACTTTCATCTTCTGACACATCATCATGAATGGAGTCTCTCTCCTCCTGTCCATCAGCGACTTCGTCCTCTCTCCTCCACATCATATATTCGAAAGGCCTTCAGGAAATTTGAGCCACTGTCTGTTGTTGTCCTGGTCACTATCTCCCTGATGTGGTATTCAGAATGGACTTCTTATGCTGCAGCAAGGACAAACATGTGCGAGCCGATGACACGTCTACAAGCCAACGTGGCGGCCATCTTGGGTCAGGCAGCTGGTCCCGCTCTGTACATTGATGTCAATGGTACATGTTCTATTTAAATAACCCAAACTTGCTCAATTTTCAAACGGATTGATTTGTTATAAACGTCAGACACATAGGTGTTCAATATCCCGTTTTGGCTGGGAAACACCCGTTCCTTAATATCCAAAACGTGACCGGTATGGCCAGAGATGCGTATTTCTGCATACTCAATGCATCATTTTAACCGTGATCTTTCATAAATATAAACAGATAGCTAAAGCAAATATTGTGATGCACTTAAAATCCGATTCCTTTCGATTAATTAATTAGAAAGCCCTGAGTTAAATAGTTACATTTTTTTAATCAAGTCCCACCTTTAATATTTTTCATATCAACTTTTTTTATGACAGTAATCTGTGCATTTTCTTTTGTCTTGCAGTTTTCACTCCTTATTCAATCTGGTGAATAAATCAAAGAACAACTAAATACCTGAATCACTATTGAATGGATTTTGGCTGAATGTCAAACTATGTATATTAAGCACGTAGGGAGGACTGTTACAATAGGCTTCACTTAATGACATTAGTTATATAAATTTATAATAATTCATCGCTCCAAGCTTAGGAAGTCTTTATCTCTTTAAGTCTTAATGTTTATACTGTAACTATTTAAGAATATTGTTAAAGCACAGACAGACAGACAGTCCTCTCACCATTTGGCTGTGTTCTTTTTAATCTAAATACAACTAAAACTGCCCAGAAGTAATATTTTTACACAATGTAAATCTAAGCCTCACTCATAAATTACTTGTTAAAATCAATACCCAGACAAGCTAAGGATACTGAGGATCTGTCTGAATCAAACATCCTGAAATAAGATATCAATAAGACTCTAATTTGTAGTTTTCAAATCCGATGCATGTTGATGAAGCAGGTCTTGTTGGTGTGTAGCACATGTCCTCCATATTGTGTTTCCTTCTCTGAAAACTGCAATTCAAATGATCTTCCAAAGATTCTCCATTCAGAAGTTGATGGCTTTTGGTATTTTAATAAAGAAAACTGAGAAAAATATGCAGTAGCATATTTTTAGAAACAAAAAACAAACAACCCGACATATCACTCTAGTGATCACGCTCCAAGTTCTCAAAGCAACACCCTATAAAATAAATACTGTAGTGTCCTGCAACCAAATGAAATTGTTGAGTTAAATTATTCGCACTTTCTTTGTCTTGTGACCAATTTTTTTAAAAATTCTCTTAATTTAGAATTACATAAACATAAAATCAACCAAAATAATACTATCTAGATACTATCTTAAACATTTTTGTTTGAAAGTTACCTCAATAATTGCCACAAAATCAATGACGCATTTATATTGAATACATTTGATCAGATATATTAAGTTAAATGTACATGACTACAGAATCATTTATTAGTGTACCGGGTCATATTGCTGTTGGTTATGTTTACCGTGATGTTTGAGTGCTGCATGAATACAGTATAGGATTATTAAAATATGCGTACTGGCTGATAATAACAATAATAATTGTGCCCCCCCCCCCCCCATGCATTTCATATGCCCCCCTAAGACTATGGTCTGGTCCTCCAGTTAATATGACCTAGCATTTAAATCCTCTGTTATAGAAGCAGCAGCGTTGCTCAGGCTCTTCAGCATATCTCAAGTGGATGCTGTGTCCGTCCTGGGAACTCTAAACAAAGATAAAGCTGCCGTTCCTAATGACTAGAGAGCTGCCGGGGCACTGAAGAGCACTGGGACAGGGAAAGGGACAATCAGAGAGAAGAGGAGGGGGTGAAAAGGTAAAGGCAGGCTGTAGCTCAGTATCTCTTCATGAGGATTAACTGATATCAATGTAACCTCCTTTACTCCAGTTTGTTCTGCTCCCATATATTTGCAGGACAGACCGTACGGACGTCCTATCTGGAAGCAATTCCCAGAAAATAACTTTTTCTAGCTGATTTAGGTATTCTTTTTGTGTGTGTCACCAGTTTCTTGATATAGAAGCCTTACAAACCCACAGATGCATAGAGCTGCAGATTATCCCTCTTCCTGCTGGAACAGTGGACATTAATGTTTTGATACACTTAAATGTTTTATTTACTTGTATGCTTGTTTTTTGTTTTGGCTTTTACAAGCTTCTTAGTCTATATATGGGGTGCTGATGGCTTAGAAGCCAGCTTTACGGCTCCATCGACTGTCCTGTCTCTTAAATAAAGGGGTAAAAAATGACAAAAGAAATGTGGACAAGGTGCCAAATTCAATATCTAGGCCACATGAATCTCTTTCAACCTTACAAAAAGTGGGATAATCATTCCCAAAAGAAATATAAATCAGCCTTATTTTAAGGTCAAGATGATAGATAGATAGATAGATAGATAGATAGATACTTTATTGATCCCGAGGGAAATTCAAGATGCCAAATGATCAATACTTTTAACACACCAACATTTAACCCATACATCTAATATATATAATATAGAATATTTTCTCTCCCAAAATAAATGTAAACAGTAAACAAACGTATAAACAGTCAGCTCATTTAAGCAAATAACACATCTAATACTAAACTATTTGAAACTATTTAAAACTATCTAAAAACAATTGTACTTCACTGTAAGCACTCACATGTCCTTCCAGTGTACTTGTGTATTTTTTAGGTTGGTTTATAGAATCATATTATTTAAAACACAGTTTTCATCATAATTTAAATTTTTCTTTTTCTCTATTTAACATTTTAATTATAATTCGTAATTAGTAGCAAACAGTTTTGCAAATATGACTTACACGTCAAAAAAAATCATAACTATAGATCAGATTTATTTTTTAGTTATTTAAATTAATATTTATTGATTAAAGTGATTTGTAATAACCTTCACAGCAAACTGAGACTGTACTTTATCCCTCAGACAGTGCTGTTTTAAAATGATGCTATTTGCCCATATCGACAAGAGTGCTCTGGTCTGTTTCCAGAGACTATCTCCATGGTGACTCCTCTTGTGTTTATACCAAATACAAACCCATGTACCACCTATATTTTCCTCCATCCTGAGCAGCGTTGACGCAGACAACTGAAAAGCACAAATCCTCACAGAGGAGCTTAAGTCCGCTTGTGACTCCAGGCACGAATAAACTACAATAACATGTGCATATATCATCAACAAACAGCTCACAGTGTAACTACATCCAGATGGACTGTCTCCCTTGCTTCCATTGGTGCATTGCTGCTCTCTCCTCCCGGGCTGCTGTGCATGTGGTCATGTTTTGCACCTTTCCAGCAGCTGAAGAAATGAGGGAGAGCTCTCTCACCAGATGATTGACTGTAGTATCTTCTGCAGGAAATAAATTACATGATCATTTGACATGTGGCCAGGAAAAAACAGTTGGAAGTGATACTCCTCAGATGTGAGGCGACCAGTCCACTACCAGTTTGGCTCCACCTGGTGGACAAAGTGTTACCTCTTATGTGTGCTGATAATGCCATGCACGACTAACCATTGTTTTATCACAAATAATCTTGCTCTTGTGTCTTCTAACAATGGAATGTGATTTTTACTGTAAATCTCTGCAACTGAAAATTAATTTTAAAAAGTCAGTTTCAGCATCATGCTGTAACTCATCAGCTGTTGACCTCATGTGACACTTTTTAACTGACAGCTGTCAAATCATCACATGAACTCAAGAAATAACTTTAACTAACTCCTTTCATTTATCTTCAAGTGATCACCAAAGTGGTGTTGGATAAACTGTGGAGTTGACATTTTGGAAACAAATCTGTTAGACTTGTAGTGCTAGTTCTCAACCAAAAGAATGCAGCCTTGCACCTTATGTATATGCTTTACTGTTCTAAACTAATATACACTCAACAAAAATATAAACGCAACACTTTTGTTTTTGCTCCCATTTGTCATGAGATGGACTCAAAGATCTAAAATTCATTCCAGATACACAATATTACCATTTCTCTCAAACATTGTTCATAAATCTGTCTAAATGTGTGATAGTGAGCACTTTTGCTTTGCTGAGACAATCCATCCCACCTCACAGGTGTGCCACATCAAGATGCTCATCAGACACCATGATTAGTGCACAGGTGTACCTTATACTGCCCACAATAAAAGGCCACTCTGAAATGTGCAGTTTTGTCTCACAGCAAAATGCCACAGATGGCGCAAGCATTGAGGGAGCGTGCAATTGGCATGCTGACAGCAGGAATGTCAACCAGATCTGTTGCTCGGGCATTGAATGTTCATTTCTCCACCATAAGCCGTCTCCAAAGGCGTTTCAGAGAATATGGCAGTACATCCAACCGGCCTCACAACCGCAGACCACGTGTAACCACACCAGCCCAGGACCTCCACATCCAGCAGGTTCACCTCCAAGATCGTCTGAGACCAGCTACTCAGACAGCTGCTGAAACAATTGGTTTGCATAACCAAAGAATTTCTGCACAAACTGTCAGAAACCGTCTCAGGGAAGCTCAACTGCATGCTCGTCGTCCTCATCGGGGTCTTAACCTGACTCCAGATCGTCGCCGTAACAGACTTGAGTGGGCAAATGCTCACATTCGATGGCGTCTGGCACGTTGGAGAGGTGTTCTCTTCACGGATGAATCTCGGTTTACATTGTTCAGGGCAGATGGCAGACAGCGTGTGTGGCGTCGTGTGGGTGAGCGCTTTGCTGATGTCAATGTTGTGGATCGAGTGGCCCATGGTGGTGGTGGGGTTATGGTATGGGCAGGCATCTGTTATGGACGAAGAACACAGGTGCATTTTATTGATGGCATTTTGAATGCACAGAGATACCGTGATGAGATCCTGAGGCCCATTGTTGTGCCATACATCCATGAACATCACCTCATGTTTCAGCAAGATAATGCATGGCCCCATGTTGCAAGGATCTGTACACAATTCTTGGAAGCTGAAAATGTCCCAGTTCTTGCATGGCCAGCATACTCACCGGACATGTCACCCATTGAGCATGTTTGGGATGTGCTTGACCGGCGTATACGACAGCGCGTACCAGTTCCCACTAATATCCAGCAACTTCGCACAGCCATTGAAGAGGAGTGGACCAACATTCCACAGGCCACAATTGACAATCTGATAAACTCTATGCGAAGAAGATGTGTTGCACTGCATGAGGCAAATGGTGGTCACACCAGATACTGACTGGTTCTGAGTCCCCAGACCCTCAATAAAGCAAAAACTGCACATTTCAGGGTGGCCTTTTATTGTGGACAGTCTAAGGTACACCTGTGCACTAATCATGGTGTCTGATGAGCATCTTGATGTGGCACACCTGTGAGGTGGGATGGATTATCTCAGCAAAGCAAAAGTGCTCACTATCACACATTTAGACAGATTTATGAACAATGTTTGGGAGAAATGGTAATATTGTGTATCTGGAATGAATTTTAGATCTTTGAGTCCATCTCATGACAAATGGGAGCAAAAACAAAAGTGTTGCGTTTATATTTTTGTTGAGTATAAGAAGAAAATGACAAACCTCACACAAACCATTTTATGTTTCACCTCACACATTGAAAACTGGGAATAATCTTGATTCTGCACTAGCAATACATATCAAGAGATCAGATATAAAACAAAACTGTTGCATCCAAACACTGCTGTCTGAAAGCTATACCACAACATGAAACTTAAATGCTGAAAAGAAAAAAATCCAGTTTATTGAGCAGTGGTCTGGTCATGTTCTAGGATTAAGACTCACATTTCTATCAAAACACCTGCATTACAAGGTGAGGAAGCCTAATGCATGCAAGTGTTTATTAGGAAGAGAAAACACTTTCGTTGAGTGGTGTCTTGTGGGGAAATGTAGGATATGCATTTTGATAGCTTGATCCATTATGGAAACTAAAATTAAGAAATGTCCTTTTCAAAAGCATCTTTAAATTTAAAACTATTTATATTCTTAATTTCATTGCTGCAGCGTCTATTGGAAGAGGGAGAAGACATGGATGTAGCATTGCAGTTCTCCTCACTTGTGTGATACATTCATTGAATCATTTGTGCCAAATACATATACATACCTTTTTTTTTTTTTTCTTTCTTCTTTTTATTAAATATGGAGATGCAAAAAGATTTCTCTGGCAATTTGACTCATCGTCAGCACTTCATGACTCCTCAGTGTGGGGCTTATGACATCATTATGAGGGTAACATGGATGGAAGTTGATTGTCCAAAGATGAAGTTGACAGTGGAATTAAAGACAGCCGGATGAAGAAACAAGAAACAACAATGACGAAACTGGAAACAATTTGCAGTGAATCGATGCATCAAACAAACCAGGTTAATCAGACATCATGTCGTCTCACTTTAAAATTCTTTATCACTGTCTGTATTATACATGTAAAATATCAAAAAATCCCTATCCCATCTTGGGCCACATACTGTATCTTGTGTTGAACTCTGAGCTATCCTGCGATTCCCACTCCTACTATTCCTGTTTAATTTGGTTTTAAACTGAAGTTGAAATGTACACGAGGTAACCAGCGCAAGAAATGTGTCAAATTTGTTGTTTTAAAATAATGAGAACACACAGCCGTGTTTAACTTTTCTCTGTATTTTGAAATAAGTTCAACATTTAACAGTCAGCACTTAAAGAAAGCAAAGATAAGTATACATCTCTTATCCAATGTAAGAGTCCCGTAGGTATTGATGCTCGAGGGGGAAAGTTCATCTTCAAAGCCTCTTTATGAAATCACCGTCTCTCGTCATCCACAATCATAAAAACTTAAGTTTATGTATTGGAGGAGTTTGAGGAAGCTCAGAACAGTCTTTATCCTCCTCAGAGCTTCTTCCTCATCTTACCCTTTTTTTGACCGCCCCGTCCAAACCCTGACTTCTTCACTTCTCCGAGCCATTGTCTGTTCTTGTTCCGGATATTCTTTAGTCCTCCGCTCTGCAGGAACTTGTGCTTCTGCTCTTTTTTGCGCTGCTTCAGGATCTGCTCGCGTGTCTTCAGCTCTGAGCGCACTCTGCGTCCTCCTGGCGTCTGCTGAGGCCCCGCAGCTCTCTGGAAGTTAGGATTCTGGGAGTATGAGCCCGGCCGACCACGACCACGACCCCGACCTCCACCTCGACCTCGACCTGGGAGATGGATATCACGTAGAATTACTTGTTTGACATTCGGAATAACAGACATGGTGCCTTATGGGAAATGTAGGCTATGCATTTTAAGAGCTTGACCCATCCGGTAAAAATGAAATTAGGAAATGTATTTTTCACAAGTCGATATTTTCAATATATTACTGCATGTGAAAAGCATAGAGATGTTTTCACTCATTGGTTTCAATAAAGACTGTGTTAGTAATGGTGCATTCATTTCACAGTTAATCTCTTCACCACAAAATATTTACTTAAATGTTAAACACTTTCTCAAAAAAAAAAAAAAAAAAAAAGCTCCTCTCTGCCCAAACTTTGTTTATTTCATCTGCCTGTATTAAACTGATTTACAAAAAGAGACTCTTATTGACAATTATGTGGTTATATCACTACTATATCAGACTATGTGGTAGTCTTCATTGCAGCAGTCGTGTGTTTGAATCTGACCTCGGCCCTTAGCCGCAACATTTCCTGTCTCTCGTCCGCTGTCCTATCTAAGAGGAAGAAGAAGAAGACGCTCTTTTACCTCCTCCTCGCCCCCTTCCTCCTCCTGTCTCTCCGTCTGAGCCCGATCCTCCGTCGTCCACCCTGTATCTTTTCTTCCACTCCTCATAGCTGAGACGTGAGTTAAGTGAGACAACAAGTGAATAGCACAATTTCACATCCGCGAGAACTGTTTGACTTAAAAAGTATAAAGAGATTTTTTTTTCCTGGAAGGATACAAGTTCTTTCTGTTCTTCTTGTTATAGATGACCTGACCACCATCTGTTCTGATCTTCTTCTTCTGGTCCGCTTTTCCTGTTTCTGTAACAAAGCGCTTCTTCTTACGGTCCCTTAAAACAGAAAAACAACAAAAGATTGCTTTATAGCAGCAGAATCAGAAACTTTATGTGTCAGATATCAGCCTTTTGAGTGGATGTCAATTATTCACCATTTCATTATTTTCTTGTGCTGGTTCATCTTCGATGCTTCGTCTCCCATGAGGTCCAGGACAGCAGAGGAGGCCTGCTGTTCGAACGCCGTCCCCTCCCCACCGAGACTCAACCTATCATCACACATGGAGCACGAGACAGAGGTGAGAAAAACGAGAAGATTACACACGTTTTTAAACTCTGATGTCGTTCTTCCTTTTCTACATTAGAAAACGAAGTCATGCTTCATGCCTCACCCTCTTTCGGAGTTGAAGTCTTTGGGTCTGTATGGGATGTAATACTCCTCGTCTTTGCCTGCCTGTTTGCTTCTCTTGTTCCTTGGACGCTCTTCGCCGTCTTCCTGCGGGCCTCTTTTTTTCCGACCTACAACTTCAGAGAACACCCCCTGGTGGAGACATGAAGAACTGCACGTCAAAAATCACTTCTATAGTACGATGGTGTGAAACCTGTTGTGTACAGAAGAAGGATGGCAGCCATATTTAAGATACTACACAAACAAGCATGTGCATTTGATTACATTATTTTATCTGATTAACAGAAAAATCAGTTTAACCGTTTGGATAAATGTTTCATTCTCCCCCAAATTCAAACCTTTGAATAAATTGAGTTTTTGAGAGCATTATCAGATGCAATAGTAATGTTGTAATGTCTTTTCACATAACGAATTATTAGATTCTCTTTGTGTTAAATTCAAGTTTTTGACAACACTTTTTCCCCTCAACAATTAACAGCTTTAAAGCCCTCTTGGTGGTTTAAAAAAAAAAAGCCTCTGTATCTGGTATGTTATTCTCCAGACTCTACATAGAAATCTCTGAGGGTAAAAACATGCATCTGATATTTAGTTTCCAATCATAAAACCACAGAAGCCTGGGAGTGTCTTGCCTGGAGAACGTCCTCTTCTTCGTCTGTTAACTGTGCGACATCATCATCGTCTGCGCTGGCCGGGTTGACTGGTCCCTTCAGTCTGCTTTCTTCTGCCTGCTCGTCTCTCCGTTTGCCGTATTTGACCACCAGCCGTGTGTCCCTGGAGCGTTTGGCTCGCATCACCTCACTAGCTTGCGTCTTACTGCTTGAGTTGATCTCAAAAATTGTCTACAAGATGACGAAAGAAAAGCGTTGTAGACACAAGAAACCACAACTCTTTCAAATACATACACTTTGTCATTTAGTTTTACTCACTGATTTGGATTTGTAGCCTTTGATGGCGTCAACTATTTGAAGGCGTTCCAGTTCCATCTTCTCCAAACCCAACCCTAAAACATAAATATTCAAACACTGTTAGCAAATACTAGGCCTGCAATTTACAGTTGCAGAATGCTGCATCATTTAAATAACAGTAATTGTTAACCCCAACAAAAGACATCTGCAGGGGAAAAACAAAACATCACTGTTAAAGGAAAAAAATAATAATAATAAAGTCTGCTGTAATCTGCAGATGTTTTTTTTCCTCTTGGTTTATTTGACAGGGACAGATGCAGTGCGCATGAAGAACTGAACATGCACTGCCACACAGCATTTATAGCTAATGCTAATTCTTTCATGCCTGTCCATGAAGTTGAACGTTTTGATCTCTTTGAGCAATTTGACAATGTCCAATAGCAAATAAACATCATTCATCATACTTTCTTTTTTCTTTTGGACTGAATGCAGAGCTGTTAGGCTAAGTCTACAGAGAAAAGCAGGCTGTGTGACAACGTTACTAACATGAAGCTATTGATTGCGTTCACACAGCTTGGATGATAAAAGCAGGCGCAGTGAGAAGGGAAAAGTCGAAGCACCGTTTGATACGAAACAATCATACACCCTGAATATCAACACTTTACGACCCCTACACTTCCGACACCCTGCACATGGACTTAGCTGCAGTACACTCAGTGTCCATCCTGTCAGATCACATGTGGTTCAAAGTGTCGGATGGATTCAAGCGAATTACGGCTCAACTCTTCTCTGTTGCACGATCAGATCCCTTTTCTCTTCATAGTTCGTCCTCCTTCAAACTGACCTAGTAATGGATGCACTGCCATGGTGGACAGATCTGTGGTTTTGACACGCCTGATGGACTCTGCTGAAGGGTTAGGACGAGACTTGAGGTACTGCTTGTAGGCGTTCTCAGACACCCGGTACAGGTTCTGCAAGTCCAGCGAGTTCTCGTGAGCCGTGATCAGATGGGAGCTTTCATCGTCCAGGATACTCTGAGGGACCCGACCAAACACGCCATCTGCATCTGGAGAAGAGGAGTGAAAAAAAACTATGACGACGAGCGAGGTCCAGGAGCGCAGATGTGTATACGCAGGGAAAGTGCAGAGCCTACCTTGTTGCCCAGGTGTGGCGAACTGCACAGGCCTTCCGAGGAAGAGGTGAAGGTCGTAGACTAAAGGCATCTCATCTTGACTTATCAAACTGAAGGTTGTTCCACTGCGCCCAGCACGTCCCACACGGCCTGATGGGAAAATACAGGGGAGGATCAACCACCAATAATTCTCATCATCACCACTTCTCCGGATTTAAACTTTTATCGGGGGCCAAACTGAGATTATTATAGATTATGATTCAGCCTTCAAGCCACTTACCGACTCTGTGCAAGAACAGCTTGGGTTTGGAGGGGAAGTTGTAGTTGATGACGTTGTCCAGCATGGGGATGTCGATACCACGAGCAGCGACGTCAGTCACAATCAGCACCATGGCTTTCCGATGTACGAACTTCCCGATGTTGATCTTCCTGGCGGTCTGATCGAGGGCGCTGTAGATGTAGGCGCACTCCAAGCCTTCTAAAGTCAGCAGCTGAAAAGTAAAAGAAAAGAAATAACATTTAAAAAAAACAAAAAAAACAAACATTAAACACAGCTACTGTGTTTAATCAAAAAAATGTATTACTCTGCCATCTCACCTCTTTGAGGTACTCCACGTGATGTTTTGTGGCTACAAAAACCACGGTTTGCTCCTGAGGTTTCACCACGTTCCTCAGCAGATGAAGCAGCAGAGCAGGTTTGTCATCAACACGCAAATGGAACAACGAGAGCTGAGGGAAGGCACCAGACAAATATATATTTTTTTAGCATTTCAACAGAAGAGATATAAGTGTTCAACTCAAGGACAAATGCAACACCCCTCTTTAATGACTTCTTTTTTTTTGGTGGGGGGGGAGGGTGATAGCTTGGGTGATATAACATCCCCTACAGGTATTTTGTGTTGGGGTGCTCTCACACTAGGCAGTGCGTCCTGTGCATAAGCAAATTGTACGCAAAAGTCCAGATTGCTTGACTAGTGAGAATGACTTGACGGTGTGAATGCAGGCGAGCGGGAGGACCCTGTGTGACCTAAAACAAAAAAAACGGGGAACGTCTCCATCCCTCTCTGGCAAGTTTCAAAAATAGTGAAGTCCAAATCCATAAACTTCAACTGTTTCTAGCACATTACTCAACCGCGTAGTCGTTTCAAAAACAAGTTTGTATGCATCTAGAATCAACAACATAGAAATGTCGACAGTCGTAGACTTTTTGTCAAATCTGTCCCTGAGACAACAAGTCAACAACCCTTCTTAATGGACTCTGGCTCGGCCAGATTTGATTAACACCACCTTTATGATCTTCACACAGAGTGTCTAAAGGTTCATGTGCTCTTCTTTAGAAACCTTGTTTCTTGGACCTTGACAGTATTAAAAACGTATTGTTGTGTTGAATAACATGTTTCATCTCTTCACCTTAATTTGGTCGCTGAGCTTCGAGTCCACATCCAAACGGATCAACACTGGTTCAGTCAACCCTGGACACACACAAAACTTAAGTAGTTAGGTAAAGTCTGAATCCACGGTGTATTATTATGCATATTGTTGAGATTAGTCATCCTGTATGGATGTAAAAATAGAAGTGATTATTCATCTTACCTGCTCTGGCAAACTCCACCAGCAGTTTGGGCAGAGTGGCAGAGAACAGAAGAGTCTGTCTGGTGTCCGGGAGCCTCCGGATGATCTCCTGAAGCTGCTCAGCGAACCCCATCTCAAACAACCTGAGAGGGAGGAGACGGCAGATACGTTCACACGTCCACTCGTCCGAGGGAATCAGAGCTGTGAAATGAAAATAGGACACCTCTCTCACCTGTCAGCCTCGTCAAACACCACGTACTCCACGCCGTGCAGCTTCAGGTTCATCTCTTGGATGACGTGCATGAGGCGACCGGGGGTACCGATGATTCTGAGGGAGAGGAGGAGGAGGAGGAGAGGAATCAAGGTTAGGACATGGTGAAAAGGAATGGAAAGACCAGTTTATACTAACACAGAAACACTTACATGTCTGGGTTTTCATGAAGCGCAGCAAACTGATCGTCCATTCTGGAAACAGCAGACACGTGACGTGACTTAAAGCATTAAAAGAACAAGTGGATGGACCACAGAGTACACGAGAACACAAACTAAATAGAAATAATATAAAGCCACACACCTGTCTCCACCGAGGATCAAGGCGGTCTTGAGGCCGGTGAATTTCCCCAACTATAAAGAGCGCAGTGAAAGCATTTTAATAATCACTTAAAGACTTTGAGTGGTGATAAACTTCATAATGAAGGAAAGTACAGAAACATTATTTCAGCTAACTGGAATGCCAAAACAACAGTAAAGACTTTGTCCATCTAAACCTCTTTCGTGAACTTCATGGTCTGCAGCGCCAGCTCCCTGGTGGGGGTCAGGATGAGGGCCCTTGCTCCTGATTGGGCTTGCGGGGCCTTCAGCTTCTCGAACATCGGCACCAGGAAGGCAGCCGTCTTACCACTGCCGGTCCTCGCCATGGCTACGATGTCTTTTCCATCCAGAATGACAGGGATGGTCTAAACGGGCGGAGAGAAAAGGTTTGAAAACAATCTGCTGTCATAGATGGAAAAAGGGCAGATTCAAGGCTTCCAACCTACCTTTCTTTGGATCGGGGTTGGGACTTTATATCCTTTCTTCATGACTCCTTTATAAACAGGGTAACTGAGACCTGAATGCAAACAAATTATATTTCAACAACATAGCCTCTAAGGATAATTGAAATTAAAGATAGTTTCTTCAGCTCAATCTACGAAGGAACAAACATTCAATCCCTGTGGATGCTACACATTAGATCTTACCCATGGACTGAAAGCCTCCAGACTTCTTCTTCTTCTTGTTTTGAGCCCTGACCAGCTGCCTGGTGTCCGGCTCCACATCTGACAGGCAGTCTGCAGAGGCCGGGAACCTGGGCAGCTTCCTCCCTGGCTGTGAGTCAAATTAGAAAACACAACAACAAGGTTGTTTAATACAGAACGAAAAAGAGAAATGATCCTCTAATCAATGCACAACAGTTAAACTTCTAATCTAATCTGATTAGATGATGTGTCAAAAGAAGTTGAGCAGTGCACCTTTTCCTCCTGATTATTGTAGCAGGCCGACAACATTTGAGCAAGTCGCTCGGAACAGCGACGAGTTTGCTCGCAGTGTACGTATGTATCAAAATGTTAAAGTCTCGCACTTCCTAGAAAAGATCTCCAAGCCTTCAACGTTTCAAACTGTAGAGATTAGAGAAGCACCTACTGTACAGTGCAGCTCAAACACCCAATGGAAGCCATCACAAGAAAAACACATGCTCCAGTTGAGAGGTGATGGGGTAGATGAAATTTATGAATTTGCAATATTTTGAGTCATTTTCAGACCGTCTACTTTTAAAACACAGGCAGTTTCAGCTCTAAAATATCCCAAGAGAGGAAAAAACTAGCTTCCCTAATTTCAACACAAATTTGATAAACGCACAGCAAAAGAAGATGACTTCAGATCCACTGTGCTTGTTCGCAGGCGAGACATCGTGTTTTGATTTATTTATTTTTTAAATGCAGTGGAAAGAGGCATGACAATCCAAAAACAGGAGAGGGTGTACATGGACATAAGTTATTTCAGCTTTCCAAATTTGATGAATAACTTTCATGTGTGTCAGAAGACAATACAATTGATCAAATGTTTTGGTTTACAGTTCAACATGTAGATTTGCTATGCTTTTATATTGTCTTTTTCAGGCTACCGCTTAGTGTACAAATGTCTTGTTTGGATACATATGTCTTTATTGTGAAATAAATAAGACACTTCTGGTCGAATGAGTACACAGTAACTTGACAACGGAGGGAAATAGTCAAAAATAATGATTATCATAACGACATGACAGGGGGTTTAACAACACATCAGAACGAGCAGGGTTTACGACTGTGTGACAACACGATGAGAGACAACAGTTGTCATTATAAAACTCATGACTTTCAGGAGTAAATATATTAGGGGGCATCCGGATTTGAACCGGAGACCTCTTGATCTGCAGTCAAATGCTCTACCACTGAGCTATACCCCCACATGCCCGCAAATAACCCAGAAAACCTGTAGTATAAGACCGCTGGTAAGACTACTTCCAGTAGAAGTGTTAACACTTTTTTTGTCAATAATTAATGTTTGAGGGTTGTTGTATTTTTTTTTTTTTTTTTAACACACTGTTACTTACAGAATCATCGTCTTTCACTTCAGCAGCCAGCTCAAAGTCTCCACCGTCAGAGCCAGCTGTGTATCTCTTCTTCTTCATCATTTTTTTCTTCCATTGTGCCATCCTGAAGCTTTTAGTCTGCGCACGGTGAACTTCACCGAACAGGTTTCCAAACAAAGCAGATGAAAACTAAAGCGTCTAAAACAGAAGATACTGCTTCAAAGTATAACAACACGGGAGGCAGACATGTCGGACACACGTGTGATCGTCTTCTTCTTCTTGGTTTTCATCTACTTCCTGTTCCGTTCATTGCTGGTGCTGTGTCATTTTAGCTCAATATCGCCACCTCCTGCCTGTAAAAATAATCCAGTCAATGTACGTCTGATATTTCACACTTTACTCTTCCTCCGCCTCCTTCATAGTTAATACTTTAAGTGATGATTTCTATTATCTTTAACGCCTTTCCACAAAGTTTCTGATGTAACAGTTTCTCATTTACTTACAAAGGATTTGACTAACTGCACTTCAAAGCCCATATTTCAGCCATTAAATCTAACCATTCAACATCATGTTCCGCTCATGCAGCCCCCACATAGCCCAAAATGCAAATATTAATTTAGCAGAGATGACTGATAATTGACTTGAAATCTATAAGCCAAGTAGAAAGAAGAGAACAGGCTCTTTAGTGGCATATCTGCACAAGAGATAGCCTGTAATAATTTGTTTTCTCAGCTCTGATAATAGTTTCCATTTTTACAGACGTGTGACGACATTCCTTTTTGTTATTCATAATTATGTTTTATAATAGAACAGAGGAAAAAGCAGAGACTGTACATCTTTCAAAACCTTTGTGTACGTGTGGATGTATGTCGATGTATAGTCCATTAAATCCCATTGAGTGCTTTATCTCTTTTCAAAACCCGTCTTATACACAATGGTTAGCTGATATTGTATAACTGAAGAAACAGGGAGTACAAGTCAAATGATCAAGAACAAAATGTTTTCAGTTGTTTGTCTAGTAAGTTAAAAAAAATTGAATGAAGTCATTAGTTTGACTTGGATAGTTTTCTTTATGAAACCCATTTATGCACATTTATTCATAATTTTATCTAAACGTGTAGCTTTTATGTCTGTCTTTGTGCATGATGTGACAAGCAGAGCTGGTATTATTGTTTGCCTTTCAGGTCAAATGCTGACACAGCCTTGCAAACACATTTTAAGGTCATTAGGTCATGCATTATGCTGAACAAATCTGTAATCTGTTTAAGCTTGACCTAAAGTCAGATATATCTTAGTCTCTGGAAACCTTCAAAACATATTTTAGGCATTTATGTCTAAAAATGAAAAGTATTAGTATTGTCCTCTAATGCCGTCATTATGATGAATATATTTATATAACTCTTAATTCACAGGCCAAAAGACGAGATAAGAGCTTTTCTTTTCATTGCATAACTTTTCATGAAGTGACTGCAAAGGACAGTTTGGCAGGCAAAGCTTACCCATCCATGCACAAACTGTCACACTATGGAAGCCTGGAATATGCTACCAGATTTCTCTTAAAACAGATTTCACGTCACTGCACACACAGAGGCTTACGAAAAGCTACATTTCATCAAGCACAGTGAAGATGTAAGTCTTGGGTCCATGAAAGCAATTTTTATTACAAATGTGCTAAAACATGGTGCTGGTGATGTAACAAAACAGTGACCCAACCACACACACACACACACACACACACACACACCTCTATTCATACATGTTGCCCTGTAAAAGCCCGCAATATCCCTATCTAGCATTTAAATTAATCTTACAAAACCAGTCGACTGTCTAAAAGATTAAAAAACGTTGTAGTATTTCAGTCTAGACTGTATTAATCAACGCTACAGCTTTAAAATTTTTAAATCTAAATGTCACTGACATCTTTAAGATGCGATGTTATGTCAGTGTGAGCCCAGATGCTGCCAAAGACAACAGAAGCTGAATACATGAAAACTGCTGTTGAAGTGCTTTTTCTTATTCATAAAGAACAAACATTATGAAAACGTACAATTATCTTGTTTTTTAAAAAAGCCTTTATTTTAAAATAAAAAAATATGTACTTGTTTTTATTGAGCGTAACGTGGGCGAAAACTGCTTTAATTTTTTTTGTGAAGAACAAATATTACATATTTTCCTATTGTCCGGTGGGACTCCAGCCTCCATGACTTTTTCCCCAATTGCCCCAAACTTTTTTGTTGTTCATAAACTGCCACAGTTTAATTTTTTTAATCACCCAGTGGAAATGTGTCCTTTGGATGATAACGCTGACATTAATATGGCAGCCAAAATTTGCTCGGCACTGTTTGAAGTCAGTGGGCTGATGTACAGTAAATAAGTCAACACCATGGCAACAGCCCCCCGAGCTATAATGCCATTCATATTCCCTCACAGAGCTGGGGCTGCTGCGGCGGCGGCCTGGAGCCAAATCAGGGAGCTCAGAAGGGATGCAAGGTTGACACGCATAGAAATAAAAGGTGCATCGAGCCACCTATAGGATTTTCTTCTTAAGGTGATTTAAGTGATAAACCCTACGGGGGATTACAATAATAAAACACAAAAAAACAGGGGATGCAAGGTTGTGCTGGTTTGGAGCTGGCAGTCAAATAAAGCAGCTGTTTGGCGTTATTTTGCTATCAGGTCAGCCTCTTAACTCCCTCTGCTTTGTGGAGCCCCAGTGTTGAAAACATGCCCCTGAATTACTGCTTCATTCACACATGATGTGCTTCATGTCTGCGTTGCTTATTATTCATACGGCAGGGCTTTTTATGCTTCTCTTGATGTGTATCATGAGAAATGACTGAAAATATCACAGCAGGCTTTCATTTTCCTATTGGGAGTCTATGGCGAGATTATGCTCTATCTCTTACAAATCCCCAAAGAGCCCCGTCGTTGATTTTACAAGATCTATAAATGTCAAACATACATAGATTTATGAGGACTTAATGTTGGACAGGGGACTTATAGCAAAGTATGTGATCATTTAGATATCTGTGGTATAAATAGAGTCAGTGATAACACCGTTTAGATACACAAATCTGCTGGTTGACGAAGCAGTCATCGACTTAATGGGCGCTGAATTAAAGTTATTAGTAAAACAGATGTCAACATGTCTCAGGTTGGATTTTTGTAAAGATCTTTTCCAGCAGACTGTGTGTGTGTGTTTGTGTGTGTGTGTGTGTGTGTGTGTGTGTGTGTGTGTGTGTGTTTAGCAGATGCTGCTTTATCTAAGCCTTGGAGATTGAGGAGAATGTTTAAATTAAGAGATTATTGAGCTGGTGGTTAGTAAAGCTAAGCCTTTAAATGGGGGTAGCAGTTAAATATTCTTCCACTCTATCTGTGTCGATTTAATTATTTATCAACTACTCTCTAAAAAAGGGCTGTCCATGGGTTCAGTGGACCTTTTAAAAATAGTCCAAACATCCAATTAGTATTGCGAGTCATGTGCCGCAGCAACATCGGGGCAGTCGTGTCCCTCCAAGCGAGCCTTCAGATGCTGGTTTGATTTTCCATGCCAGACGCTGTACATCCAAGGGGCAAATTAATCTCTGAGATCTGATAACAGCCCTTCTAAAAGTTTGAAACGGAACCATGAGAGGAAAAACTGCTTTGGAGTTGCAGCCCATATTCTCAAAAGCCAAAGAGATTTTGTCATACATTTCTCACAGTTCCCTGGCTGCTTTGCTTTTTTTGTTTCAGATCTTAATTGTGAAAGGCGAGATGTACGGGGAATTTTAAAAAATGCAACACAACATCCCAAAATATGCAAAACAATTTCTATATTTCCCCCCTTTTCCAATATTTTCCCTTCTTCATTTGGAGCGTCTTTCCCAGTCTTAAAATCGTGTTACTTAACAGCAACAGTGTGTGTGTGTGTGTGTGCGCGTGACAGATTTGGAGATTGGCATCACCTTGATTTAAGATAGTATAAGAAATGTAATATACTGTATTCTTACATGCTGTGTGTTGGTATAGTATGAATTACATCATATAAATTGAAATAAATAAAGAAGCCACCACAAAATGTATAAACAGAAGCTTCAGGACTGTGGGTCCTTGTTGTATCCTGACAAAATCTGTCAATCCTCCAGCTTCATATCCACTTCAAAACTTGTGTTTCTCAGAAACTAAAACCCACTTAAACACAGGGTGTCTATTTTCACTATTCCAACATTTATATAGAAACACACAACCGAGTAGTTACTGATCCACATGTATGGAGGCTGCTGCTTCAAGCGGTTGTCTCGGGTTCGAATCTGACCAGTCTCCTTTCCTGCACGTCATCCCCCTCTCATCTCTCTCTCTCTATCCACTATCCTATTTTTATGAGTCTTGAATACCTTACTTGAAGTTGAATGAATGCAATTCCAAAATACACTTTGTTCAGGATGCAGGAAACACGTAGACATGATTTGGCTGCATTGAGCCACAATGTCTCAAACAGGTTATAGAATTAAATTCCTGTAATTTTCCTGGTCGGTATAGTCTTTAAGTATCACATTTTATTTTGAAGGAGCATGTTCTCAATCAGCTTGAGGTGTGTCAATCGGAGAGGCATGGACTGCACTTGACGTGATTGACCACATCAGTAGCCACTTCAAAATATTAAGCTATTATTATCTATCAGCCCATTCAGCGCTAACCAGCTCATTGGAATTTGCTGCAACAGGCTGTGAGAGGCTTTGGTGGCATTTCAGTGACTCATTTTTAACAAGATCATTTTTGCTCAAGATAGAGTTAGGAACGTTTTCCTATAAAGTAAAGACTCATACAAAAGAAATGCAACTCGGTTTTAACTTAAAGAACGACGTACACGTGTTGTGATAACTGTCTGCAGAGATTTCATGTTTTATGGTTGGCAGCAGGTGTGTTTAACCCAGCCAATGACAGCGTTAAGGTGAGATAAGGAGTGGAAACAATTCAGTGATCGGACGCAATTCAAACCAGCATTATTTTTGAACATATGTATTTGTGCATGCATATCTCCGGGCACCCCTTCATAAGTCAATGCCCTGGTTTGGCCACCCTAGTCAAAAAAAAAAATCTCTCCACATCCCTGCAACCATGTACACATAATGAAGCTGTGAATAACCTGCAGAGGATGACAATCCGTCTCAGGTCAGCTGAAGAGAGGAGAGCCTGGTCTTGGCCTGAATGAGTTTGCATGGCACTGTGAACTTGATAGTGCCACCCCTAGTGACAGCACCAGATGGTGAGAAGGGCCACGGGCTTTACTCTGAGGGCCCCTGGGCAGGAACACAGAGCAGCCATGCTGAAAATACAAGGCCACTGATTGGACCGTGCCTCTTGAGATGCCACAGGCTAATAAGACGCTGTGAGGGGCAGCGCTTACATGCTTGAGAAGACGTATAATTCTGTTAACCCGGTAGTTTCTCTGGGCCCCTCCGCTCGCTCATCATGGCAGACATTGTGGCTTAATAGGTCAGTAAATGTGAGGGCTCATCAGGGCATTTGAAGGGATTGAAATCTTTAAAAAGAAATTGTGATGGGAAAAAATGAAATTATTTTTTATTCTGACAGAATATAATTCTCAAACAGAAAATGTGATTTGTGTTTTTTTTTTCTTTTGCAGTATTCTGGTAAATGAACTACAGGGCAATAAAGCAAAAAAAAAAAATCCAAAGTGCTTACATTTCCACTACTGGTGCTAAGCCTTTTACTGAGAAGTCTCCTTTGCTGCATAAGGAGAATCAGGCTTTGCCCTCCCTTTAGTGTAAAACTGCAGAGGCACATACATCCGGTCAAACTTTCAATTACTAATATTCTGAGTGCTAAAAGGCAGTTTCCTTCTAAGGCTTCAGCAGTTAATCTTACAGCTAGTGCCAGCATTAAGGCGATAATCATGGGACATGTGACAAAAGCACACAAAAAAAAACTTCCCGGAAAGGACAGCAAAACAGACCTCAGAGGATTTTAACAAGAAGCCAAATTGTCCCCATAAAGAGAAGTCATAACCTTGCAATCTAGTTTCGAGATTTTTGTTTTGATTCAGCTCCATACAGCCTGCAGGAGTCAATCCATGGTGTACAGTATTGTGGTCAAACACTGCTGGATTACTGCTCATTAACTGCAGAAAAAACCCGCTGGGCTGTGGTTAATACACGAGACTTAATGGCCATTTCCAGTTTCATCTCCTCTGAATTTTTACAGGAGGGTTATGTGTGATGACAGATGCCCAGAATTAAAGCCTACAGAGCAGAATTAACTTTTCATGCATTTCCTCCTCACATCCTTGTTGTTACTTTTTGGTCGTTGCTTGCACGGCCTCAGGCTCGCTTCTTCTTCTGGTGTCTTAATTGCAATTTCATCAAGAATTTAAAGCCTGTGAAGCCCTCCCTATTCTTGTCACTGTCGCTCCACAACTATAGCCACCGCAGGGTACTTCAAGGGTATTTAAAGCAGCTATTGTGTGTCAAAAGATAAGTCAGGAGCAGCTTGGGAAGACTCACTTTCATCACTGTAGGACTGCCGGACCTCCTTCTCCCTCTCCGAATCCATCCGTCTCTTACTGTCTCTTTCATGGCTTTATCACTCAAAGGCTCAGCAGCTCAGCAGAATATAAATGAATAAAAGCTGTAGGATGGGGGAACAGGGAAGAGGGCGAGACAAAAATTGCATGCACACATCAGCAAGGGCTTGGTTTTATATGCTTTGAACCACTCTGTTTGGTTGTTGTAGATGCAATATGAACATTTCACATTACAGATTCATCACATGTCCATGTCGAATGGGAAACTTGGAATGTTTGTGCATGTGTGAGTGAGTGAGTGAGTGAGTGAGTGAGTGGGCGTGTGTATTTGAGAGTGTGCATGCCGAATGTAATTTTACTTTTATAATCAGTATATCACTTTAGATAAGCGCTGTTTCATCGAGATTGGATGTAAATTCAAAAGTGTTGCATCAAGTAAAGGACGATTATTTTTCACTTACTGGCAGAAAGTCAGATGAGTATAGATTGCTGGCACTCCAATGTCTGTACAGGAAATATCACACACTGTTTAAATATTGGATGTAACTGGTTCAAGAAGCATTGTTTTTGCCATTAAGGTCGTCTGTGTGTTGGTTTTTTTGAGCCAGAAGTTATTCAACAGGAGGCTGGGTTTTGAGAAAAGCAAGCATTTAATTATTTTGAGTTCTCAAAGTCATACTAGTGTATGCTTACTGCTAAATCTTTTGCTGGTAAATTAAAAAGTTAACAACAGAGTTTTGAACAAAATGACACTGTACTTGACGTGGTAGCGGGCCGAGGTTATTTATACTTATCCAGGCAGGCAAACTTTCTAGCTTACGTCATAGGTGAGAGAGCAGGTTGATGGTAAAAAATGAAAGCGCCTGTTCATACCGCAGTGGAGAAAAGCAAACAACAACCTGACATCCATGAGCTGTTTGTCACCCAAAAATAAATGCATGTGAAACACTGAACAACCTAGATACCAGGGCAGACACAGATACATACTCATTAGCTCTAGAATAAACATAATAAAAAAACTAGCTTATGAATCACAGAAGGAATACACCCCAAGGAATACATCCCATATACTATAATACTAATAAGTCCATTATTAGCATGTAAATACTCAAAAAATGTACCAACAACAAACAGCAAGTGACTATTAGTAAAAGTGACACCTAGCGGATAACTAGCAGTAGATACGACACAAAGCAGTTAAACATTATTCATATCTTAAATCATGATATGAGTTAAAGCTGAGTATATAATATGATGCAATACCATTTTTGTACCAGGCTGTTAAAAAGGTTTAACTGCACTGTAAAGTTAAGCATTATAGCATTGAGCTAAATGGGGAATGTCCCACTTTTGGAGCAAGCTTCAAACAGCCACTTAAGGACCTACAGTTTTTCTTGGCTTTCTCACCCCCAGACATGAGATAAAATATCAGGCTATGGGCAGCAGCTGTTAGTGTTGGCGATGCACAACGACTGGAAACAACCAGGGCTAGCCCAGCTCTCTCCAAAGGCAACAATAATCCACATCTACCTGGCCCTTTTCCGTGCATTAACATGTTTCATTTAATTAGATTTTGAGGGGAAAAAAGTGAAAGCAATAATTACAGCTCACTTTAGTGTTACATGTTGAATTGCTTCTGTGCTCTTCATTTTTAGTTATTGACAGTTTGTGTTTGAACTTTCAGTATAATTCTTCCCCAACCCATTGTTTTTTAAAGAAACACTCAAATATGCTGAATCATACGTGGTGTCACATCACACACACACACAGACAAAATACCATGAATATTGATGAAAGCAAAAAAAAATAAAAAATTATTTTCCTCCCTCATATTTGTGCTCACACACACACACACACACACACACACACACACACACACACACACACACACACACACACACACACACACACACACACACACACACACACACACACACACACACACACACACAGATGCCCAATGATATACACGAACACATGTTCCTTTCTACAAAACATATGCTTCACTCAGACAGCACACATTCTTGGTATATCTCCCCTCTCATCCTGTTTTTCTTTAACACACTCACAAACACACAAACAATGACTCATGAATAAAACCTCTGAGTGGAGACAACTCGCACACAGCTGCACACACTTACAAATCCAAAGAGGCACGTGTGTGTGGCAGAATCAGAACAAAAAAGGGAAACTCTAGCTCATGATTAGGAATTGTTTGTTTTGTAAATGAATGCTAATGAAAGGATAGCTTTTCTGCTTTCCATTGTAACCAAAACATATGTGAAAAAATCTGTGCATGCCGCTGTAGATATGTGTTCATATGAATGACAGTGATCATTGGCAGCCATCTATCAGGCTGTACCATATGTTGCTTTGGGTGGGGAGGGAATGAGGGCTTACCGCAAAGCCTGCCTTATCCTCTGGCATTACAGTCTCTAAGAAAGGATTTATTCTTTAATTCTTGATTAGATAGAATTTGCTCCCCAGTGTGGGAGCACAGTGATACACTGAGCAGAGATAACCTGCCCCATTGGTCGAGAAAAGTGTGTGTGTCTGTTTTTGTTTGTTTGCTCCTTCCTCTTAACCCTCCCATGCACACATGAACACACTCTCGTACACAACAATCAACTGTCTTCCCCCCTGGTGTGCCATCCCATTTAGTGCCTGGGCTTTTAACACATTGTGATAGGGCTATTATTAGAAGCGATGGATTATCAATCAGGAATTAATCCTGATTGATGTGTTTGGCTCAACAAGAAAAGAACCATCCTCACTGCTTCAATGTTTGTCTTCATCTTTGTGATGACAAAAATGAGTTCTTTCATTTTCTTTCTCTCTCTCTCTCTACATGAAAGGACATGAAAGAAAAGAGGATTTTAAGCCCTCCTTTTTGTGATCAAACCACTAGATCCACCAGCTTCTTCTACCCATAAGGAGGTGAGGAGACCACTGAGGGAGACATTCATTTATTTAGTTCCTTCCACTCATTTATCTTCCTCCCCCTTGTCTCTATTTGCCTGACTGGCTGCTGAGCTGACTGCCTCAGCAGCCTGCCTGCCTGCCTGCCTGCCTGGATGGTTGGCTCCCTCTCTCTCACTGGACTCTCTCTGGCACTTCACTCACACACTGCGTGAGCTTCGCTGAGGCTGGAGTGGAGAGAGACAGTCAGGCTGCTCAGGCTTTTGGAAGTGGGAATCTCTGCCGGATTTGTCTCTCTGTCTTTTTTGTTTAATGGACTATTACATGAAAGCAGAGGAAATTTCCCACTCTCTCTCCTCCAGCACTGACCACTGACCATCACTACTGTGCTGCATCCATGACTTTACATACCTGGCTTGTGTACGGGCTTGGATTTATCTTGGTTTGGGCACTTTGCTTAACACAGGGTGAGTAGTTATATGGTCTATGCTCATGTACAAATTCATGGGAAATTTGCAGTCTATTGAGACAGATTAAAAAATGCGTGCGTGTGTATATAGTTTGGGTGTTGGGTGTGCGTGTATGTGCATGTGTCAGAGAAGACAAAGTGTGCTTGGGCATTAATGATACCACAGGTGTAATCTTGACTGAAACAGACTTTTAAAAGGAACGTTATGAGACATAATGTACCATACACTCATGATATATATATATATGATATTCAATGATATTGTTTTGCAATTCGCTGTGTTAAAACAATATGTTAAAGCAGTACAGTTTTTGTAAAACAAAGCTAAAAATGTGCAAAATGTTTTAAAAATGCATCAGTACAGAGTTTTCAAAAATAATCTGGTAAACGTTGCAGACAAAAACCCAACAGGCGAGAGTACGACCACATTAAGGAAGAATCCAATACACATGCTTTTGTTCTGCTTGTAATTGACAAAGGAGTTCAAAGTTCAGCTTTCCAACAATAGGTATTATCCATATGTGGCACACTAAATTTCCCCACAGAGCAATAACCATTGACCTGGCACGGCTCGGCTGCAACCTTTTTTTTTTTGTTGTGTTCACAAGAGACCAAACAAGGAGAAACGGGGGGTGACGCTGTGCACAGAGATGTTGCTTCCCTTGATTCATTTCTCTGTGTTTGGTCTGAGTCAGATCACCTCTGATCCTGGCTCCAGACCAGAGTGTGAAGTGAGCTCTTGGAACGATTAATGATGTGGTGTTCATAAATAGGGCAACGTCCATAAGAGGCGGCGGCTGACACAACAGAAAGCTGGACATGGATATTTATTACAACGTATTCAAAACAGAATCTTATTTCAGAATTGATACTTTTTATGCTTAGAATCCAACAGACATTCAATGAAGGTGACCGTAATTCAGATTTTATAATGATTATTGAACCAGATAACCGTAATATAGCACAAAATTAAGATGCTATTACAGAGTAGCCAGTAGATATTACATAACAATATATATAAGAACAGTCTTAATGAAATCATACTAATCATATAATTAGGATGCATTTAAGGTGATTTTATAATGAGGGGTTCACTTTATTAGGTTAAGAAAAGACTAATTCCTTCTTACTTCCTGTCTTAAAGCGTTCTATGTTCTTTTTATCTGCCAAGGCTTCTTTATTTATTTCAAATTGTTCTTCTCTTCATATGTTTTTTAAATAAAACATTTTTGTGCTTGTAATGGTTTCCCTGAAAATGAGTGTCTCATCGCTAAAATGCGAACTCGCTGTTCTAAACCGAGGTCACAGGACATTTTTAAATATTCAAAAGATAATTAACATTTTCTATGCAATCTGTGAGAGGATCTGGTTATAATAAACAGTACTGTGCCATGAAAAGCAGAATGTGTTTTTCAGTATGTCCTCGTTAAATGCACAAATGCTCAATGCCGGGCTGTGTTTTAATTTTTTATGAATGTGGGGTGCAATGAATTGATAAACCAGGTAGTTATAGCCAAATGTAAATGACCACTGCACTGCTTTTTATTTCCGCCACCATTACCCAGCTCTAATGAAATGCTCTAATATTAATGAGAGCACTCGTTGCACGGTGTATCACCAGCGGGGGGGAATATGACACATCCCCTGAAGGTTGGCATGTGTTCACTGTCCCATGTGGGGCTTTACATTGATTCCAGCAGATTTCTAAAGTGATTTTTGTAAGAGCATTTGCCTGGGATTAGTTTGCTCCTGAAAGCTCCATCAGAGCTTTTGGTGGGCTATTTAACCAAGCAGACGCGGCGAGAGGCTCATGTCCGCTCTCTGCCCTCATACAGTCCCAATGTTTGCACAGATAAAGAGGCAGGATTGGTTTCAAAGCCAAAGCTGATCTTCTATCTTGTGTGTGTGTGTGTGTGTGTGTGTGTGTATGTGTGTGTGTGTGTGTGTGGGTTGGTTGAGGGTTTTGAGGTCGGGCACAGGTGTGTGTGAGTGGTCCTTGTTCGTGGACAATCCATTTAAGCTCCAGCAGATTTGTTCTGTTCAGGTTTAGCCTTACTTTCTTGAGAGAGTTAGAAAGTGAGAAGTACAGATCAAAGAGGCCTTTAGTGCATCTCATTTCTGGAAAGATATGCTATACAATTCATATGACTGAGTGTGTAAAAGCTCCTCTTCCAGCAGCACAGCAGCCAAACCTTTTATTCCAAATGATTATGATAATGTAGTCTATCAATTCCAGGGGTCGGCTATAAGGAGAAAGGTAAAGAGCCTAAACAAGCTGCATGTTGATTTAGCCCCTCTACATTCCTCCCTGTGTGCTGTAGCTTGCAATACTTACATTGCTCGAGCTTTGAGATCACAGGCTGGGGGTAGGCAGGCAGACAGCTCAGGATGGTGTAGCTATACTCCAGAGGGTGAGTCACCCTTAAGCACAAGCTGTGGAAGAGAAGAGAAGAGAAGAGAAGAGAAGAGAAGAGAAGAGATCAATATGGAATAAATATCAAAATCTAAAGTAATGCTGCATGCTGGGACACACTCTTGGTATGCAAGAAAGTGCCTTCAGTTAAATGGAGGAGGATTGCTTTTAAATTAGCCAATTTGCACTGTTTATGTGATGCATAGCTTAAGGAAGAAGGACTTTGATGCAGCAACTTAAGTAAACGATTCTAGTTGTAATACAGGTCATTCCAATTTGAATTAGAGTCAATGCACGCGCTTGCGACGTCGATATATAGAGTCTATGTCAAGTGGCAGTTTGGGGACAACTTGGACAACATCAGCCACCAACATTGCTAAAGAGGTGGCTCTTTGTTAGCCAGATGTGTACCTTCATGAACAGACAAGGACACTAAAAGAATCTGGGCGACTCTCACCTTTTATATCAGTTTTCTAAGCTAAATAGCACAGTGTTGGACCAGAACAGCAAACTAGGCCAAACTATGTCATGCTAAATATGCCGATGCACAAACCAAGAAAAAGTGGGCCACGAGGAACTAATCAATTAAGTGTGCCATCAGGAAAATTCAAGTGAAATAGACTTGTAAATTATTGACACCAAATATAGTGATATGGACTGTGAAGAATGTGTAATAAACACAGACAGAGCAGGAGCAGCAGTCACTAATTGAATATGGGATATGATGACACAGATGATGCAAACTACATTATGGAAGCCTTAAGTGAGCATGCATTCATATATTCTATTTACTCCTTTTCCTGTAGTAACAAGTAATAACAAAGCTGGTTTTCCCACGGTGTAAGAGTCATATATCTCATTATGTTGAGATAACAAAGCCTCTTTTCTTATGATACTGGGTCATTTTCTGCCCATTTAGACAACAAAAAAAACAATGTGCTTGTCACTGTGACAGTCCAGACCATGGTATGTCATGTTGCCAATGCCCACAATGAATGATGTATGATAAGCCCATTTTCTATTTCAGGGTTAAGAGATAAGTAAATTAAGATCTTGAGGAGAAGGAAATTCACTAGAAAATTCTGTTATCCATATTTTCCTTTGTGTAATGTGAAAATATAATCATAATGTGTATCAATAAATAAATAACCCATTCCAACTATGGATATTATATAGAGCCAAATCATACAAATAGTAATCTTTGCCTGAAACTGTACTCTTCGTTATCAAAAGAGACCCAATATGAATCTACCAAGAGCAAGCACATGGCATCATTTGGAAACAGTGGCTTCAATCTGCAGAAACTTCGAGCAGAGCCAGACTAAGAACAGCCACCGGTCACTATCAGGAGAAAAGAGAAAAGGACCAAGTTTGTGGTTTAACACAAACAAGCTGGTCGATCATTTGAAGTTGCATCGTTCAAAGTTGTCATTATTATTACAGTATTGTTTTGTGTTTCTCCTTGTAGTCAAAGGGCTGCAGTGCTATGGCTGCAACATCATCCAGGGCCAGAGGTACGTGGACGTGGGCTGCTCCAACCCAGAGGTCATCACCTGCACCCACTCACACAAAGGCTTCAAACACCGCTTCTGCATCAAGACAGAAAGCAGTGAGTAAATCAAATTTCACCAACAATTTTGAAACACCAATAAATTAAAATATTCTTCATTATTCTACAATTTATTTCCCCTCTCAGCTGTGTATCTGTGTATGATTTCTATTTGTAGACTATTTAATGCTGCAGCAGGAGATTTTAAATTCACTGTGGCGTACCACTGGACATCGGCATAATCACTTTTAATCATACTTTCATGTTAATGTTCTTTGTCCACTGATGTGAATATCTTATTTCTCCTTGCACTGAGGGTAGTTACATAAGCCCACTTTGGTGTGCTTTGCTGAGTATATTACAAGTCACTCATTGTTTGATGTTGAGTCAAATGGAAGTTGTGGACGTGGCCATGACGGGGAGAGTGACGTTCAGATGAGTGGTTCTGCTGATATCCATGCAAGCATGGACAATCCAGCTGTTCCTTTGCTCGATGTCTAACTCAGTTCAGTCATGCTGAAAGGGCTGATGAGGCACCTTTTTACCTTTGCTCAAAGAAATGACATGCTAAGACAAGGACTGACACAAGCCCACCAGATACAGTATAATTGTCAGGATCTTGTGCCAGTGTCTTGGTTTAAATTGAGGCCGGTCAGACTATTAATCTGCAGGTGTCCCCGCCAAACTGAAATCTAACTGATACTAAAGAAGTTCAAACAGTTTTAGAGTTCTAGTAGCCTTTGTACTTTTTCAAACATCTGTCTTTTACTTTTTCAGTCAGTGCCCTCTACCTAATGTCCTGTCACTTATCTGCATCAGTTATCCAATAACTCTGATTAAAACATAAAAGGTGTAGATAAACTAGGTTAATAATCCTCATTAAATCTGTAGTGAAGTCAGGCTGACATTGTTAAGTTGGCCTCGCTCTACCTGATGTTTTTTCATTTCAGCTCCATGTGCTCACTGTGTCTAGAGAACTTCAACCCTGACTTTATTATTATCCTGAAAGACAAGTGACCTGCAGCATCAGGCGTCAAGACAACACCAGAAAGATAAAAAAGAGAAACAATCAGAAAATGTTCTTATCCAGAAACACATTAAAGACAACAAGTAACTAAGCCAGGTTTCTTTTTGTCTTTGGTAATAATTATAATCGAGACATTTCTTGATGCTCATCAAGTTCAAGGAAGGGATCAGTAATTAACAATGGAAAACAATTGTTTAAGTAAGAACTTAAAAAATGGTTCAAACTCCTGTTTTATATGCAACCATGCCAAATATTGCTGCTCCAAGATGTAAATAATGCACTTTTTTGTCACTGTGACTAAGTTTTACTGGCAGTGTTATACACAAACTGTTCTACATTATGGACTGATTTGCAGCCAAGACTTTATTAAATAATCCGAATCATCCAAATTTGATGTATCTTTAAGTTTGTACTGCAGAGTACAAAATGTACCATTGGTCAGAGGTATAGGTTTCCTGTGTGGGGAGGACATAGTCTGTGGTGTGTTCCTTTAAGATCTCTAAACGACTTCCTCATTACACACTTGCACTATCTGCTGCTTACTTGTGCTTTTTTCTTTGCTGAGCCAAACACCAGCTTGTCACTCTTCCTCTGACTGATTGTCTCCTCTTCTGTCCATCTAGCGGCCCTGGGTATTGTCCTGACCAGCGGTTGTGCCACATCCAGACACTGCCAGCAGCAGGAGCTGCCAGGGGTGCGCATCCACTGCTGTGACTCAGATCTATGCAATAGCGCCCCCACGTGGCATTCATGCACATTGCAATGCATAGGTGCACTGCTCAGCCTCCTGTTGCTGAGGATGTGGCTGTGATATGGAGGAAAAGTAACACAAATGGACAACGGAGAAAAAATAAGTTTTATATTAGTAACTCTCATCTCTCTTCTTAGATGATCACGTTTAGGGCTAAATGAGAGTTTTACTAAGGTGTTACTGGAAAGCACCTGGAAACCATAGCTTTTGTTTCATTGTAAGCTTGGACTTAAAATAGCCTTGTTTCATCAAAACAGAGATGAAGATGCAGAAGTCTTTTGTGATTTTATTGTGCACACATTAAATGAAGATTATATATGGTGTTTTGGGAATCTATGAAAGAAAGATCATAATATTATAATGTCACTCCATAAAATATACAGTTTAACTCAGAGTTTATAGAGGCTCATATTTACTTGCAACTTCCACATCAACCCATTGTCTCTGTAAAGAACAGCATATCTTTCTATAGATCACATCTTCATGAGCAGTATGTTTTTTTTAAGTCACAAGCTACTTACTTTGCCATATTAAAGATATTTTTTTAGTTGGCCATCTGGCTCCTTGGCTAAGCTTGGGACTGCACATTGCATGTTGTGTAGGATTGTACAGTGAAAGCATGTCATGTTGTGAATTACTGTATTAAAATGTTTCATATTTTTCAAAGGAAAAAAGTCTGGAACCTTTTTTTTTTCTCCACACAAACAACATGGATGTTACAGGCAATACATAATCAAAGAAATCAGAAAAAATATTAACTTACTTCATTAAAAAAAATGCCAGATTGTTTAAACGCTAATTGGAAAAAAGCATGCTGAAGTCATGGTCATAAGGCATATGGTACCATAGATAGATACTTTATTGACCCCGAGGGAAATTCAAACCATAGGCACATATACAATAACATTACTGCTGCCATGATCATACAGCGTTATTTGTCATGCAACAGTAGTGTAGGCCTACTGCATATCAACAATTTGTATTTAACTAAACTAGTTTGAAAAATCTGGATAAAACTGGGAGTCACAGAAAAGCCTTGCTTAAACAAAAGTTCTGTCTCATTTGAAACAGTATGGCTTTGCAAATCCAATTGCTTCTGCATTTTTTTTCAGATCTGCTATACCTCATGATAAATGTTTAACATGTGACAAATGCGATAGTGGACACTACATAAATCCATGAGAGATTTCCCCCCAACAAACATTCAATTAACATTCAGCAGATTCTGTGTCAAGGGAAAGTGGGTGAAACAAGTATGGCCAGAGAAGCTTTTTTATATATTAACCTGTTTTACAACTAAAATATTCAATGCATACTGAATATATAGCTGAATACATATTATATAGTGTCTTTAAAAAAAAAAAGACACTATATGCCTTGAGGCCTCAGGAAAAGTCGTTGTTAAAGGGAATCAACTAAATAAGGAATTAGCTTTTGAACATACATGTGTCTCACATATTTATACTCACGTATTTTCGTCAACATTACCCTGAAGTGCCTGAATTCACGTCAGGCCCGACTTCATCTCAAAACACAATTTAAAATCTGTTCAAATTATTGGTCAGGATTTCATAGTCTGATAAAGCACTTGAGAAGTACTGAGTGAAGTCACACCTGTACAGGTGCATTTGCTCTCGGTGAACACACGGCGTACACGCCGCATAAGATGCTCTTTGTCCCAGAAGCCCATTGTACACAGAGGAGGAAACCCTGTGCAGTGAGCAGCCATCTTGGATAGACAGATCATACTTGAGCCAGGATAACCTGCATTCCTCCTCTGATCTCAAAGCTCAAAGGTTTATCATCTGGTAAGGGAATAAAACGACAGCATGCGTGGACACACTCATACAAATGTGTATAATGTCTGGCAGGGCAAAAGAGCAGATATTTATATTAAAAAAGACAGTTGGAACAGTTAGGTTAGGGTTAGCCGAGAGTAAGCTAATTGCCAAGCTAACCCACTATAGCTAATAGATGTCTAATGCTAGGTAGGTGTTTATTTATCAGCATTCAAGAAGAGGAGAAGTTACCTTGTGACTGGTTAGAGAATACACATGTCAGCGATTAAAAGACTTCCTCGCCGATTAATAGATGTGTCTTGACAAGCTAAGTAAGCTTCGTATTCTGCTAACATAATCCAGCTAGCTGACAAACTAGCACGCTAAGGCTACCTTTAGCTGTCGTTAGTTTGTTGTGTGGTTGTTTTTCTGAAACAAAGAAGAGGAACAATAGCATTTTCTAGCCTCGACATGTTAATTACACAACATTTTTTTATTGTTCATGTGCTTGAAGAAGCAACCGACATACTGTACGTGGGTATGTGTGTTTTGTTTCCAAGATGCATCCATTGATGTCAGTAAGCAGGTAGCCAGCTAGCAGCTGTCCAAACAAGCTAATTATGCGCCGTGTTTGTTATCAAGCCGCTAAAAGAGCTACTTCACTTTCTCTGTTTTCTTCTTCTGCTCTGTAACGTTGCTTGTTTTGTTTGTTGCAAACGCAAGATGATTAAACAAACAGATGCTGCCACTGTGCCGGTTGTCAAGCTAAGCTAACCAGCTCATCGATCAAACATTACAACATGAGAGTATTAATGTAAAAAAAACCCCACCAACAACACTATTACGATTAGTAAGCAGCCAAGCTACTTTTAATAATGTGATACAGAGGACATCTGTATTGGTGACATTTAATAAGGAACCACAAATTCCTTAACCAACACTGTGTTAGCTCAATCTTAAGCTTTAGTTTCTCATACAACACTTGAGTTGAATTATAAAGTAAAACTTAGCTGGCAACAAAGGAAAACTATTCATACCTTCAGGTGTTGCAATTTTTTTTGATCGAGCTGCCTTAATCTAACCAAAAATCCGTCACTTGTACCAATACATCATCTGTTCAAACAATCTTATTATGAAACTCTTAAAGCTCTCTGAAAGCTTTTTTTCTTCTTCTATTGATTATATTTAATCATACGAACATTATGAATTGGGTGTCTGCTCTGTCTCTGCCTGTAAAACAGTATTGATGATCTCATGTTTCAGAGCTGATAAGGAGTCACATGATTTGAATCGTTGGCCTGAACATCATAAAGACACCACGACTACGATATATGCGTCATAATTTCCCGATTTTTAGCTTCCATAAGCATCCTCTTGTACGGGGAGTTGGTGGTTAAGAAGTGATAGACAGTCTGACAGTGTTTCATCAGAGAGAGGTTCTGCGTATACTGAGAGTGACTGAGAAGTGCTGAGGCTGCAGTCTGGTCACATGGTCTTCTTGACCGGCCTTCCCCTTGACGGATACCTCGAAGCTTATTTCTATGTAATGAGCAGATAAGCTGAAGGAGGTTGGTTATCACAACTGAATCATTTTTTATTTTTTTTTGGTCTGACTGGTAAATCTTCACTTACAGCCTTACCTTCCAGGGCACTGTAAACTACAGGGATTCAGGTGACAGTAGAGAGCTTGGAAAAGTCAATCAAATGTTACTGTGTGGTAAAGGTTTGCATTAATTTAATCAGCAATAAGTTCAAGATTTGAATTGATTTAGAAGTATATATTAAGGCTACAGTCCTCATACGGGTGGCCCGGCTTTACGTCTGGCCTGTGGCTCCTTTCCCACATGCTGTTCCCCACTCCCTGATTTCCGCCTCTGTCCACTGTCCTTCCTCTCTAATAAAGGCAAAAATGCCAAAAATAAATATCTTAAAAAAAAAAAAAAAAAGCTGTGCTCATTTTCAAAGCCAAATCGATTTTTACAAAGCAGCATGTTAGGTAGTTATCAGTCTCAGATGGTGTCTGATGATGATCACAGATCATGCTGACAGTTTTCCCATCTGTTAGTTAGTTTGTGTTATCAAATGTCAGGTCAAGTTGCAGAGTTTGAGGGAGTCTGGGAGTGAGCCAAGTCTTTTCCGATGCGCCCAACAAAAACAGTCGCAGTCTGCTCGTTTCTCTGAGTTTCTAACGGAGTGATGTGCAGATCATTCAGCACTTTCTAACCTCATTAAAAAAAGAAATGTTTCTGACAAGTAGATATCCGAGACTGAAAAATACTTGAAGTGTTTGTTTGCCATCAATACTGTTTACAGGCAAGACTGAGCAGATTACAGACGAGCATTGCACACACCCAATTTAAAATGCTTTCATATTGTGTATGTGATTGAATACAATCAATAGAAAAACGCTTTTAGGGCGACACATAATTGTCCATTTGTTTTCATGTTTTTGGATTAAGATTGTATTGCCCTCTCCTCATAGGAGTCAGTATATGTGATTATGTGTCAGTGTGAGGATACCCGTGACCCACAGAGGCAAATGTATGTGTAATGTCCTGACCTGAATTAACCTGAACATAGCCTTACATGCCCCCCGAATTTCCCCAACTTAAGCCGTATCTGAAGTCCTCTATGTTTCAGCCCCTTGTCTCATTCTCCCCTCGTTCATAAAGTCTGCTTCTTTACTCGCCTCTCGTCAGTTTCTAAAGTCTAGTAACGCTACTTCTCTGTTGTATTCTTGTTTCACATCCACATTTCTTTGTGGTTGTGTCAGCATTAATCTGACCCGTCAAACATCAGCACTGACCTGCAGAAGGAGAAGCGTGGTACCAGAACTGGCTTCTGGTGCAGCACAGTTCGGGACCGAACTGTTGGTCGGAGAAAAGCACGAGAAAAACACGGACACATCGGGCGGTTAAATGACTCGGCTCGTGATTGTTCAGCTTGAATAATAAGCTGCTGAACAGCAGCACCTAGTTACAGAATGATGAAGCAGCGCTCCTACTGACCATCTTGAAGTGAGGAGATTACATTGCATTGGCAAAATACATTTTACAGTGAAGGTGTTAATGGGCCAAAAATGAACAAATGTGCTGTTTAAAAAGAGCTCCTCTTGGTTTTTCAACCAGTGTAAACGTTTCTCTTAATGGAGTCGTTTTTGCTGATGTAAAGCATCTGGGTGTAGAAAGGCACTTTATAGATAAAGTTTGATGGAGTTGTTTTTAGAAGTATCGGGGATAAACATTGTAAATCTGAAGGATTCTCTCTGCATGTATTGTCTGTGAGTGGAGTGGGATCAATGCAGCATCTCTTGATATCGGTTCAGTGTCACAGCTATTTTTAGCCACGCTCTGAGCCCGTGATGCAGACGGCAGTTTTCTTGTGAACCTGTGAAGTGTCACTTTGTTTACAGTTCGTGTCCACTGAGTGCTAACCAAATGAGCCAGTGTCAGTGTGTTGCTCTGTCATTATGGGAGGAAACCAGTCCGTAGACTTCATAGAAATACTGAAGATCTCCTTCAGCTCGCTAAAGTTATCTCTCCCCGACCTGCCTGCTGAAGGTCACTGTTGCCATGAATACTACTTCTGTGTGAGTCTTTTAATTTATGTCATGTCTGCAAAATATATTTGGTCTTTTCAAATGTAATTTGCACACTAACATAAGTGATTTTTTATTTTTTTTAAACTTTAAAAAAAGTGTGATCGTCATCGACAGGAGGCCCAAAATAAAGTTTGAAATGTGAACGAGCTGTAAAAAAAAATATAATTGATTTTGAGAAACGATGCAGTATCCCATCACAATCATAATCCTGAGATACTCTTTTTGTACCTCGTTTTCTCCTCCACACCGAAGCTGTACGTTTACAGGCGCTACTGATTGGGTTCATGTAAAGTCTCGGGGGCGAGACCTTAAGGCAGCAGAGGGGTTCAAATCCACTCATGTACATCCTCGCTCTCCCTTTCCTCTCTCTTCCTAATTTGGCCGTTTCTACTTCAATGAATGCAACTTCAACTCTTCCTCAAATCCATTTGGAACGCGTGGATTTTGACTCCACGAGTTCATTATCACTCAAGTTAAAACAGTAGCATGAATGGAAGCATCCAGAGTGTTATGTAAGGTTAGGAGTCATTGTTCACCGTTTTCCTTCAATGATCAGTTTCTAGATTTTGCATGAACAGTTAAACGTGTATGTTTGCTGATAAGAGGTGAAACTGTGTGAGGATGAATTTCCGTTTCCTAGACCTCAACTCAAACAGTTTGTCACAGTCAGCAGACTGTAAGGTAAGCAGGCTGCAGTTGTTGTTGTTTTTTTGCCTACATTGGATGAAGTATGAAATACTGCGTGTTTAGTGTGTTCGCACCTCCTCGTTGACCATCCGCGTTTAGTTTCAGTTTTATTATTTCATCATACAGATGCAGCACGTTTGTTGGTCTCATACATTACTTGCTCACACTTAGTGGTTTTGATGGGCTCCAGACAAAGGTAACTTAAGAAGGGTAACATGACATGTGATTGTTGATCAAACGCTGTGACCGGACTGTTTACACCACGCGTCGCCTCTCATGTGTTGATTCACGTTCCCTCAGAACTATAATGTTATGACTGCACTGGTGTGCACTGATGAAGGATTTGGCCTTCATTGTGGACCTGTTGGTCTGATAGGATTATGGCTTTGTAGACTAACACTGGACTGTAGGTGAACAGTTGAAGTTTGAACAGTACTTCATTTGTTTTCCCCCGATCACTAACACACAAAAATATCTTTAACACAGCTATACTAACGGACTGTTTTTCTGAAACCTCCCCCCATAACTTTTTTTTTTTTTTTTTTTTAATGGAAGAGGGAAATACTGAAACGTATAAATACTCTTGAGTTGTTTCTTTTTCATGCATGACTCGAGGATGTGTGAGGAGAAGGGTCCTGATAGACAGTTTGGGTGCTTTTAACGTCTTCTCTGTTCTTCTTTTTCAGAGCCACAATGGCCACTGCACCGTACAACTACTCCTACATTTTCAAATACATCATTATCGGTAAGTGAGCGATGTTGAAGGAGATTCTGCAAGTCGTGTGAATGACCTTCACGCGTCTTTGAATGAAACTGCACAGACTCACTAGTTCCTGTTTTAATTTGTTTTTTAAAAGTCTGTCCTAAAAGTCAGATTTTTAAGAGACTTTGCATTTAACTGATGAACGACATCATTATTGGACAAAGAATTTGACATATGTTTATTAATATTAAGTTTTTCCTTTATTACAAATGATGTTCCAGTGCTGCTGATGTGTTTTTAACGTGTGAGCTCTCGGAGAACGGATCTTTGCTTTTACATACATAAACACACAGCCCCAAAGCTCAGGGCTATTTATCCTCCTCCTCTGTGGAACCTGAAACGCCTCGCCTCAAAGCCAACACTACGTCTGGATATTAAAGGGGGGGGGGGGGGGGAGCTCGCAGCTTGCAGCTTGCTGCTTAACGTTTTCTCTTTCTAAATTTTCTGTCAAGGAAAAAGTTTGTTTTTAAGAAGTGAAAATTCAAAGATGTTGTAATCTCACTCGTTGGGAGTTCCATACGGTTTCCAAAGCTGCGTCTTAGTGTTGTAGCGGACCGAATTTAGCAATGCTAATTTCAACCTGGGCAGTTGCTTGTTGAATCCATATTACAGATTTGTCCTGAAAGCAGCAGATTTCTCTCGTTCTCATTCACCCCAAACACATCTTGTATTTGGACTTCTGCTCGCCTGCAAACTGGGTTTCACTTATTCAGATGAGGCAAATAAGGGACTCTGGAGTCACCGATGATTACACAAACGACATCAAGCTGCAAAAGTAAATGTGCTATTAGTGTCAGAACGAATACAAAAAAAAACAAAAACAAGGGTTGTCAAACTCTGTAGGACGTTGAACTTTCTATTCTCCGAGTCTCTCTTACCACTCCACAGGAAAATGTGAGTATCATCTCTGACAGTCCCTGAGGCGCTGCTACATCATGCACGGGGGCAACACTGCAGGCTTGAATAGAGAATAGTTGTTTGTCTGTTTTTTTTCCCTTGGTTGACCTGAGTCTCTCTCTCTGTTTCTCTCTCTCTCTCCCTCTCCCTCTGTCTCTCTCTCTCTCTCTCTCTCTCTCCACAGGGGACATGGGGGTAGGGAAGTCATGTTTGCTTCACCAGTTCACAGAAAAGAAATGTAAGTGCCTGCTCCGATCTCTGCCTCCTTTTCATGGGAGCACGTGTCGCAGTGTATGAAAGGTTGCCAGGTTAGATTGGAGGGCCTTAATCTGTTCGAGATGTCTTTATACTCCGGCGGAAGTCAGCGGCACAGAAACGCTAAAGAGCTGCTCCGTGAGAGACTCTTCTTCTGTGTGCCAGTCAGCTGCAGCCCCCCGTCACCATTCAGCTCGCTCTTGTTTGGTGCTACTATTAACAAGCCAGATGCTGTGTTTGTCATTCACACGCCATAGTCGCATCCTGCACACACACACGCGCGCGCACGCACACACACGCACGCCTTATCCAGTGTGATTTTTAGAAAAAGGGTTTCAGTGTCAGTTGAAACAAATTTGCCGCCCTCTGCGTGTTGATACTCGTCGTCTTTATCCTTCATGCACCTGCTGATGACTTTCAATAAAGTGTGGGAATCCAACGTGTTTTTAAATATACAGCAACAGATGCAGCTTTAATTGACCAGAAGAATAAAGAAAATCTTCAAACGCTAACTGCAGGAACGCCTCTCACTAAAACAAAGCCACAGTCGGGCTGATGCTCAGCATACAAGATTAATCTACCTTCAAAGCATTTTCTAATAAGCTTCTTGACGTGGTCAAACTGGGATCAAATACTGGAGGTGGTTTAGAAAAATGGAGATTGTTTACAGCACGTTTACACGGATGAGGCGCCATTTAGTCGAGGACACACGGAGAAAAAGATGAAAGAACATCCTCACTGCTTATTTGGACGTCAAGTCAGCGTCCTCTAAGATCCCGGTCATTCTTTGTCAGCTTTCATGCTGATGCTCAAGGGCAAACATCTCCTGGGTCGATTAGTCGTACATTCTTCCTTTTTAAGAAGGCTGAAGTGTGTATGCGTGTGTGTGCGCATTCGAAGGACCATCATATATTTACCCTCACTGTTCCCTCCAATCACATCTACTGAAAACATGAAAGTAGGCCAATTAGAATGTCTGATGGTTTGAAGTTTATCGAGTTCATCCCTCCCTCACATCGTCACATAAACCTGGGGGAAGCATTGTTTATGTGATGATGAAGATGAAGAATTGACGTTTAACTTTCACATCAATAATAAAACTTCTACATGCCTAACTCGGCCTCACTCTCTCTCTCCCTCCCTCCCTCCAGTCATGGCCGACTGCCCCCATACGATCGGCGTCGAGTTCGGTACAAGGATAATTGAGGTGAGCGGCCAGAAGATCAAGCTGCAGATCTGGGACACCGCGGGACAAGAACGCTTCAGGGCCGTCACCCGCTCCTACTACCGTGGAGCAGCAGGGGCGCTCATGGTCTATGACATCACCAGGTACAGGGTGCTTAACGTGGCTCTGAGTGTGTGTGTGTGGGAGATGCAGTTCCTACACACACACTCAGCCCGACGCTTGTATGTGCATTTGACAAAAGATGATGCCGAGTGGTGATGATGTGGGAGAAACGGATGCAGACTCTTCTCTGACGCATCGTTAGCCTGTTGTCATAGTAACCCCCCTGTCCCTTCTTCTAATTTCATGAAGGAGAAGCACATACAACCACCTCAGCAGCTGGTTGACTGACGCCAGAAACCTCACCAATCCCAACACTGTGAGTACTCCTGTTTACATCCTCCCACTCGGCGAGCTCCTGTTTCCTGTTTTACTGTGTTCATCGGCCCTCTCCCTTCAGCCTGTCTGAGAGCACAGAGACCTTTCCATTTCTTCAATTGAATTTCTTGGTAAACTTGATCAGCTCTAAATCATCGTTTGTCCAGAGAAGTGTGTTTCTGCAGTATCTCTGAAACTGACACTTTTATTTAGCATCTGTAAGATGACAAAGAGCTTTGGAAACTTACCTTTACCAGGCATGAACTTCAAATAATGAACATTTAGACCCAACTCTGCTTTAATGTGAGGCTAGATCTTTTTTTTATTTTTATTATTATTTTTTTTTTCAAGCTTATGATGTTGACCTTTATTTGTACCAGCAAAAAGTTTAAAGCTCTCTGGCCCAGTCCGGTGACGTTTGTTGTAAAAATGAAATAAAACCCTGAGAAGAACGTTCATGCTGCAGTGCAGCACTGCTATGAGGAAGCACAGAGCAATACTGTCCTTCATTCATGGTAACAGTTACATCACAGTTGCAAGAGGCAAGCATCTCTTGTGCTAAAGCTGGGGGTGTGACTTCCTCTCTGTCTCTAAATCGATCTCTTGGACAACTCAGCGGTGCATCACCTCGCCTCAGAAATCTTCTTCCCGCTCTGCCTTCACTCTTCTGAGGTTTAGAAAGTCCACTTCTCACTGTCTCTCCTCCTGTCTCTGTGTCCCCCAGGTGATCATTCTCATAGGAAACAAAGCCGACCTGGAGGCCCAGAGGGACGTCACGTACGAGGAGGCAAAGCAGTTTGCTGAGGAGAACGGTGAGCAAGGCACAGAGCAGTGCATGCTGGGAGGAGGCCTGTTAGTTGCTCCCTTACAATGTTGTTTATATTTCTTCTTTAAAGACACAAACTGATCCCCCAAAGCTGTTTGTTCCTTCATTATTTGTAACAGTGTTTGACTGACTGCCATTATGTCTTCAGGTCTGTTGTTTCTGGAAGCGAGTGCAAAAACGTAAGTCTTCCTAACTTCTTTGACTCCTCACCGCGTGTCCTACGATCTCCCTCTGCTTACATCCCACGACTCCAACTCCAGTCTTTTCTCACTTTTGTCACAACCCTTCCTTCTTCAGGGGTGAAAACGTTGAGGATGCCTTCCTGGAAGCAGCAAAGAAGATCTACCAGAACATCCAAGATGGCAGCCTGGACCTGAACGCAGCCGAGTCAGGGGTCCAACACAAGCCCTCGGCCCCCCAGGGCGGCCGGCTAACCAGCGAACCACAGCCCCAGAGGGAAGGCTGCGGCTGCTAATGACCAAGCAAAACACCCCCCCCCCCCACCCCCTTCATCGTCCCCTATCCTCTCGCTCACTCTCTCTCTCGCCGTCTGTTCTGACCCGCCCTCCTTCAAACATCCAACCCTCCACCTCCATCCACACTCGTCCTTCACTGCACCAGGAGGCCATGGAGGGGAAGGGGTGGGGGGGCAGACATGGGCCAGACTGAGCTGGGCTGTGTGGACTACATCTCTCCCCTCCTCCTCTCTGCCCCTCTCACTCCTCCTCCTCCTTTAATCTGTTTTATCGCCCCATAACTTTCTCCCTCCCCCCCCTCCACTCTTACACCAGTCTGTGTATTCCCCTCTGTTAAACTATCATAAAGGCCACCACTCATCACATCGGGCTACTGACACTTGACATAGATGTAATGTTCATATGATAATGATAAACTGAGACTGTTTTTTTTTTTTTTTTTTTTTTTCACGTTTGGTTTTCTAGCTCTGTGTAAACTCTGCATTAATTCACCCACCTGTCATCTGTTTGTATCGGATCAGAACTATAATCTCAAACTCCTGAAGCCTAACCTGCAAGGTTTACCCATCCAGCATTTATTGAGATACGCGGCGGCTGTCCCATCTCACTCCGTGTTAATTTCTCGCGGGATAAGGCGGCGAAAGCCACTGCGTAGAGTATCATGGGGGCCACAAAGGTAGAGGCTCTAGTGAGTCACATGATGTTTTTTTCTGCAGGATTCGAACCTGCTTGTGGCTTTTTTTTTTTTTTAATTCATTTTCTGAAACGCTTGCCACAGTGGAGAGGGCGGGGGAGGGAGTACTTAGAGGAATTTACCTAAAATTCCTTGATCTCTCCAAAGAGATATCAGAGGAAGGAATATTGGGTGTTTTCCTGCTCGTGTGTGTGTATGTGTGAGTGTGTGATTTTGAGAGTTTGTGTGTGAAGAAGTTGGATGGAAGTCCTTTTGACTGATTTAAAACGGCACGTTCACGTTAAAACATTGCTTTGTCCTTTTTTCGGGGCGGACAGAGTCACTCACTCGGTCTCTTTGCGCCCGTTCTCCCTCTTTTCACACATCTGAACCCCAAAAACTCTCCACCAGGTCTTATCAACAGATTCTGTCTTTTTACCAGCATTTTCTTTGTCATTGTTTGTTGCCTTATTATACTTAATGTAATTACTCTTTATCTCTTCGCTGCACTTGCTCGTCACACTGCTGTTGGACTCAACCTGATTCAACAAATCAAGTATTTTAGAGTAATTATAGCAAATACAAGCGGCGGCTGTTAAAAATAAATCAATAAAAATAAAAAAATAAAAAACTTCAGCTGCATGGTTTCAAATCCACATTGTAACTTTTCAGATGTGAAAAAAAAAAAGTCAACACTCCCTTATCTGAAATGTTGCACTGAAGAACAGATCTGTGGTTGATTTGGGCGGTTGTTCCTCTGCTTTGTACATTCGAACACCAAGCAGCATGCCCCCAACCCTGAAACAGTGAAACTGTCAAAAACCAGTTATGCGTTTTTCCCCCCTTTTCAAGTACAAATTTTCTGTACCATAGAGTGATTCCCTGATTGGACAGCTGTAAATATTGCTTCTTAACTATTGGTGATGACCTTGCTACTTGGGATTTAGAAATGTATTTGCTGGCTCTGCCAAGATCTGTACAGTTGATGTGCTAGTGGGTTGCCTGTAATTCATGCTTGGGAAATTCTGTAACATAGTTTCTATTAATAAATGTATGTAAAGGACAGACACCTAGAACCCCCCCCCCCCCCCCCCCCCCCCCCCTCCCTCCCTTAAACCATCCCGTCTGCACACTACTGAACCTGTCAATTGGTTGAGGGGAGAGGAAGTGGATCGATGATGTGCTAGCTAGTATTTATGTCTGCAAACTCTCCTTCCTCTTATCAAGTTGAGAATGGGGCACTTTTATGTTAATCTGTTTTGTTTTTTTCCCCACCTCATTAACGCTTCTCCAAGTGGGAGGGGCTTGCATCACTGTCTTAACTTTTTGGAGAGTGGGGATTGGTTTGTTATTGTGGAAAGTCAGCGGGCTGGGGTCTTCCTTTTTCCTGTGTCCCACCTCTTGCAGTTTGAGTGACCACTTCCTGCTTTTGTCTGTCCACGAGTACAAAAAAAAAAGTACATATGTATAAATTTTTAAGGAGCTGTGCTAACATTTAAATGCGTTGAGTGTATATGATTTTAAAATGTTGACATTTTGATTTTAATGACAAAATACTCTAGACAGAAAAAAATAAATTATACATAACCTGTTGCTCCGTGTCTTTTCTGGCTTTGTTGCTGCTTATAAAAAAAAAAATCTTAATGAAGAGTGAGGCTTCGAAATGGGCCGGTGCAAAGATTTGCTCAAGTGCTTTTTTTTTTGAGTAAAATACCTCCAGTGGGGGGAAAAAAGCACAAGGGTCAGTTATGTATTTCAAGTAGCAGAACTGCTTCGTATTTTATTGCAACAAAAAATTGCACCAAGGCTAGAGGGAGAAACAAATATGTAAATCATATTTACAAGGAAGGCATAGTTTTACAAAATTGGTGAGGAGGCTAAGACACAAAAGTAGAGTAGTGGTATGGTTGTAAAAAGAGAAGGATTTTTTATATATATATAAAAAAAACGAAGCCAACACTGACAGTACCATGCTCGAGTCAAGCCAGCTTGTGGTTGACCTGTGTCCTCCGGCATCGCAGTCAGACGGGGCATTGGGGTGAAAGGACTACAGCACAAAGACTGAAAATGTCCATTTAGACGAGCATAAAGAAACTTCTGGCGTTACAGTGGAATATCATGGGTGTTCTGTTTAAAATTGTCAGCTTCTCATTCATACATTTTTCTGTAGTGACATCCACAAAACATTTCAGTCCAGTGTTTCCCCCAGGATATATTAATTTTTTTTCTGGGGTGGAAATACTTTTAAAACAGCATTTTAACCACAGGACAAATCCCCTTGAGTCAGAGTGGATTCTCTCAGGCCAGAAGGCAGTACTGTGGTCGGAGAAACGCTGTTTCTTTTTGTGATCCCACTTTACTGACAGCCTGCTACTGTTGGCTGGCTGGCTGCTACTGATGGCTTTTCTGACTGGCATGTAGAAAAAGTAGAAATAAAAACTTGTATTAATAAAAAAAAAAAAAAAAAAAAGTCCAGTCTTAGGACGACAAAAGAAGAGTCAGTCAGATCCACTGAGTTGCAGACCTCGCACCCTGGTCCCTCTCCAGTATAGGCTGGAGACATGTTTTTATTTTTTTGGTATGGCAATCCAACACAACTATTACTAACCACCTGGAATAATTCAGCCAATAGCGTTAAGGCACTACTAGTTACCGAAGTGTGCAGTGAAGCAAACAGGTAAAGGCTCATTCTGCCTCATTTGTTTGCTCCCATTATTACTTTATGGCACATGGTTGCAAATACTGCAAAAAGGCATTCATACAGACCAAACACTGTTTTCATCACTTTGCGTACAACCAATAGTATTGACGAAAGGATTGAGAAGTGATGGAAAATGTTGGCACGTGTTCTAAAGAGGCATCAGAACACTGAAATGAAATTTGTTGTGTTTTCAAGGCATCCTAGAACAAGATGAGGTTTAGTGTTATGTGTATGTCCATTGTCATTGGCATTAATGAAAGCTAATACAATAACAATACTGGAAACAAATGTAACAGGGCGTTCTTTTACTAGTGACGGGGATAAAGGAGAAAAACTAGAGTACAAAAAAAAAAAAAAAACACGACATTTTCAAAAATTGATTGGTGAAAAGTCATGTTGAAAAAGGATTGGCCCCGAGCCTCTCATTAAGGCTAAAAGACACCGTTCATTCATGGTTAAGGCTTTTTTTTTATATTGCAAACTGTCTCACAACGTCCACAGAGAGAAGTCTTTGATTCCATCCACAATAACCACAGGCTTAAATCTCCAATCATAATGTCTTGGTAATCGGAGTTTTTATTGCGCTACCTCTGAACAATGTCACTGATTTCTTTGACAGAGGACAGCAGCTTGCTGAAGTCCTGCTGTGCGTTGGCGCCCCCTGTGGCGGTGGGACAGATCTGCAGCTCCCGCAGGCTCGTCTCCAGCTTGTTGATGGCCTCGCGGAACGCAAACTTGTTCCTCATCTGCTGTATGGAGTCGACGTAGCTGATGCAGTACTTGGACAGGTTCTTCCCGGCCTCCAGCACGGCGCTGTGGCTACCCGTCTGCTCCGAGTTACGAGAAATTGCTGCGCGGAGCAGCTCGGTGCCTTCCAGCACCATCTCCCGCGTCACGGCCGAGTTTGGGGTGCGCTCCGCACCTTGGCGTGGCGCCGTCTTGCGGAGGGAGTGTCGGGTGTTGACGAGGCGGATGAAAGCGTTGGGTGAGCTCTGATCGCTGGGGGAGGTAAGGGAGGAAGAGAAGCTTCCGAGGCTCTGGCTGGAGAGGGAGGTGGTCACTGATGGAGAGGAGTTGGAGGTCTTTAACGGTTGAAGTTTAGACGAGCAGCCCAGGGGAAGCTTCTTGGAGCCTTCACTGAGGGGGGAGCGGGCTTGGTCATTCGCAGTGGTTGTGGGATGGGGCTCCGAGACAGAGGTGAGGCCCTTTGCTTTGATGTCTGAGGTGGCGGATGAGGAAGGGGAAGGTGGATCCACAGTGGGACTGCGCGAAATCTTGCCTGTTTTGGCATTAGTGGGTGGTGGAGGAGGAGCTGGTTTGGGTTTCTGAAGTTTCCCTCTTTCCCTGATGGATGAGGAGTCGCCAGAGTGCTTGTTTCTGCGGGCCCGGCACTCGTCCCCTGCCGCGCCTAAAGCAGGGAACACATTGGGCTTGAGGAGCTCAGCGTGGAGAGCACTGGTCTTGGAGTTCTCCAGCCCGGGCAGCCCTGGTCTTCTTACAACCTTGGGTGTCAACGCCTGGGGACTTGAACCTGGACTGGGATCAGAGTCTTTGCCCAAGAAAGCAGCGGACACATCTGATGAGGTGTTCAGACGTGGCGGTGGAGTCAAGGTGCCTGTTCGAGGTGCGTTCTCCCCTTTTTGCTCGCTTGTTCTCTTGCGTGGTAGAGCTGGTTTGCCCCCGAAGGTGCCTGAGTCAAAGTGTCTCTGGCCGAGGTCTCGCGGCAGAGTAACAGACTTCCATTCAGTGCCATCTGAGCCTGTGGGCATGCTGGAGGACCAGAGGAAGCGCTTCGAGTTAGACATCGATTCCTCCTCGCTGGGTGGTGTCGTCGCTGCTTTCCCTCCAGGACCAGGCATTGCAGGGGCTCCCTTCTTCCTGGGAAACAAGGGTCCAGGGTAGGTAGGAGCTCCGTTGGGGATTCCCCCTGCCCCATTATTGTTGATACTCAGGAACTTGGCACAGTCGAGGCCATGTGTGACATCATTAATGGCTGCGCCGTTGTTGAAGCTCTCACTGTCTCGAGGATCCGGAGTCATGCCCCTCCTGTCGGGATGGATGTCCATCTCTCTGAAGGAGGAGCTGCGTTTGGGCGGGGCCGGAGCATTCTTCTTCTTTTTCTTAATGAGGCTCAAAAAGCCACTGCCTCGTGTCTTGTCCTTGTCTTTGGGTAGAAGGCGGTCGTCCTCGTTCAGGTTGCTGTCAAGGAGGGGGCGCTCTTTTCTGGGGAGCATGGGCGACGAAACCGCTACTTCGAGATCCACAAGGTCTGAGGAAAAGCCAAAAGAAGCAGAGAATCATAAGTGATAGAAAATAATGACTTACTGATAATCAATCTTAAATTGCACAATTATATTTACATACTGAAAAATGAAATAAAAAAACTATGAAAAACAGAATTCAAGTGAAGGGATTGGTCCTAGATGTTGCCTAGGACACAGGGGCGTCTCATCTACCTAACCAGTCTGGACAAATGTGTGGCTGATGTAGTCTCTGATCAGCACGAAATCAGTCCTAGGCAAGGTATAAAACAAGGCCTTATCGCACACTCACACTAGGCAATCCATTCTTTATCATGCCGAAGCACATTTGAGCCTCTAGTGGTAGTGCTCTCTCCCGTGAGCGTGCTACACTTGTCACTAGCACAGTTCAAAGAGGTGTGTGCTTCTGCATGCTGACACGGTTGCTCATGCACGAGCACGAGCATGGGAGGGCAATGTGGTAATGGAGGTGTGATCAATCCCTGCCTTCCATAATCCAGGGGAATAACTGACCAAAAAAACAAAACACAATTGTGCTTCATGGTACGGGACAACTGGCCTTAGCATGAGTGCGTCCTTAGACCTCACTTGGTCTTAAAGCCTGTTAAATACAATATAAATATGCCTTCTTTCAAAGTGAAATGAACAAAAAAATTAGTTGTCAAACGGCAACTTTTGTGATGCGCCCCAGTGTCAATTAAATAAAAATTAAAAAAAATCTAAATTAATTCTCCAGATTTCTAATCAAATGCACCAATTGATTGTTTTTATTTTGTTTTAGTTATGTTGTTTCTCCAAAAATGCACTGCTTTCTGTTAGATGTTCCTGTGGTGTCATAGCAGCTGTAAAGGACTATTCTACAAGTTGAGGCATCAAAGGCAGGACAGGTTGTGCGGACTGTCACCTGGACTGTCTCCATCTCGGTTGTCCATGTTTTTGCGGAGTGTTCTGGTCTTGGTTGGCAGCTCTGGAGCCTGCTGGATGGGGCCTAAGGTCGCCTTCTTCCCTTTCTTTCCCAGTTCCTTTTCCACTTCTACAAACACAAGCAGACAAGATTTAAGATGATACAAATAAATAAATCTTAACGACAGCATTGTGTTCTATACAACAGGATATCTATGGATGAACAAAGGAGGCCCTGACCGTCAGAGATGCTGGACTCTTGGAACATGGTCTCGAAAGCTTGGTGTGTTTCAGCAAAAGATGGACGTTCTGAGGGGTTCCATCTCCAACCTGTGACAAAAAAAAAAAAAAGGAACAAATGAGTGTTTCACATAGAATTGGATGCCTTTATTCATATTTGGGATGAACAAGTTTTGCAACTCACAGGCCCTCATGAGCTCATAGACCTTCTCGGGGCAGCCCTCAGGCCGGTCCATGCGGTAGTCTTTCTCCAGCAGCTCGTACACCTGGGACAGGTCGATGCCGGGGTAGGGGGACATCCCGTAGGTGGCGATCTCCCACAGCAGCACGCCAAAAGCTAAAAAAGGAACGCGTGGGATTATTATCTTGACAAAACACGCAAACCCATAAATGTCAAGAACTCAATTACTGGGATGTTTAGTGATAGTGGGAAATTCTGTATTCTAACAGGTTAACATGTTTCCCAGTGTTAAACAGTGACTGAAGGAATACATGTTAATATCATCTGTTCATCTTGGATCAAACTTACCCCAAACATCAGACTTAATAGAAAATTTGTTGTAGGCCAGACTCTCTGGAGCGGTCCACTTTATGGGGAATTTAGCACCAGCATGAGCTGTGTAGGTGTCTCCAGTCATTAACCTGCTCAGGCCGAAATCTGCAACCTTCACCAGGTGATTCTCCCCGACCAGACAGTTTCGAGCAGCTAAGTCCCTGCAGGAGAGAGAAAGAGAGCGAGCGAGCGAATGATAACAGGTTGAGTTTAGATGTTTGTGAACAGAGATTGATCATAGCTGAGCTTAATGTTGATGATACAAAAAAAAAAAAAAAATCTCGTTACGACATCTAATAATGATGTGTTGGATTTCCACACGCGTTTTGCATAAAGCAGAGTCACAAGCTGGGTCTCGTCAGGTTTGGAAATTAAAATGCACTTTGGCATATACGAAAGACATAAATCATCTTATCTCTCCTCTAAAATACCGCGTTGAACGTGCCAGGACAAACACGCTGTGTTAGAACACAGACTTATCTGTGATAGGACGAGTGAGTGAGAGGAGAGCAGCTCGGGGGGGATGGGGGAGAAACGGGGGGAAACTACAAAACGTTATTTTTCACTCTGCCCCATTCTTCCAGTTCGGATTGTGACGTTGCACGTCGTTGCGCTGCATGATAAAAACCCGTAATGGCGGCAACTGAGGCGCGGAAATCTGTGCACCAACCTGTGGATGAAGTTTTTTTTCTCCAGGTACTCCATAGCAGAGGAGATCTGCGTGGCCATGTGGAGCAGCACCACTGCGTTGACCTCCTCTCTGTTGCACTCCCTCAGGTAGTCGAGGAGATTGCCGTGGGTCATAAACTCCGTGATTATGTAGAACGGAGGCTCCCGTGTGCACACGCCTGACGAGAGCAAAAAAGGCATCGGCCGTCACTGTTTGTAGCTCGCTTCTTTTATCAACTCTTTGTCCTGTTCAAGATGACAAATCAAGGGCTGGTCCGGATGGTGTGCTTACCTAACAGTTGGACTAGGTTGGGATGTTTGATCTCTTTCATGACAGCAGCTTCCTTGAGGAACTCCTCCACCTCCATGGTGTCCTCCTAAACCAAGCGACGACACAGGAGTGAGAAAAGCAAAGGTTGCAGTTGCCTTTAAGTAACAGCAGATGGTAGCATTTTTCAGGTAAAACAAAGACTTCATGTTAGCGGTGTTACATTTGAGATAGGAGTAGGTATCTAATGTTTGCCCTGAAGTACTAAGTCATCGTTGAACATCGCCTCTTTTCACCTTGAGTGTCTTGACAGCCACGGTGAGGTTGTACTTCTTCCACACTCCCTCGTACACCTCCCCGTACTGACCCCCTCCCAGCTTGTGCTTCATGGTGATGTCGGTGCGCTCCATCTCCCACTTGTCGTAGTTGGGAGAAACTCCGTAGATGGTGGGCTTGTTGCGTTTGGGTGCCGGGTAGTGCAGCGTGGTGATGAGGCCGTCGGCCACCGTGGAATGGTGGTGCACCAGTTCTGCCAGTGTGTTGAAGCGGCTTTCTGACGAGACGTACAACTGCAGGAGAAAGAGATTCTACATTTGAGTAGATGTGTATATGAGAGGTCAGTTGGTCTGAGGATAATCGACAGAATCTTAACAACTGAGAAAAACAATCGTTACTTTCTACAGCCTAAGTCTAATGAAATACTGAAATCAAGTTCTTGAATCCAAAACGCATACATGTGATAAAAAAAGAAATAAAATGATGGATGATGGTTAAGACATCATGACTAAAACATGTAAGCATCATTAGAGAAACAACTGCCAGTTAAAAATCATATAAATCTTCACATAAGACGCCTAAGCGTTATCTTTTTAAAGAGCGGCCCAAGCCCGTTGAAAACTTACAAAGCACTAGTCAGGAAACTGGCAGATGGAAGGATATTGGTCAGGGCTCAGTGGACACAGTCTTTTCCATTGTCCAAGTCTTACATAACCCAGAAATGATTTGCTCTACAATGTGTTCTGTGCATTTCATTACTCGTGAAATGACTCTTTGAGCCAGCAGAGGGCACGTGGAGGAAAAAAAAAAAAAAAAAAAAGAAAGAAACAACCTCGACTGCAGTGAAACCTAAAGAGGATTTAATGGTCACTTGGCCGCTCTCTTGATTTAAACCTTGACCATCTACTAAATCTTGGTGGGGGGGGAACAGTTTTAGAAGAGAAAAAAAGTAGTTGTCCAGAGTAGTGTTAATCACAGAGGTCAGATTTGCAGCTTCGAGTGCTGAGGTAATCGAAAATGATCGGAGGAGTCTATCATACCAAACTCTCGAGTTTTAGCTCAGTGGGGGCATGGAAAACAAAACAAGATGGGGAAGTGTGTGTGTGTGTGTGTGCATACTTGGCTGCATCTGTCTTTCCTAATGCATGTCTTAGTATGGGCGTCAGTGTCTGGCCGGCCGTCTGCTGGCCATTATGAGCAGCACAGCGGTGGTTAGAAGCATTCCTGTCATAACTGGAGTTCCTCATGCTCGCTCACCTCGCTGCATCACGATAGCAGGGTGACAGAGCCAAAATGGCAGGGGCTTCTCGACTGACATGTGTGTGGGGAATCCCACAGAAGGAAGTCAGCTGTGTGTGCATATGGTGAAATATTGTAGAGATGTATTTACGACTGACTGTGGGGATATAAGGATTCCTCATACATGATCTGGAGTGCACTCCCTTCTTTTACATTTTAGAATCTTTTTAACCACATCATGCAAAACCTCATAGCCGTTTAGAGAAACTATGTTTTCACTGGAAATCTCTGAATGTTAAAAATCGGATGCCCACCTTGCCGTCGGACGCAGTGTTAATCCTGTAATGGTAGACTCTCCCTTCGTACCGCAGAGAGATGGACCTCTGGCCGGGGCTGCTCTCGCTCTCGCGCACCAGAAAACTTCCGTTGATGCCCGAGCTGAGCAGGTACTCGGCGGCGTTGCGCGACACGGGCCCATGGTACCAGCTGTGCTTCTCGAGGCTGTTGACGGGGGTGATGTAGTTGGACGGCACCCAACCCTGGCCATTCTTGGTCTGAGCCTCGCACCATTCGCCGTTGTGGTTGTAACCCAGCACACGCAGCTTCTCCCCTTGAAAACAAACAAACAGCAAAAAAAAACGTTTCAACATAATACCACGCAAGCATCTCATCGGCTGCCCTTTGTTGATATCATCATGCAGCTCATTCATGAGCCTTAGTAAAGAAGGTTGTACTGTTGTCAATCAGCATGTTGTAAGACATTTCCTCACATCATCAATCTGTCGGGGACTCTCCAAAAAAAAAAAAAAAAAAAAAAATGCACGTCTCTTCTTTATTGGAAGGTATACAAAAAAAGAAAACTACAAACTACAAACTCCACATCAAAATCTTTACCAAATCTCAAACCAAATGTAGTACGGCTGTACAGAACCAAAGTGAAAATCGACTCCTTTTCTTTCTGCACCATGCCGCATATAAAGCCCTGGAAAGTCATGTCACACAGGACATGTTCTTGTTTATTCCGGTGCATATGTTCTTTTCTTCCTTCCTCTGTTTGTGTGATCCATCTGTGGTATTGTTTTACAGGTCGGTGCGTGGGACCGATGTCAGGAAGTGAGAGTCAGACATAAGGGGGGGGGGGCAAATATGCACCTTTCTGTGAGAGTGCATTAATGTGTTGATCGTCAGCTTAGCTACACACATGTGCCTTTGCATGTCAACTTTTCTTTTTTTTTTAATCCAAAAAACGTGAACTCTTATCATCACTAGTGCCGTGTTCACAGAAGCATACTGCACTTTTGAACCTGCTCTTTATAAAAAGGGACGGGTGTCGTCGCTCTCCTTCTTACCTTTAGTGATGCTCAGTGTGTTGTCACCGCTTGCGACAAAGTCATAGAGTGCGACGAACAGGTTGGGGTCATTCTCACTGGGTCCAGCCAACAGGTTCTCTTTGGAGTTCCAGCGAGCCGCTTCTGTCAGACCCTGAGTCTCAAAGTCTGGTCTCTGGAGAGCTTCTGAAGAGAACGAACGAAAAAAAAAAAAAAAAAAAAAAAAAAAAAGACAATCACATCATCAGAAAAAAAACATGCTCTTTACATCAATATGATATTTCAAACAACACATTTCTGAGAGGAAACCTGTGGAAATTATTTTTCCCCCCATACAGACATGCACACTAAGGATGATTCTGCAGCAGCGTCAACTCCTTCCTCTCTTGTTTGTCTTTCAAATTCTCCTTCATCTCTTTAAGGCAGCAGCCTCGCCCCAACAAGCAGGTCATCACAGCTGTGATTCCAAACGTGGGATTAGAGCCCTAAAACCTGATCATGTGACCTGCTGTCTGTAAGGCTTTTCATTTCCTGGATTATCTCTTCATATTTCTTGAATACCGAGACGACTGCCACCGTGAGAATTTGTCTCGGCACGAATCTTCACTGTGAAATGGATGGATGGATGGATGGATGGATGGATGCGCCTGCTCTCACAGGTAAAGAGAGTTCACAGTGTTTTAATGTGAAGTCATGCTAATAACAGAAAGCTTGGAAACACTAAAAAAAACTGTTCAGGGTTCCTACAGCCCTGAACGCCCCCAACACACCCTGAATCTGAGGCTTTAAATATCCATCTACCCCTGGGGACTGGATTGGGTTTTATTTAAGTTTGTTGTATTTTTTTTTAAAGATTTTATGTCTTTTTTTTAATTATATTTTTAACTTTTTTTCTGAAAAAATAAATAAATCTGATATTATTTGCACATATACATATTTTTCTCTCATAGATATATGTGCACATATATTTGACTACCTCCTTGCACTGTTTCCTTTTTTTTTTATCCGAGATGCTATTTTTAATTTTGTTGTGCTTCTGAAAAAGGAACAATGACAATAAAAGAATTCTGAAAGAATATGGGAAAATCATGATAATAATAGGATGATGAAAATCAGAAACAAGCAAAGTGAGACTTCAGGCCTGAACATGAGTCGGACTGTGTGGCTCGCTCAGCTGTTGTCACATATGTTTTAGAGACATCCCCCCCCATCCTTCCAACAGAGGCAGCAGACTGAGGCTGGAGTCAGCTCTCACTTTTCAGGGATCGTTTGACAAACAGCAGGGGAGATACGAGGATTCAATATTCTCAAACAACTCGTCTGCTTAATAACATCGGATGACTTCAACTAAAACAGGCCAAACTGCAGTGCTGCATGGAAACATGCCGATAGCCCACAATATTCCTCTCACTTCTTTGTTTGGACCAATTACACTTATTTGTGTGTTTAGATTTTAGGAAATAAGGCACAATTTAATGTAGTTTTAAGTCAGTTTGATGAAGCCAAGCAGACGGAGAAATAAGACGCAGAGACATCTGGTGACCACAGAGTCTGACGATTTGGCAACACAGGCAAGAAATATTGACTTTTAATACCATGCTTTAGTAATTTAACAATTATGCTCTTGTACAACTATAAAACTACCCAAAAGACATAAAAAAAAGCTAAAACGCAGTTCCCAAACTATAAATGTGCTTCATGCCAGAACTGTGTCATGCAAACAAAATATGACTTTTTCCATATTTTTCTAGACTTCCCTTTGGAAACCCTCACGGGGTGATACATTTTTGGCACCATCAAGGCTGTTTTATATGAAAGACAATATTTTTGCATTTGTTTGCTAAAGAAAGAAAGAAATAAAAAGTGGAGCAACACCAAGTCCCCACTGCTGCACAGCGTAGCAAATCCCAAATGACTCCCCACGTTCGTTGCATAATTGGATGTTAGCTGGAAAAGATTCCACAGATCTAAAGTGAGTTTCTGCAGAGGATAAGCAGTGAGCTCATCGAATCTTTCGCAGACATTAAGCCTGATGACAGACTGCGAAAGTCTGTCTGTTCTGGAGGAGACCGAGGTGGAAAAAAAAGAAGAAAAAAAACTGCAGCCAAGAATCCTGCAGAACCTTTTTTTTTTGTATTTAGTCACAATATAAGAAAAAGTGGCTTGACCTTGGGGAAAGAACCAAGTGAATGTAGCACATCAAGGCAGACTGTCGTCCATATTGAGCTGCAGTAACTTTTAAGATTTTTCACAATAAAAAAGGAAGCGCGTTAACATCAAGAATATCTAAAGTGCTTTTAACATAACACGGAAAATAAACGATGTAGGAAGTTGAAGTTATTAATAAACAAATCCAGACTCACTTAAACAAAATCAGAAATATTATATTCATCTAGGGGACTGTTACAGTTCAACACAGTATAGAAGTAGGACATATAGAAATAGAATATGAATGTGAAGAAAAACTAAAATGTGTAGCTGAGGGAACTTATGACCAGTATTTATATATTGAGCAGTGTAGAGGTTGCATGAAGTACTGCACATAAAACGCCGCTGCTAACAGTTGGATGTTGGTTGGTTGCATGTGGAGTTTACTGAAGGCTGAGTGGTTCTTAACGGTGCAGCAGATTAGACTCGTGTGTGTGTGTGTGTGTGTGTGTGTGTGTGTGTGTGTGTGTGTGTGTGTGTGTGTGTGTGTTAGGCCTGAACCAATCAGAGCCTCATAAACTAACTGCAGTCTTTTGAAATCCGTTCTGGGACAGACATGAACGCCGCACGTTCTACTCTGAGATCGTCTGTGGCCTTCAACTTCAGAAGGTGACCACTACCTTTATAACTCATCCATTGAGTCCAGATGTATTCATTTCAGTTTGATCTTTGATTAACTGGAGACAGTTTGGGCCCAACCAATCATTGAACTGCTGCAATGACTTGGGCTTAGATGACTGCTGTATAAATCTGTTTGTTGTCTGCTTCGGGGTTTTTTTCTTTCCGTTCTTTGAAAACGATCTTGGAGAGGAAACTCTGCCTAGAATTTCTTAGTTCGAACCCAACATGCTAAATCTCTGTATAAAAATGTCATGCGTACATTTAACTTTGAAGACACACATTACACTTTATGAGCGTCTGTGGTGGCACATTTACTGAAGTGGAGGCAATGACATCAATATGTCTGAGAAAATAAAGTGAATGGTACTCCACATTATTTCCAGATACGCCGTCGCTTCACTCATTACACTGAAGTCCGAGGGATCGACGTATTGGGAGTTATTATAGCACGTTTCAAATCATATAACATCAAGATTGTGCTGGAATGAAATGGATAAACCGTGACCATGTGGAAGGGTTTTGTTTGCAACATGATTGGCGATAGTGGGAATTAACGAAGACATCGACACCAAAGTGAAGAAGTAAAAAGTGCATTATCTAACTTTATTACTCAAAACAGACCGGGAGAGACGCCCGCTTTACACAAATGTTTTTGTGTTTAGTTTCCATGAAAGAGGAAGCAGCTTCGTAGTCATGGCTGGAAAAGATATTACTCGCTTGATCCTTGATGCAACAAGTAAACAAACAATATATAGCATGAATAAACAAGGAAGGTGGGGCCACCAGCCAATCACGTGACATTGTCGACATGTTAAATGCATCCGTGTATTGAGAGGCTGCTGAGAGACTTCCGCACAGCTTCTTCTGCCGAAGTTGGCTCATGAGCTCGGAGCTCATCGAGACAATCGAAGCCAAATGTGCTGCTAACAAACCTGCCACTAAAGATAAGATAAGAAAGAACTTGATCCCCAAATGGACAAATTCGGGCATTGCAGCAGCAATACAGAAAAAAAAAACAAAAAAAGTCAAAACCTGAACAAAATAGTAACATAAATACAGTTTGAAAAACAGTAGAAGAGGATATATAGAGAGGACTATACAGAATAGGGTGAATTGAACCTGACAATGAAGAAATGATGATCAGTGAATGGCAGGTTAAAGTGACCAGTGAGAAGAGAGGTGGCCAGAGAGGACGTTCAGCTGGTTCATCCAGAATAAGTGGTTCCCATCCTCAAAAGTGTTTTTCAAAGCAACAGGTTGGGGGGGGGAAGTATCTTTCTATAAGCATGCAGTGATGACTCAGTGAACTTGGTTCAGATGCATATGAACAATGTTTAAAAAGGTCTTGTGTCATCATGTTGATCTCTTTTAGCAGATTTATTTATATTGAAAAAACCCCATCAGGGATTAGAGTGTATGTTGTTTTTTTAATCAAAACAAAAATGTAAAACAATACTGAGATTCTCCTTTATTCCTGTGTGTGATATATATAAGCCGTTACAGATAACACTATCATTTAATCAATCCTGCAAATAGTGTTTGAGGCTGAAGTTGTGTGATTCAGAGCTCAGGAGTCTGACCTGGTCATAAAGTATGTGGGGCAGCACATCTGAGCAGCCCGTGCCACACATGTCCACTTTACGGGGCCACAAATACCACAGCTCTCTGTGAGAGGGTGACGGCACACTGACACATGGAGGGTGACAGCACCAGAGAGAGGGAGAGAGAGAGAGAGGGGGAGAGAGAGAGAGAGAGAGAGAGGGAGAGAGAGAGAGATGGAAATAAAAGATGTGATAAAAGGAAACTGAGAGGAGCGAGTGAAAGAAAGTAAGAAACAGAAAGAGTGAGAATTGGCTGCATGTCTGAGGTGACACTTCATCTAATGACTTTTAAAGCATTAAGCTGGTGGTTGAGTTTCATTTCTCACAGATTGGCTGGTTTAGAGTTTCAGTCATTGTTAATGAGCTCATCTCCAGACTCGGGTAAAAGTCTATTAACTGTGTGGTCCACAGCCATGATGTTGGCTCGGGTCCCCATACTTCTGAGGCACAGAAGAAGACATATTTGTCTTGCGTCGGCTGTCATCACTTGAGTAGGAAGTGAGACGGATGGTACGTTTGATACGTTTCCCCTGCTGTAAGACATGGAGGGAAGTCTCAGGATTCAAAGGGAGAGAGGAGGAAAAGTCAGACGATGAAACCACAACATGGAGTTTCTAATCTTTATATCAACGACACGGTATTCAAACCGCCTCCTCCTGTTTCTGACTTCCTTTTTGGGAGAAATGTACATCAGCCTAACAAAGCGTTCAGGTAGAAAGGAACATTTTCTTTGTCCGTTTGCTCTGCCTGAAATTAGAGACACTTTATCACCGTCATCCACTTCAGTGGGGAGCGTACCAGGACTATTAACTCTATTAAATCATTTGGTTATGTAATCTTTGGCGCACATAATCCTTCACTGACTCTTCCATCACAAATCAATTACTAATGTTGATCATGAGCAGCCTGGATTTCTTTGAATTCCCCATCACACAGCAAGGGTAAATAGATTAGATAGATTCAGAGTGATGAGCTCGATTATTGGAGAAGTAAACCATAGTCTACTTTAAAAAATTAAAAAAAAAAATTAAATGCATGGATCTTAATCTTGTAAGTTAATGAGTGAAGCACACAAACACTCAAAGTACGAGAACACGGCAGAGAAGTGAAAAGGAAAGCGCAAACGGACTGAGATTAGATCCCCTCTCCTAATAAACAAAAGTTAAGTGGGACACGACCAGGAGTCAGATTTCCTTGTATTCTCCTCTCAGTCTCTTTTTCCACTTCTTTCCTCTTCAGCTAGCCAGTGTGTCTGGCCTCCCTCGCCCTCCCCTGTGCTTACTCTCTCTCTGCTTTCCCCTCCCCATTCTTCTGTTTCCACAGAGTAGAAATCATTGTTTAGCCTTCACACGGCTATCCTGGGGTTTTTTTGTTTTTTTTTTAACCAAAACTCAACTTTCTGTCCTTCCTGACATCTCTTTTGGATTGGTTTGATTTCTTCTTCTTCTTAAAAAAAACCCAAAACACCATCCAAGCTTACGAGACAACACTTTGAGCAATCCCAACGTTTTCTTACCTTCCAAGTAACAGCTGGAGGAGGACGAGAGGCCTTTCTTAGATTTACAACCCACCAATTTCAGGCATATCTCCAACATTTTCATTTGCTTTCCTTTTGCGTCTTGCTGGAAAATGTTGTTTCTGGTTCAAATCAAAACGCCCGTTGAAACGCTCCCCCTCTACATGTGTCCAACAGTAGAAAAGTTCAATCATCGGATCAAAACCGACAAAAGAAGAAACACCGGGCCAAGGTGTTAAAATACACAGGAGATCTTCTCCTCTTTACTTTCAGTTACAGTAAATCCTTTTTTTTTGGTTGTTTTTTTTTTTTTATCCCAACTTCTTTCCGAAACAGAGAGAGCGGCGTCTGCTGTCCGGCAAAGTCTATCAATTTTCTCTTCTGAGCGGCTCCATGTTTTTTTCCCCCTCTTTTGCTCTTGGGCTTTTTTCTTCTCTCCAGTTTTGTAAAAAACAAAAACAAAAAAAAACAATCCAAAAGAGCTGGTTCTGTCCGAAGGCTTGCTAAAGCTGTAGATGTGTCAGTTGAGTGGGCAGCAGGGCCGTCTGGACGGTGCCATTCACATGTCCTGTCTCCCTGTGTGAGTGTATCTGAGGCACAGGGACTACTCGTGCTACAGCTGCCAACAAAGGGCCTCTTTCAGGCTCAGCCTGCTGCACTCAATGACATCAGCTGAGCCCTCCCACCTCCAGCAGCAAACACACAATGAGAGGGAGAGCGCCACCACACACACACGAGCACCCACCAAGAAAAATACAAACAACTGCAGACCATCACCCCAAAACTCCTGCCAAATATGGAAGATGAAAACTGCAGACGACTCCTTTAAAACACTCTGAGAAAAAGGTTTTTAACTATTCTACTTTCCTTCTGGTGAAGTTATGCGAGCTTTACAAGAAGCTCCTCCCCCAACTTTTACCCTCCGTCCCCCCTATTACTGTCCTCTGTCTCATCTTCTCTACTTTTCCCTCTCTGTATTCCCAGATGTTTACAGGTTGCGGAGTCAGTTCTGGACTGTTTAACTAAAAAAAAAAAAACGTGAGCTCTTAATAACAGGGAGGAAACAATGACCTTCGCACAGCACTCCGACTCGGCTCATTCGCCCCGGGACATTTTGACTGGGGATAAAGTAAGCTGTCTATTTGAAATATATCCACATGAGAGAGAATTATCTTTGGATCTTCAGGGGGAAACATGTCTTGCCGTGTGAGTTCAGACAGCACGAGTGGATTGGCCATGTAAGGAAGGAATATTCATTGGCAGCAGCTCAGCTGTCTTGCAACACACTTTAAAAAAAAAAAAAAAAAAAATCTTCCCAAACATTGTGATACAACAGTCCTTCAGAGATCTGTTGATATTCTTGAACTGAATGTGATGAAAGCAGACGGTGATTGTTCTCATGACTTTATTACGAGGAGTGTGAAAGATGCGATTAAGCCCAATAAATGGTTGCGCTTCCTTTTCTTTTCGTACAGGTTAACAGGATCGATTTGACTGTTGTTGTCCATCTACTGAGGACAGAGAATCTCTTTTCACACGTATACAAGCCAGATGAAACCCCTCAGACTATCTAGGAGGCTCGTCGGCGGTCATTTTTCACTTCAGATTCAAACCGCAGAGCAGAGGACACGACAGCAGCTGTAAAATCGTCTGACTGCGTCAGGCAAATACTTTTTTTTTTCCATTTTAAAAGACAAACATGGCCGCAGAGATAAGAGGTCCGGTGATTACACACTACTGGGAAACCGGCTTGATGACACCACAGCACAAAGCAGGAATGCCAAAGCAGTTGACTGGCTGAACGGGTCACTGGAATTCCCGACTTTCCAAGAAAAAAAAAAAAAAAAAAAAAAACACAATATAATTACAGTGTTTGTTTGAGGAAGGCGAGGACCTCGCTCAAAGAAATATAAGACATTAACATGAACGTGGGCTTTGGTACCTCCCCTGTACTGATGAAACGCTGATCTTTCTGTGTGCTCATCATGTCTGAGAACAAGAATACCAAGACACAGGGACAGTATCTTCCCGAGTGTCGGTACGTCCGATGGCTGCAGGAAAGCGCAAAGCTTCGCAAACCTATTCACAGCTGATAACACAAGATGTGATGGAGCGCAGGGGGGAAAAATAGGTTGACTGGTAGGAGGAGAGTGGAGACGGGAACAATAACCAGATGTTTCTAACAGGCAAAAAAACTGATTGATGTAAGAAATCTGAGAAGAGAAGAGGAGAATAGAAAATCCAAAGATAAGGTCATGGACGCCTGAGAGAAAGGCGAGACACTGTGCAGTGCAGTTTAATACGTTCACGGCGTGGCATGTTGATTTTAACAAAAGCTTCACCTCCTGTGTGCTTTAATGAAGGGTTCAGAAAGGGTTTAATAATTAAAAAAAAAACAACAGTCATTTTCTTGCATCGAAGCCTGCTATCGAATGATGTGCAAAGGTGACCTGAAACGTCTTCCTTTGTCACACAGCTGCTCCACTTCTGGATGACCTCACGGCTTGCAGGGCTCCTTGTACTTCCTGTATTTATTGCAGTTGCTTGTGTTGCTCGTCTCTTTCGCACGGCTCGTGACGCTCTCGTTAGAAATCTACTGGTGTTTCTTTCACCCGGCTCAGTCTCGGGTGGCTTTTTTTTTTTTTTTTGAAGTTATGCATCGTCTGAACATGAAGTCACATGGCAACTGAAACCTACATCATCGCTGCTGCAGCGCTGGTATGGCAAACATTTGCGCTCTTCTCTTGCACCACCCCAAAAAAACAATTAAGAAGAAATGCAGGCTTCCTCCAGCGCTAAGAAAGGCCCATTAACTCACCGCAGTCACAAAGTGTTGGAGGGATGAGAGAGGTCGAAGGGAAGAGGAGAGAGGCTATAAAAAAATTTTAAAAAAAAGGAAGGAGGAAAGAGGAAAAAAGGTTGCAGATGGAGAAACATGAAGCACATTGTTTGGAAGTGAGCTCATAGGAGAATCGCTCGCTTCGAGTTTTATAATCCGAGCCGTGTATGTTAACAGTTAGCTGACGTAAATCCGCCCACGGGATGGTTTTTGGCCCTTTTCCTCTCATGTACACCCCCCCCCCCTGTCCTGCTTCGCTCCTTCAAAGCTTTAACCTACATAGTCATACAAAAGTGTGCTACAATTCAAACCACACTCCTGTTTGAGCATTTGCATAACGTTGACAAGAATCCATGACCCCAATTCTGATATAGGCAAAAAACGTTCTTACTAAAAGTCTTAAAAGTCTTACTAAACTCTCATGATATTTAAAGACCGTGTGACTTTATCCCTGCCTATGCCATGGACATGGGAACACACACACACACACACACTGACACGTTTATTCACATAGTCAAGCAGCACTAGAAATGTGAGCTAGCCAACACTTGGCATAATTCCTGTTCTTTCTAAGTCATGGAACAAGAGTTATTATACTTTAAAACGGAGCGAGCTCTGTAATGAGAGAGGAAGACGAGGATGGGAGAGACGTGTGGGTCTGTTCGAGTAATTCTGTGCGGTTCATCACTTTATTATCGAACCCAAATTCCATACAGCCAAGTGTAGGTCAATAGAAAGAGCTAAGTTCAATGTATGTGTTTTATGTGTGTGTGTGTGTGTGTGTGTGTGTGTGTGTGTGTGTGTGTGTGTGTGTGTGTGTGTGTGTGTGTGTGTGTGTGTGTGTGTGTGTTGTTTACTCAGGGCTCTCTTGAGAATGCAGCCAGAGTGTCTGGGGGCGTGAAGACTAGTCGATGAGGTTGAGCGGTTTCGAGTTGCACATAATTCTGCACCAAGGATTGGTGACGGACGCTTAAGAACAAAACAGTAGCTGCTCTGGGTCAAGGTTAAGGGAGCGAGCAGCAGCCAGTACTGGTAATAAGTTACCAGTTTGATGCAACATTGTTCAGAGTTGCATTGTGAGCAAATACCAAGGGAACATTTTGCAGAGAGCTCGAGGCCGAAAAGGTTTGTATACCGTGATTCTCTCGGGGCTTCTGAGTGAAATGAAAAGCAGAGGTTATTCAACACGTTTGAAATAAAACACACTCTGCGTTTAAGGTGACCCACTCGCAATCCTGTCTGCTCAGCTGTACAAATGAGGCCGACATGATGTGAGTATACAAAGCTTTAACAGAGGGAGTTAATAGCATCGATTCAACATGAAAAGTTAATTTAACTTGCTGTTTTGAAAATTGGGAAGTGCCTTTTAACTTCAGCTTATGTTAAAAGAAGGTGGGATCTCCACTGGTTTCAAAGAACTCAGATTTTATAAAACCAGAGGACAATGACCCTCCGTGTCACTTGATATATATTACAGTTGTATCAATGGTTCTCATAGTTTAACTGCCTGAGCTGCACGTTTCCAGTCTTAATGCAGCATGATGTTCATTTAGCATATGATGGTACAGTATATATTCCAGAAGGATGAGAGGTCACTAATCACAGCTGCTAGTCTGTCAGGATAGAGAGGTAGCCATACGTATCCACCCTCTAGTCCAAATATATTATCACTTCTGGTTGAAAAAAAAACCCCAGCAGTACATAAACAAAACTTCAGTTACAATCCACTTCTTACAAACAGTCATTTGTTTAAACTGTTGTGAAAATAATTGTGATGAATCAATAAATTCAGTAGTTAGACTTGATTAGTTGGTTTTCTTTAATTGCTAGTTTGACATGCCATTATTTCGCACAGAAAAAAAAAACGTGTTAGGCTTTTATTTTGAATTTGTGTACTGTCATCTTAGAATACTTCCGACTAGAATTCAACCATGCTTTTATTTTGAAATAAAGTCAAGACCTTGTGGTAGGTCGAAGTTACGACATTCACTTAAGCACGGAAAATGTTTAAGTGCATGGTACACCTAAGTAACTTAGATTCATTAATTCATGAATCAATCAGGATTAAACCTTTTAACCATGACCAGTCGACTGACTTCAACTAAAACCCAAATGACTGAGCACAACCTCTGCTTATTTCTCCACGTGATAGGCTGTTGTGGAAGCAGGACAAAAATATGCAGCGCAAACCTTCCAAGAATTGAAAAGTATGCATTCGAGTCAACAGTTAAAGCATCAAACCCTGAGCGCACAGAGAGCCAAGGTCAAACACCATCACTTTACGGTATGAATGCGTTTTGTGTGTCCAAAAGGTGTGTTGAAATTAATAGGACGCAAAGGGGACGGGATAAATAAGCTCTACAAAGAAAGAGAGGGTGCAAGTCCAGTGCTTTTAACTGCTCGATCTGACCCAGAGCATGCGTGCAGAGTAGGAGAGTGTATAAAAAAAGCATAACAAAGGGGCATGTGAAATAGAAAGTAGAAGCTGCTATTACATTGGGACACAAAGAATCTTTGACAGGAACAAAAAGACACCCTGTATAAGGCAGAAAGTCAGTCGATGCTTTGACAGCCTTAAATGTGTTTGAGATGTTATCTGGATGTTTTTGGGGAAAGACCCCCCCCCCCCCCCATTTGTCCGCATGCCCATTGGGGCAAAAACAAAAAACAAGATACACAGAAGAGTGAGTGTGGCTGCGAGGCTCGCAGGCTGCAGCAGTGGAGCTGCTTGGGCTCTTCTTTGTGTCTAAGTGGATCCAGATGCAGCGAGCATAGCAGGCCCCCTCTTTTAGAGCGGTGAAGACGAGCTAAACACAACACAAAGGGACGGGACAGCAGAGCCGTATGGTGAGGGAGGAAAATAAACTAAGCAGACAAAGAAAATTAACCACACGATACCTAAGTAGAAAAGGATTTTGTTCGAATGTTTGATGGAATTCAAAGAAACTAAAAAAAAAATATGAGCAAAACAGTGACTTCAGGAGGATCTACCGTGTCTAAAGAAATCTAACTCCATTCCATCAAATCATGCTTACATGGACCTTTATCCAATAATCTACATGAGAACACATGCTCTCTGACCAGGAGGCCTCACAAAAACACAGAGCTGGCATCCAAGGTAGCAGGTTGTCTGCAGAGAAAACAACAGCTGCGTCTAGAGCGGCCTGCTCAGGCATGGAACAGGGGGTTGTTCTTTTTGTGTGTGTGTTGTGTGTGTGTGTGTTGTGTGTTGTGTGTGTGTGTGTGTGTGTGTGTGTGTGTGTGTGTGTGTGTGTGTGTGTGGTCGGCGACAAGCTCCCACGCTGCATTCCGAACACAACTTAAGAGGTTGCCTGTGTGCGTATGAGTGCTGTATGTACTGTGTGTTTATGCGTGTGCACAACAGAGGGATAACAAGCAAAGAAATGAAGACGAGTCGGACCTCATTGTTCTCAGAGGAGTTTAAGATTAAGATGCGAGAACACAAGTTGTATTCTGTGACTTGAAAGAACGTGAGCACGCATTATTGACGCTTCAAAGCGAGAGCGATTTCAAGCCATATACAGAACGAACTCGAAGAAAAGTGGGAAATTAAAAAGTTTGGATGAGTGAAGGTCATCTAATGACTAAATGTCAAAAGGAGGAAAACTGTGGTCTAACTTTTAGTTTGTATCTTTTTGATTTTACCCCACACTGCTGTCATTTAGGATTTGAGGGCTTCGAATGATCTCTGTTACAAAAGGAGAATATTTTTAATAACTTAGCACTCACATTTTTGTTTTTCCAGAGTGTAATTTATTGACTCCCATTTTAAAAGAGTCAACATTTTGCAGTTAAAGAGCAAAATACATTAAAAGCAGCATGATACTAGAGCTTAAAGAAACAGTGGCAGATAACCGCAAGTAAATGAAATCACCACATTAGCTCTGTTTGCTGTTGCATCATGGGTTTGTTTGCGGGCTGCATTATTGGTAGTTTCATTACTTTGGGCCTGTGCTTCCTATTATCTTTCGTGTCACACGTGTACTGAAATATTCTGTTGAAAAGGGGAAAAAAACGAATCAATCAAAGCTGAGAATGAGACAAAGACAGTGAAAGAATGACAGAAAGCAGGGAAAGACAAGAGGAGGAAAGAAAGGAGAGAGGGGGATTGCACCAGTTATTTGAGAGAGGAATGCACAAGAGGTCACATTCTTCGCTCCTCTGCTGTGGATTGCCCCGTGTTTCTCTCTCTCTCTCTAAAATAGAGGCAATATTACTCAACACTCCTCTGCCTCAATAGATCACATATACACACAAACATGCATGGTTGACTGGAACACAGAGTGGAGTGGATCAAGAGGCAGATGTTGGAGAGGTCCGAGGCCAGGAAGCTATTAATTAAACAGTCATACTGATCAGATGTTCATTATATAACAGTTACACAATAGGGGCTTTTTTTTTTTCTTTTTTCTTTTTAATAGATGACATTTTAACACGTCACAGAAGGAAAAGTGCAGGTGTAAAAATGAAAAATCAACAATGCCTTAGTTCTTTAAGAAACATCTGTTTTAAAGGAGGGGAGAGAGTCATTTTCCCGTAAAATACAGCAAGTACAAAAATCCCCGTGTTTGATTCTTGTTATTTGTGTTTAATCGCTATTTCACAACCGAATCCTGCCTCGGACAGCTGCACAAAAGGTTTCACAAAAATAACAAACTAAAGGCCAAAACCGACACTTTTTTTTTTTTTACATAAATCAATTCAATTGAAATGTTGTGATCGTGCTCAAATGTCGCCTGATTCTACCATCGACAATCCAGCACTCAGGTCTGAGGTGAGCCTGGAGCACAGAGCAACATTTAAAGCTCAAAGGCAGCAAGCAAGAGTAAAAAAAACATGATGTGTCCATGGGTTACCAAGTTTTAGGAGTCATCATTGAAGTTCATTTATCATGGCCTCATAAAGAAAGACGTTCCGATACGTCCAAACCAACAACGAATCGAAATTGTAGACCGAGTCCACATATTCAGGGTGGATGAGGTAGCATGCCTATAAAAGACTTTCCATGTCAATGACTGCTTGGGGATTTGGGCTGCGAGAGTAACAAGGAGACTTGTTAAGTGTGGACTTCCTTGACTACTTTGATTTATACACACAGCTGTTCTGACTTTTCACAATAAGGTGTAATAGTAGTAATAAGGTGGACTTTTTTCCAGGTGGTCAAGAGTTGATGAGAGGGGAAAACACTCGCTAACCAGTAATGCATCTTCTAGCAAGGGACAAATGTGCGTCTCACACACACACTCACACGCACAAACGCGCACACACAAAGTTCTGAGACAAGTCCAGCCAGTGCGAGGGGACACCCCACCAGGGACCGAACAGCTGGCGTGCGTGAGCATTGCTATGAGGCGCCTGCTGCATGGGTACATAAAAAGGGTATTCACACGCACCTCCCATCTCCAGGACTCACAGGGATCATGGAGGGAGATTTGGTGTGTAGACTGTAAAGATTCCTCGAGCTAAGAAACGGACAGCAAGAGGCTGCAGGAGAAACTGATACTCTTACAGCATAAACACAGAACTCAGCTGTTGTAAGAGACGCACAGACAGACACGCACACAAATCAAACTGTGTAAAAAAAAAGAAAAGAAAAAAAGTTTTGGGGAGGGGTCAGTCACAATCACTGAAAAAGTCACACTTGTAGATATGCACTAAGAATAATTAACAGGAATGAAGGAATGAGCAGCTTCAGAATAAAAGTCTTTCATTGTTTTACTGATGAAAACAGAAACGTGTAAGTTCAACTGAATTGAATCAGGTTTCAAATATCATGAGTATGTTGAATAAGATTCTAGGTAAATATTCTTAATAATTTGGCTATACTGAAAGAAAAAAAGAAAAGAAAAAAGAAAAGAAAAAGTCAACAGCTGTAATGTACCCAAATAACAGTAGCTGTGTTAATAAAAATAACCACCAGGGGGCAAATGTCCCTCTTTCTCTGAACTGTGGGAACAGCAAATAATGAGATACCTCCAAATCAGACAACACTGCTGTGCTCCTCTGAACCCTCCATCCTCTAAATCCTGCTCTCCTGCTTTTCCTCTTTCCTGTTTGCCCGTTTCAGAGAAAAGCAGGAAGATAAATGAAAGGCAGATCTTTGCTTCTTTGAATCATTATTCACAGCAATGCCTCTTCCTGCTGTCGTTTGGAAAACAATTTGACAGGGGCACGACTATGCACAGTCAAGACTTTTGATTCCTGTACTTGTTAAAAAAGGATTCGAAATAAATACATTTAAAAAAAAATGTCTGTGGAAATTGTACAGATAATATTCAAAAGAATGAGTTACATATTTATATCACATCCACACAGCATTGTTGCTCATCAGTGCCGGAGAAGAAATGGCTTCGAGGCTAAAGTGTGTTGTTTAATTGTTTAATTTGTCAAACCCATGAATGAGAAACTGAGTTATTGCTTTATACTTCACTGTACTTTAGGTATAAAGTGACAATTTAGCTTTGCAATAAGTAAGCACATAACCAGCTTTAATTAGTGGCCATTCTTCTATTTATTCAACTTCACGGTGCAAGCAATAGGATTACACTGGGGTTTCATATTTGTAACAACACGTGTGTACATCATTATGTCCCTAACAAAACTCCATTCTATTTGACGGGTCATTCTGTAGCTGAAGAGGGAACATCTTTTCATTTCTTTAAATAAAACGGTTCCACTCTGAGCCTTGTCCTTAGTGAACAGTGCCAGAGGCTCAGTCTGAGCTTTTACCAACAACAGAGCACGCACCGCTATGTGACACTTGTGATGTGTCCTACCTACGCATTTTGTTCTGCGATTCATAAAACCTACACAAAAAAAAAACCTTCTAAATATTACATTGATATGAGATAATTCATTTGACAGGCGCTTCAAAATCTAAAGCGGAGCTGACAAGATTAAGAGCTTCTGCAAGAAAAGCAGCAGCGCTGCACAAGTGTCCTTTGTTAATAAATATAATGGTGTAAACAGGTTGTGTGAAATAAACGTATTAGCTTGATTGGTTGGACATGAGTGATGACCACAGCCCGTCGATGTTATACGTTTAGAATCTACAAGTGTGTCTTTTTTACAGAAGACGACGGGAAAGAACTGCTTAAAAATGCTCTTGTGCTCTGCTCAGACTTGTTTCTATACAGGTCTGGTAACCTACTGTAGCTTGTAATCTCATCCAGGATCCACTGAGGTCTCCAGTCAGATTGAAAGGATTCTCGGATATCTTAACCACACACGCTGAGAAAAGCAGCTGGAAACGCAGTGTGTGAGCTACAGTTCCCAAATATTCACAGCCCTGCGCAATCTTTATAATCGTACTTGCTATGCAGTGAGATCATACCTCCCCACTTGTACAGTGTACAAAGATGCCAAGAGGAGAGGCAGGTCTTTGCTTGCCCTTGACTGCCTCCGTCTCTCTCCCAGGCAGCTGCATGCAGAGGTCTGAACGTGCCTGCTGAGAAGCAGCACGGGGCTGGCGAGCTGAGGGTTTACTAGATGGGGCTCACCAGGAAGAGAGAAAACAGGAGACGTTAAAACCGTGTGTTGTTATTGCCCTCCTCTTGCACTGTGACTCACATCCCCTTTCAGAGTCTGACCTGCTCATCTCAGGAGAAAAAAAAAAGGGGGCAGAAAGGGAAAAACAAGCGCAACCTATGCCGCTGACCCGTTGCCGAATTCGATCCATTTACCGGCATTTCTGTTTTTCTGGCCTTCCCTGCCCTGTCCCCCCTCTGTGTTATGCAAGACTCCGACTCTGTGGAAAGTATTCCTGCCAAGTCAATCACAGCCCGACGGACACATTTGGTAAACTTATCAGTTTAGTTCGATGCATGGTATGCATCCTGTTCAATGAAAAGGGGATTATTTTGAAGAGCTGCAAGAAAGCAAAGCACTTACATTTCAACTGAAGCAATGCTTTTTTTTTTTTTTTTTTTAAGATGGTAGAATTTTTGTTTCATTATTTTTTGTTTTATTACTTAAACATATATTTTAACTCACAAAAATGTCCCAGTGTGAACTGAATAAAGAAGTGATATGATCTACTACTAGTTTTTGGATGTTTATTGGTGTTATCATTAATTCAAATGATCTTCAGAAGAACAGTTTAAGTAACTGATTTCAACCCAAATGCGTTCTTTATGGTTATGATGACAGACTGCTTTTGGTGCCCTGTCATTTTCAAAAAAAGAGAAAACTGACTGGGGATTTAAAAAAAAAAAAATTCATCTAACTTAAAGTAGTAACCAGGAAACAGACGGATTGCGCCGTCTGTTAAACAAACAGAAACATCCCCAGGTAAGAAGACACATCTCTTGGGTGATAGCTTTGCACAGCAGTGTGACTCTCTGTTCCAGCAGCTGGAAAGCCTCCTCATGAGCAGTCCTGTGAAAATGCTTGGAACATGCATTAGAGTGATTCGCTTATTCAGAGCCGTGTTTTTAAGATATCTGTTGCTTCAATGACTGCCTTAACTTGATCTATTGTTCTATCGGGCAGTTATCCAAAATGCCTGGCCTCCATATTTGCAAACTGCATGACGGTGATAAGCTCTAGTTCAATTCAATTTGGATCAATTGTGAGGTAGAGTTATGAATACTGTTTGATGCTAAATCTGCATTTAAGAAATTCGTTATTCAAAATCATTTTTTTTTAAAAGGAGTAAAACCTTTCCTGTGTGCAGCTTCCTGTGTGATATAATTTGCTCCTCTTCAGTTTTAAACATGATAGTAAACAGGATATTTCTCCTTTCAGACAGCTGAGTAACTAAAATCAAAAAGTAAAAAACCTGAATATGGAAGCTTCTGGGCGCTTGCAATGCTTGAGCAGTTTTCTCTGTTGTCTTATATTTTATAGACAAGAGGATCAATCACTGTAATCAGAAATAATCTGTTGATTTAAGGACACGGCAAATCATCATCTATCTTTAAAACTGACCTGTGTAGCACCACACATAATCCTGTACTAACACAGGAGGAGGCACTGTTCAGCTCAACTGCACTACGGGCTGCAAGGATGGAGGTGGATACGATTTCCTGTTGAGCTTTTTCAGTGAGGAGAAACTACAGGAGCAAGTGTTCTGGATTTTCAGTGAGTTCAAAGCATTCAAACAAAATCACAGTCTATGCAAAAATATAGACCCCCCCGCCCCCAATACAAGTCAGTATTAACCTCACGCCTTCACCTCATTGAGATTAACTCACTTGTTTAAGTTCATTCCATATTCTCCATGCTCGGTAAGATGGTTAGAGCGGTTTTAAGTGTCTTACAGCATGCTTTAAAGTAATCAACACTTTCTCTTATTCTGGCAGTGCAAGCAAAATCTGTTAATCAGCTTGCTTGCAGCAATCTCGAAGATGCAACCACAACGGTGCTTAAGCTATCTATACACTCTAATGATTTCCATTCATGCGTCAACACACATTCATAATGAGTGCGGCCCATGTGCGGCGGCTGTGGTCCTCTGGGCGGGCGGCCTTGGATTGGAATCCGACCTGAGGCCCCTTTCCCTCATGTCGTTACCCAATCTCTATCCTGACTCTAGCCACCATCCTACTCCTATCCAGGAATCAAAGGCATAAAAAGCCAAACGAAATAAACCTTCAAAATAAAACATTTATAACATAGGCAGCATCCTGTATTCTTTAAAACCATCCATTTTTTTGTGTGCGCAATGGTATGTCCAGACTACTGATTTTGATTATAGAGTTTGCTTTTAAAAAAAGTAAACTGATGGCTCACTATTTTATCCTTGGTCAGTGGAAGTCCATGCTGAGTATGAGGTTGAAAAGATAATCCCTGATGCAGTTAACAAAAAACCTATAGAACTAAGCCCACTGATGACAGCGTCACAATCATATCTGCGGTCTTGCTAAATGCTAAAAAACAGGGGTCCTACCAGTAATATTTGCTCTTACCATGCACGGCAAAAACGTTACAGGGCTGGGTCCCATGGCGTGACGACTCTCTCTTTCCACCCTTGATGAAGGCTGGTAGACTGGGTCTCCTCTGGTCCCCTACAAACTTCCCCGGCTGCTGCCCCATAAGGGCAGGGTGCCAGGCCGCAGCCGGGACTCTCCAAGCTGGACCCAGTCACTCACAGTTCAACAAATGTCCAGCAGGTCAGGTAAGGGGTCAGGAGAAGACAGGTACCCGTTTCCCCCAGCTCCGTCCGCCCTCTCCTGGAGTGTGGGTAATGCCCTTCACCTATGCAGACTTTTTTTTTTATACTCCAGTATGACTGTTGTTATCATGCATTAATTGAGATTGAACGCCTCACAGGTCAAAGTTCGGCATTGCAAAGTAATCTGGAAAAACAAACAACAAAAAAACAATCAATGTTGATTTCATTAAGTGCCATAAGCTGCTTTTAACATGTATAATAAGCATACAAAACGTAAAAACCATATTCACACACTGGAAATGTATTTTATATGAATGATCCATGCTTAAAACCTCACAATGACAGAGGTGAATCAAGCATGCACATCATCAAACGGATTGAATAAATAGCACCTCCAATGCAAGAATGGTTGTCTGAAAGGATTGTGCCACAACATGTCAACAAATATTACATTTACTCAAAACATACTGTTTGTAAACTACCTTACTTTGCCTTCATTTTAAAGACACACAAATCGAATAAGACTGCTTGTGTACAACCCAATTCCCTCTTTTCAAATGTTTGTTGATCCTGTAAAATGACAGTTTTAAATGTTAGTCAAGTTCATTAAATACGAAGCTAATGTTGCTGAACAACAGTCAACTACAACGACTGACCGTTCAGAACAAAAACAAAGTGAACGATACGTTCATAATTTAACATTGGGCAAACAAAATTGCATAACATAAAGCTATCTAAAGTCTTCCAAGACATGTTGTGTTATTTTCCCTAACTCTATTGTGTCTTGGCAATCTTTTTTAAATACCAAAGCTATGTCACAAACATCAAATCACCCACAATAAGCACTGAAGAACAAATACCAAACTTGCACTGTTGTTACAAATGACTGCAGTTAAAACAAGAGTAAAAGTTCACTTACATAGAAACATTTACATTCTTGGTTAGCAGGAGACCTCAGGCTAATATTTAAGTTAGCCATGGATGCTAACCAACGTTAGCTGGTGGTGTGCAGCGCGAGACCCCTGCACATCGAGCTCGAGCTCTTACCGAGTCGCGGTTCACACGCTGGAAATAATCGTCGGACAAGTGCACGGAAGTGTCTCCAAAATAAGTTTGCGGTTGCCACAATGTAGTCATGTGTCAGTAGTCTTTGCAAAGCAGAAGTTTTCGGTCTGTTTTCAAACTTCCGTGTCCGAGCGTCCCGTCCTGCAGAGTTTCTTCCCCTGTGGTACCCGGACTAAAGGCACTTCAATCAAGGAGGTGAAGACCGGCCACAGACCGACGACTCTTTCTGCAAGCCCTTTCCTCTGTTTACAGCCGCAGAGCTCTTCCTTGCCGACCCCTCTGTTCGCGTACTTATTCATTGTTTTCAAGTGAAAACCTGTTCAATAAACTTTGGCCGAGTACTAGTTGTGTCGCTCGTGCCGCCATACTTCCATGCGCAAGGTGGTTTACAGAAGTATGTGGGTGGGGCGACGTGTGACGTTGCATGCGTGCGTGGGCTAGTACATGGTACCAGAGCAAAACTGTTATTAGACCTGCTCAACTGAGAAGCACATTTCATGAGATGAGGATAGGAAACCTACCTAAATCTTATCCCTATCCTCTACATTTATTATATAAAGCCCTCTGCATATAGAGACCCACCATATATGTTTAAAGGTATGAAGATGTGTTGATGAAACAAACGCTTCATATTAACATTTGCTCCAATACTTCTAATTAAGCACTTTGTAAACAACCTGCTTTTTTTTTTTCCAAAACAAAAAAGGATGCATATGTGATACTGTTAGGCTAATTTTCCCTTCAAAAGGTAATCCAAGTGTAAAAAAAACAAAGTGTTCTAAGTTACCTTATTACACTCACTAGGGGCCATAATCAGTATGCACACTCTTGTTTCTCAAAAGCAAACATTTTGAAAGGATTCATGTATTGCAGTTAATTCTTTTGCAAAATAAACAATTCTAACCTTCAAACCTTTTTAAAATTCATTTTCTAACATGATTATGTTCTTTTATTACTGAAAAACAACAACAGTAAGAAGTCTAGATATTATAGGACATTTATTGTATAAAACAGTTTTCTTTTCTAGAACGTCACACATCATCCAAAGTGTTCCACTTAACCTCTGTAAAATGTAAGTTTAGCTGCTCTAGTGATTTTTAAATCATGTAGAGTTTTAAAGCCCCTATCAAACAGAATCACCAGTCTAATAACATATAATTCAACGTTTAATTACACAACTGACTGACACAATAGTGACGGTCATTGACGAGGCAAGTTCAGTCCTTGCATTGGTGGTCCCTTTGAAGCTATTTGATGAAATCTTGGTTTTATTACAAGGTCACAGTTAGGATGTATGCTCTTTAACCTTCCTGCTCCAACAGCTTTTGTTGAGTCAACATTACAATCTCCTCCATCACTTCTGGCTTCAAGATGTCTTTGACCTACAGAGTTGGAACAAAGCATGTAATTACAGAAATGTTACACTTGGGTTAAATATTAACAAACAAGCAAAGTCAAGCAAGATGTGCATTTATTTTGTCATTTGTGAAAGCAGCAAATATATAAAGGACTGAAGCATAAACATATTAATGCTTTTATATTCAGAAAAATACTATTAACATAGTTTCATAAGTTATTAAGTAATCTGTTCTCAACCCAAAGTATGGATTCATCCATGTAGACTTAAGTTTTACACAAGCAGGGTCAAAGTTGAGGAATGTTGTTGTTGTTGCTGTAGTTTTCCAATTTCACCACCAGATGGCATTAAAAATCTCCCCAAATGAAACTTCATTTTCATCTTCAACAGTTTTTTTTCATTGCCATTGCTTCAAATTTGTAACAAAGAGAGTTGTGATGCTTCTTTTTACCTGGTGTTGAACTGAAGATTCATAGCAATAGAGAACACTGGTGTCATACAAAAGGACCTTGTGTGCAGCCAGAGCCAGTAGGCAGTTCCTTAACCGTGAAATCACTTCTCGATCTGATAGGTTGACAGGCTAAAAGGACAGAAACAAAAAGCACAAAAATGCAGAAATATTATGGGAAAGCAGATTCTGTTCAGAGTATGGATATACTGATGCATTAAGTTTGATATCTCAAAGTTATGGATATCTTTAATTAACACTGATTTATTGGGTTAAATCCAAGTGTTTAAATCAATATACTGGCTAATGACACTCTGGAAAACTGCCCTTTCTTGCGAGCCTTTATACCTCTAAGTTGGTGTAAAAGCCTCCAGCTTCCTCCTCCTGAAGCTCTGGAGTGGGATACAACCACACAAAGCCATTATTCCCCAGGATGATGGATGCACCGCACGGCAGGTTGTGGAAATGTGTTTTCTGTCTCTTGATCAGAGAGGGAGAAAGCTGTAACAGCACTCCTTGGCCCAACTTGTTGACAGTAAGTAGAAACAGAAAACATTGTTAAATTAGGGCAGAAAATAATGTTGTTCTCACTTATTTTTCACTAACAAAAAATAAAATTACTTTCTATGATGCCAGGATGTAATAGTAAATATAAAAGAGCTGAATCCCTTTTTTGAATACTCTGCGGTTGACTGTATTGGATTGGGCAATTTTACTTCTATAGGCCATTTTTTAATGTAGAGGTCCTAATGTTTCTAATATTCCCTTGATTCATCTGTTCTGCCATAATTATTTAGCGATTGCATTTATCCACAAACTATGAAGCCATTTCTTACCATTTTAGAGTGCAACTAACTCTTGAGTTAATCTATAACTGTTTTAGTACTTTGATTTTTTTTTTTATTATTATTTTTTTTTTACAAGTTTTCATTTTTGTATAAGCTCCTAAATGAATGGCATTCTGAAAAAAAGACAGATACACTGTCTTGACTTCATCCAAAACTTTTTTTTGTATATATATATATATATATATATATATATATAAGTAATTCTAGTCAAGTATATCATTTTCATTTCATGCTTTAGTCAGCAGTTGTCATTGTATACACCAGCATAACACACCTTTCCATACTTTAAACTACGGGTGTGAAGTGATAGGGCTCCATCTGAGTATACAGACTGCACCTCAGCCTAGAAAAAGAGAAACACAAAGATTAGAGTTGGCAATAACAAGATGACACAGCCAATGAAAGATTGTACCAAAAAAAGTGAGTTACACTGATAAGATCGCCCTCTTGAAGGTATTCCCTCATGGTGAGCTCATCTTCTGCTGATCGTCTCCTCTATAAGATAAAATGAAAAAACAAACTTCATATTACAAGTCTATTAATATATTAACACGCAGATAACAGTGTAATGCACCCAATTTTTTTCAAGTGAATCAAATAGTTTAGCTTCTCACCAGCTCTCCTCCTGGCAGATTGACAGAAGACAACAAGAGGACGGAGTCCAACCTGGAGTTGGTCTCCAACTTCCATCTTTTTTGTTGTACCTACATAAAAAAACACACTTATTGCTAAATAGGTTCGAAGACTACTTTTTTTTAAAAAGATGTAAGACATCACATACAGGGGGAGATGGGGGTAAAGTGCCTTACCTCTGTGATTCTGCCAATCACCACATCTCCAACCTCTCCATTAAACCTGCAAACAAACCATGCAACAAAATGATTCTTCTGCTATAGTTTGCCTTTTTCCCCCACATAAGATGTTAAGAGCATTAATGTACTCTCTTACCTGGTCTTAAGTGGTCTTACACAGATCAGCTTATCCACTCTCTGCACCTCTCCAGCAACTGATGCTGTCAGCTTGTCGTCATCTACATAGGTACCATGACCTCTGAGGAGAAAGATTTCATATCAGCACTTCTGAGTAATATCGCCAGAATTGTATTCCATCCCAAAAATGTATAACTATAATATTTAACAACAAACCACACAGGTTAGCACGAAAACCAAATCAAAATAAAAAAAGCTAAACAAAAGTTTTTGGACGAAGATAACTACTAACATGCATGCATGACTGTCAGTCATTAAAACTGGGCACAATTTTAAAGCGGGAATGAAATACAGATCATTAGTTATGTTATATGAACATGTTTTTCTTGGTGACAACATGTTGAGGAAGCACAGCATGCAGCCGATCAAAACATGAAGAATCAACCTTTACCTACCTCATGAAACCTGTGTCTGAAGTGATAACATCACCGGGGACCACAAGATCTTTTCTTTCAAAAGCAGAATCTAATAAAGATACCGCTTTTCGAATAGTTGGTAATCTCATGTCAACAGCCATGCTTCTACTTTTTGCTTCGTTTTCTTCTTCTTCTTTCCCCTCTGGTAGCTAACAAACAACTATCCGTGTTATAGCGCCACCTATCGAAGTGTGAGTCTGGACGTTTTTGTCTTAGAGATAAATGTTGCTGATGGTTCCAAGTGCAGAGGTCAAGAAACGTTTAAGGTTTGAGAAGTAAAGATAGCTGATGCCTCACCGCTGGTTTGCAAAAAAAAGTCGTCTTTATCTGATTCTTGTTTTCCTTTATTTGTTTCGTCCTCTACCACCATAGGAGGCTCATTACCATAGATATATAAAAACACTATGTTCTATATCTGTGCTCATTACTGCCTGCTGCTGAACGCTTACATCTTGTGTAATAACTCCTTATACCTAGGTATATGTATCGTACATATTATTGAATAGAGTGGATGATAGCATAATAAACATAGTGTTCATTTTCAATTACTTTGTGTATAAGGAACCCTAGATTACACAACGAGTTACACTGCATGTCAGGATGAGGTCCCCTTATTGGGAGAAATTGTGGCCAAGACTGTTGTGTAAGAAAAATGTAATGCCTTACTTGCCATATATATCTAATTCAAAATGGATCAGAAACCATGCCAGAACCTGCAGAATACAGAACAAAATCAGCTTTATTGGTCAGGCATGTGTAACAGACAAGGAATTTAACTTTGGTAGACTGTGCTCTCTCTGTAGAATGTAAACATTAAATATGATCAACGTGATCAATTAACTAAACATTTAAACAAGTAATTACAGACTAATGTTAATTAGTCACATTAACATTAATGTGTACAAGACTAAATAAGATGATAGTGCAGTGGTGAGTAGTGCAAAAGGAAACATGAGGTAGTTATCTTTTTCAGTATTTACATAATAGAGTGTGCGTAGGTGATCATTTAAATTAAATCATATATGTACATCTTTTTTATCATTTAGAGTATAAATGACAAAGACACACTAAAGATGAGAAAGAATGGGTCAACTATAAAAACTCCATGAGACAAAACTGTTATTTTACAGATAGTTCTGCCACTTTATGAAACCCACATAGTATAAGTACAGTTAACTATAATGTGACAACAAAACAGACGTCCGACATGCTGCTCGTATTCTGTGTTTTTTTTTTAATCTTACCACCAGATGTCAGCGTCGAGCCGCGTAGAGTTTAACGCATGCTCATTTCACACGAGTTTCACATAACGGAGAGATGACGTCAGATGTCAACACGCGCAAAAAACGTCTCTGCTTCACCCAATCAGCTTCGAGTCAGCGACACTCTTGTAAAGATGGCGACCGTGAGGAGGAACAGAAGAGTGAAAACTGGACGCTTTACCACTATTAAACATCGTAGGTCCAGACATCGTAAACACTGACGCTGGAGCGAAAGTTAGTCGACCCATTTGTTCGCCACAGTCCACTGTTCGATGCTGTATTGTGTCGTCGGACCTGGCTCTAGTTCTTTTTACTGTCGATGCATTGGATCGCTCGTTAGCTTCAAGTTGGAAAGCCAACGCTAGCCGAGAGCTAGCTGTGTAGCTCCATCGGCTGCTGAGATCTCACTGTACGGCATTCATGGATCACTTGTGCCAGTGTTAACGCTGAGCTCCATGAACCTATTTCCAGTTCTATCAAGAATATAAGCGACCTAATGACTCACTTGGAGTAAAATACTTTTTTTTTTTTTCTTGAGGAGTAAAAGGGGCACCCTCGACCCTTGGCACTGCGACACTGTTTTGAGTGTCAGGTCGGAGTGAGTTTACCGTCATGTATTTTCTAACCGGCTGGCCCCGGAGGCTGCTCTGTCCGCTGCGGAGTGAAGAGGAACCCTTCCACATCCAGCCGACTTCACACAGGTTTTACTTCGCCGTGCTTTCAGAGACACAGATCAGCATCTGGTTTAGCCGGGTAAGTAAAGTCCACATTAGTCTTTAGTCACTTGTTTATATATATATATTTTTAGCCAATTGTTATTGATTGTTTATTTTTGTTCAAAGAGAGAGCACACTCCACAGAAGTTAAATGCCCTGTGTGTTAAATATACCTCCCCGATAAAGCTGATTCTGATGTTGTTGTACTCAGCCGGACAAAAACAAAGCTTCATTAAAGCCACCATGAGCACATTATTATCGCTGCATCGCCCAATAAAAGCTACTATCATCTTTGAAAAATCCAAATCTGCATTTATTTATCATCATAACAACTTGGCGACTTAACGTACTTGAAAGTTAAAGTAAACAGTGAGTGCGTTTACATGGACTCGAGTATCCCGTTTCTAATTTGGGTTTTAAGCATCATTTTTTGTATTTGTGCATGTAAACATCATACCCCGAATATGATCAAAATCGGGGTACGGCTCGTATCCGGGTTACTCAGGTCCCATGCAAACGCACTCAGGGATGAGCACCTGAGATGTTAGGGTGCTGACGTCACGCCTGTTACAGAGATGACAGGTGAGACGCTCATCTTCCAAAGTTGATATCCGTATACGTGTGCGTCTTACGGAGGCTTTATGGTACAACATGTCAGTCAGTTGCACAGCGTGGTTCCTCCCATTCACCGCCTCGACTGCAAAGGCTTGGTTGCTTTTCATCATCACAGCCAAATGGATTTAAGTCCAGCTGATTAGTACTTCACAGCAGTGGTTGTCGAAGTGGGGTCCGCGGAATAATTTACAAAAAAATTGTAACAGTGTGCTGTATCTTTGAAAAAGCATATTTAAAAACTGAGACGTCCTGCACCAATATAATCATCTATTTTTTCCATTGGAAAAAAAGCATTGTATTGTAAGTATTGATACTCCCACACACTTTAGTTTTGGGCCAATAGATCAACTCTGATATGATTTTAATGTCTGTAACTTCATAGTCACAAAGAAATAAAAACCACTTCGGAGCCAACTTTTTCTCAATGTTTATGAAATGAATTACTTGTAAAGTATAGCTGGAGCCTAATTCTGTCTAGAAAAGTACTCCATAGTAAATGAATACATTGTACTGATATATCACCATAATGAGGGGGTCTCACCTGAAAGGGGTCCATGATCATGAAGCCCTGCTTTACAGTATATCAGACAGAGGAAAGTTTACACTAGTTGAACTTCTTGGAGCAACAGAACTCTTGGTCCTGCGTTCTGTTAAATTCCCCCTGAAACGGCTCAATTATTGAAGTCATTTCCAGTGTGAGGCTTCAAATGATTTTCATTACAAACTGTCACTGACCACATGTTGATGACGTAAGGTCTGTCAGGCAGAGGCTCAGTGTTATCTCTTTGAGCGGTCAGAGTGAAATTAAGGATGTAAACAGCCATGTCAGCATATTATTGGACATGTCCACTTTGATTTTTCATGGTGACTATAAAATGATGTCTCTTTATGTTGCCTCTAACTTTGTGTATTTAAAAGGGTTTCTTGCTTTTAATGTAGTTAGTTTAATGTTGTAGTTCAGTCATTATAAGAGTCTTCTCATCAAGAGGACCACCACAAATAACACTTTTTGTACTTAATAATGACGCATTGAAGCGCTTTTTGTGTCCAAAGCAGTCTGTAAACCTGTTGATACGCGCTGCCCAGAATCAGTCAGAAATCTCAAATCCTGTTAATCAGAGGTTTTTCAAAGAGGTGAAGGTTTTACAGAGAATGAATAATAATCATATTTATTCCATTAAAAGCAGTATTTGGTGGGAGTAGATTTTAATAATAGTCTTTTTAAAAATGTCCTACATTTGTGCTGAATATTCAAGTACAGTACGTAACATTACTTTGATGGCTTTTTAGTGCTCGGCTATAGACTGTAAACCGAACCTGGGTGCTGAAGTGATTTGCAAGACCTCGGCAGCTTCCTTTTTTTTTTGTCTATATTAATTGTGTGCCCACCATTTATTTCCCCCGATACAGAAAATCTGTTGTGAATAATGTTTGCAGAATGGCTTGTGAAATGTTGCAAGCACCGTTTCCACTGCCAGCTCCAGCAGCTGTAGTAGAAAAGCCCTATGCAATTCCAATGTAGCCCTGCGCTTTGAGAATTGTGTACTGCTGCATACCGTTGTCCTCATTTGTTTGCATACTTCAGATTTAGCCACCCTGATAAGGAGAGAAGCCACTTGAGTTGCTGTCCAGCGGTCGAGGAGATTTGTTTATGGCGGTCGGTGTTACACATAGTTTTGTATATTATTGAGCTGCAACAACAATGGATCAGAGTCACTGCTGATTTCCTGAGGCCCCAACAGGATGTGGCGGTGTTTCCCTTCCCTTCCTTTAAGAACTTTGCCCGTCTGGAAGTATCAATGAGGGGCGGTTCAGGAAGAACATGGTGTCAGGAATGTTGATCAGAGCAGCTTCTTGACATGCACCTTCAACATCTGTCGACTCCATCATGTAATTCTCCTCACTATCTACCCAAATTGTACAGAGTGTTTAGTTTACACACTTTTCAGAAGTACTGTTTATAGATGCATTAGAGTGTGTTTCCTAAAGCAGACAGACTGCAGACTGTTTCATCACCAGTTAAAAATCCTCATATTTGCTTTCATGTAATGTGCCTTCAAACATGCACAAAACTGCTGAAACCCTGAGACCCCCCCAATCTGCTGCTGTGTGTTTCTCTTCCTGAACAGTTCAGCCTGCATCTTTAATAAATAACAGTGACGGTGTATCTGTCAATTCCCCCTCTCAGTTTTCTTTCCTTTTTTTTTTTTTTTTTGTTCTCAGACAGCATGATGCCACCAAGTCTATTCCCTTTTTAATCCCATCACTCCTCGACCTCAGCCCGTACAGCCTGAGCGTAACCAGTTTGTCCCAGGTGCTATCACCTAATCCCGTGTCTCACCGCAGTTTACAGCCGTGTCGTCTTTCTGTTCTGTCGCCTTGCCACAGCTGCACGGGGGCATGTTGTGGGCTCTGATCAAGGAGTCCAGGAATTGAGGGACGGAAATTTGTTCTTGTGGCTCGTGGAGTTATCACGGAGCTGTAGTTATCTCTTTGGGTGACTCAGACAACTAGCTGTGTTTGTATGTGAACGTGTGGTTGCCTGTATCTGTCTGTAATCCTTTACATCCCCTGGGATTCCTTTTAGCTACCGAGCACATGAGCATGACTCTGCTGTTTCAGTTTCTGCTCTTATGTCAATGTTTGTATGCAGACTCAGGTCTTTTAGAGTCATCTTTTTCAGTTTGCCTAAACTGCACCATGTTATACATGCATTGTGTAGTGTAATGACTCCTCTTCACCTGGATTACATCCTATAAAGGTTAAAGTTCTTGATCAGTGATTGACAGAATCCACATTATTAAGTCCACATATTTATTTCGCTCTATAGAGATTAAGTGTGACGTATTTGTGGCTGATTCCAACGTGTGGGAAATGTGTTTGTGTGAGTGTTTCTTATCAACGACTGAGACAAACTTTGTTTCAGGAAACTGAGGCTGCAGCCACACAGAAACGAATGGACGCTCTTATAGTCCTCAAAAAAACGACATTTCAAAACGAGCTTTGACCTGAGAACCTGTTTGAGAATATTTACAAGATTTGACTTGATCGGCTTTATTACTTTTTTGTTTTCAAACCTTAAGACAGCGCCCGATGTTCAATTATACTGTCTTTTTTTTTTTTTTTTTTTTCATGTTACTGGTTTTTGTTTTTTTCTGAATTTTATAACACAAACACACTTATATTAGCCATCGTAATGTGATCAAACAAGTAGAAACCAGATGAACAGACCCACACAGGAGGTTACATCAGGCTGTCGGATGTTTCAGATAGGTCTTAGGTTGCTTTTCAGACTCGGGAGACTCCCAAGTGTCAGTTCAATAAGAAAGCTAGCTCTCTCTCTCAATTCCCAGGTTGAGTAAAACAGGCTATTTCTGTTGATGTTATTATTCTTCACTGAACATAGAGAGACTTCAAAGTGTTACTCCACACTCTGATCTGATGTTATTAAAACTCTGAGCCTTATGAAAGCTTTCGTTTTCATTTTCACGCCGAGCATTGAATGCTCTGCTGACGTAGGCAGGCTCAGCCGGAAAAAAGAGTTTTTGTTTTTTTTTAAACCTCAATGGGACTTTTCCTGGCTAAATAAAGGTTAAATAAATAAATAAATTTTCATTGCCTTTTATTAAGATTTGATGCTGAGAAAGAGACGCAGACAAGCGGAACTGCGTCTCTCGTTACTGTGACTGAGAACAAAGTCTGATGTTGCACAGATGGAATTACAGGCCACATGTTCTCCGCTCTTTAATACCTGCCGATCCCCTGTCAGGTTTTCTTCCACTGCAAAGATAGTCAATGAGATAGTCTTTACTTTAATCGACACTGAGCCGTTGTGTGTCTTTTAAGGAGGATGAAGTAAAGCAGTAAGAAGCTTCATTTAAGCCCATCATATCGCTCCGATGAGCCGTCTGCCGTTTGACGCAGTATCAAATATTCGTCTGTTTATCACTGTGATCAAGTTTTCATGAAGCAGCTTTAGGACGTGAATGACACGGATTGTGTGGAGGGGCTTTCCTGTTGCTGTTGAAAGAAATAGGTTTTGCCAGGTGTTGTGGTTTTCTTCCTGCGTTACCTCTGCTCCTCTCCGACAGCTGTTTGACCACCTGCTAACATCGCTCAACCACTCTCATTTCACCGTACATCAACCTGTATAATGGAGTGTAATGAAGAGGTGGTGATGATTGCTCTGTGATCAGGACATATATCTCCCTTGTGATTTAGGCGTGGAGGGAAATTGTCTGTCTGTCTGCACTGTGTGGTGTAAACATTCGACTGAACATACTTTTGATTCCTGCGCTGAAAGACGTTTATTTTTTTTCAGATTCGACGAGCCCCAGAGAGTGGGTAAAAAATAAAAAACAAATACAGCAGTTCTGCAAATGTGAAGTATTACAGCGATCCCTATGTTTCTCATTAGAGTTGTATCTGTACTGTGTCATTACTGAATGAATGTTTGTTTTTTTCAGATACATACATTTTATGTGTGTTTTGCTTCATGTAGCCCTCAGATGTCTGTAACTATGACGATGTTGAAAGAGCTCATTTTCTCTCCCGTATCCCTTCTCTGTGCCCACAGCCCAGTGTTTTGATTGTCAGCTATATCGAGTCTGCAAAGGCGGCAGCCCAGTTTGGCTTCTACCAGAAGGCGGAATGGAAACCAGACGACTCCATGATCGCTGTGGCAGTAAGTTCATCGCTCCTTCATCTGATTTCAGTTTAAAAAAAAACCACACATGGCAACAAGAGAAGAGACAAAAAAATACTTGGTGTTACTGATACAGTCACTGATGTGTGACCCTCTCCCGGTTACTTTGGTATTTTTATCAGACGTGCAAATTATTACGGAGTAAACGTTTGATTCGGCTTTCTTTCTTCTGGATTTAACATGAACTCCTCCTCGTATTTAATCATTATCGATTTGAAATGATTGCATGTAGAGATTCCTTTTAAAGGTGTGAAAATGTTTCAGGCCCCCCCTGACTGGGGGGATTTTTTTTTTTATCTGGATTTTCTTGTTAAGAGAAAAGCTTCCTCTGCACCGTGGAGCCTCACAGTAAAGCGAGCGCGACAAATGTTAGGAGGAGACAAATGAAAGTGTCGCTGCGTTTTCTCTGAACAGCACAATTTGTCCTCTCTGAGCTGCTGCTGTGCAGAGCTCAGGGTACGAGGCAATGAGAGCGGAACTAAAATACACTCCCCGAGCTCTCTGCATCATGGTACAACATCACTTTAAATCTCACACACACACACACACACACACACATCACACAGAGATCAAAGGTGTAGTCAAGTGTTGAAGTTTTTAGGTTTTTTTGCTGTGTGTATTGCTCATCCCACATGGTTGTTTTGACCTGCTGCACGTTGCAGAGGAGTAAGAAAAAAGCAAAAAAAAAAAGAAGCTACCTAAGGCTACAAACTCTCCACCTCGGACGGTCACCTCTTCATGGTTTTGGTCTCATGGAAAGGTGCATGTAGCTGCAGGTTTTAACGCCGCTGGAATGCGTCGCATGTGTTGCTTTAGGCAAACACTGCATGATCCGAAGGTGTAATTCTGTTGAAGAAAAACACCAACAATGAGCTCCTGAAGGCATCGGAAAACTAGCAGCTCTAAAAAAAAAAAAAAAGACCCGGCAGTGAACTTCTTCCAAACAATACACATGCTTATAAATACCCACTGGACTTCTGGGAGGCTGCCAACGACAGGAAGTGATGAAAGGCGTTCTTATCTCATTGAGTTCCACAGAAGACAAAGAGAAAAGGATTACGGTATATAAAAAGGGTTTTCTTGAATACTTGAAATGTAAACTTGCACTTTGATCTCAATCTAAAGTGTTGTCTTGTGTTCTTATGTGCTGATCACTGCTCTTTCACACTGCGAGATCATTAACAGATGTTACCTTTTAACGGTTGTAGCAAATGAAGCCCGAGAATTTGTTTTGGGTTACAAATTGGTTAACATACTTGAATCACGTTCGCCCCTTGATTTCTCTCAGTTCAGGATTGCTGATGAACTCGACACTTGGAGGAGATTGTTTAGGGGGTAGGAATCTCTCTGATTGGCTGTCCAGCTAAGCGAAACAGGAGAGCCAGTTCATGAGAAGAAAAGCAGAAACGCCTCTTCTTCCGTTCTTCGTCCACTAATAAAAGACCAGGAGCTGACAACGCCAGTGCCATTTTCAACTTTTTTGTAATAAATATTTTTAAGATTTATTTCTGGCCTTTCGCCTTTATTATGATAGAGAGAGGAAGGTGGATAGATGCGGAAATCAGGGAGAGACATGCGGGAAAGGAGCCACAGGCCGCCCGCGAACCCGTGCCGCCCGAGCGAGGACCGTAGCCTCGCTACATGGGACGCTGCGCCACCAGCACCCCCGTTTTCAACTTTTTTATCTGCCATTATTTTTCGTTTATATTGTTTCTGTCGAGAGTCAGCTGTGCAACACTTGTCTTCTTGTATCCTAAGGGATCCAGGTTTCACCTTTTTTTTTTTTTTTTTGGAATGACGATTTACAGACTGACGCCACCTGCTGGCATTGAGAGTTATTGCGTCTCCCGCATGCGCAGAACGTACGCGTTGGTTGGTAGTCTTTGCTGCATGTTCTCGTGCAACTTTTTGGGAGACAAAAAGGCGACGCCACAGGCGGCCATTGTTCTTTGCCATCTTTTTGCTGCGTCAGTTCCTTTTAGAGGATGTGAAAAGGCGAGTTTTTGTGTCTTGTTGCAAATCAGTACAGATTAAACGCACAATCATGATGGTGATGTGGGGAAGGTACACAGCCAAACATCTTCTGTTTAAATAATCACAAACTTCTGTGTTTTGCCCCCTTAGGACCTTCCTTGCTGTCTTTTGGTTAATTCTCGAGAACAACCCACCAAGCAAAGAATTATGCAAATGATCGGCCCACAGAGCTTAAAAAGACTTGGTTTTTAAAATCCTGCTCATTACCATGAGGATGTGAAACCAGCATTTTCTTAAAAAAGCCCACACAGGCTGAGTGATTATAAAATGTAGGCAGTCATGTTGTCCCTTCTCTTTTTAATTCAGGCTCCACTAAACTTAAGTATAATTTCCTATCATATAGAACAAACAGGAACCTTGTCAGGAGGCTTTAAAAAAAACAAGAGGAGCAATTTTGTTTCAGCAGCACAATGTGTCACGTCTGAGTTTATTGACTTCTTCTTTATGTTGAGGATGTAAATCTCCGGTGTAATCCGCAGTGATGAGCATCGCTGTAGTGAATCAGTGTCTTCATACATACTGTGTATGTATCTTTGGGAAAGGATCAGACAGACGCTGCATCTGCTGTGTGTCCAAGTCGTGGAAAAATAAAGAAGCCTGAGCCGTAGGAGTTGAATCACACTGTTAAATTCATGTAAATAGAAACGGGATGAGAGCGTGATGGAGGTTTTAGATTGAGCTGGGCCGTGATGCTTCCAATCTGACTCCTTTTGTTTAAATGATTTAGGTAAGGCCCATCGACGTGTTAAAGTGGACAGAGGAATCTTAGAGACAGCACTTTATAAAATGAGAGCTGATGAGAAGCACAATAATCCACCTTTTCATCTTTGATTGTTGTCGCTTGTTGGCGGTTAGCTGGCCTCCTCATGTTTGATCTGACGTTTCAAAGGAAGCGTCTGATTTTGAGTAATCTCGCACGAGGCGAGTGCCCGAGTCAGCAGATGACTCAATCGACCTCCAAAAGTTATGTGACCAGCAACACGTGGGACGACCGCCAAGACCACGAGCGAGAGCAGGCAGCATCAAAACAAACCACACGCGTGCATGCGCGCGCGCACACAGATTTGACAAATTAGAACCATTAGCTCCCACTGTGCTCTATAAGCCTTGTGTTTGTGTGTGTGCTAACTCAGAAAAATTAGAGGAAATACCTTGGAACCCTGTGTTAGAAATAGCCTCAAAAATGTAACAAACAAAAAAAATAGTCAATGAAAATACAGTTTTAATTGTCAGTTTGTGCAATTCAATATAGAGAAACCCGTGGCATAACTTGTTATCAAATTAAAGGACAATAAATCCTCAGCTCCTTGCGTTCAGCCTTTGCCCTTTCGCTCTGAGTATTCCCCCGTCGTCCCTGCCTCGCAGTGCAGCCAAAGTACACATGAATGAATGCCGTGAATGTGTCTGGGAAAACAGTTAAGTCGGGCTCTTTCCCCAGCCGGACCCACCCAGCCAAACACAACAGGGAGCAGGTGGAGGAGTTTAAAAATACCAGGGCGCGCACACACACTCGCTCTCTCAGCTTCCTCTCTCAGCTCCACACAGATCCTGAGGTGTGGCTCGCGAGTTTGCAATGAAATTGAATGTGTGGCTTTACCCCTGTGTGTGTGAGTGAGTGAAATGTGTTCTTTTTTTTCTTTTTCTTTTTTATGTGGCAAAGATGGGATTTACTGTAGCGAGCACAACTGGAAGTCATTTGCAACACAAATCCCTCTTAAAAACCTTTTCTGCTTTTTTGCTCTCATGCTCACTTAGTCTGTGGCGATTACCTCCACTCATTGTTTCAGGAAAAACTGAAAAGCCCTCTACCGGGAAGTTTTAGTTTCATGTATTTACACGCTTTTTCTTTTTCTTCAGCTTTCTTCTTTTTACCGTTTGCACTTCACGTCCATTAGGGAACGCTATGATTAATCTCCTCTTTAGATGTTTAGATGTTTTTACGCTAACGTGTGTGAATGGGATGTTTTATTCATCTATATTAGGTTAATTGTGATGTGTTAACGGACTGAGCAATCGGGGACAATAAGACAGTCAAAGCCACATTGCCCAAGCATGCTTGAACGACCAGCTGTTTCCCAGATGTTTGGCTGCTCACACGATCGGCAGACCTTGAGGCTAATGTAATCACCCTCCAAAACCATGGCTAGGACTATCTTTAGCCGAGTGTGTGTGTGTGTGTAAGAGGCAGAGAGTGTGTTAGCCTCAGCTCAAGCTAACGACCAAGCAGAAGGCTTGTATATGTCTGTGTGGCACTTTTGTATGTGTGGCAGTAGTCGAGAGAGAATGAAGTTCCAGAAACAGGAAAAAACGTTTTAGTTTTTGTGTGTGTGTGTGTGTGTGTGTGTGCGCGTGTGCTTTGGGATCCGTCCGAGGCCAAACTGTTCCCTCTCTCTGTTTCTGGCTCTCACGAGCAGAGCTCAGGAAAGTGTTTCCACCGAAGACATTTTTCGGTGACAAAACTATTCGGAGCAGCTTTTTCTACAAAAACAGACAAAATAGATGCGTACAAGTGGACGTGATTGACGTATGAAAGGAGAGTCACAGGAAGTGCTCCACACTTGGTTTAATTGTGTTTTAAAAATAAGAAGCACACACGCCAATAAACTGCACAGTCAGCAGACTCTGTTTCTTAAATCTTATCTCGGATACGCACACTTTCAGGATGTGTACATCCACTCAGTGTTGAATAAGCTCATCGTGAAGGTGTTTACATTCACCTTCGACTCTGTTCTGTCCACACTGGATTAGGTGTTCCTTTGACTGGGTGCATTTGATAAAGTAGATCGAGTTAATCTGGGACAATAAGGTTTTACGTGACATGGTTACGGAGCTTTACCAAAGCATTTATTGGTCTCATATCTGCAGTTATTAGGGATGTAAAGATTAAACACGAGGCAGTTAAATATGAATTCAAAGGTGTCATGGTTAACATCGGGAGCCTCAGAAGCTGTTTAACCGAGGTGGTTGGTTGGAACAAGCAGGCGTCACCATGGCAGCTGCGGAGGCCAAACCGAACTACCAAGCGGGTTAGCAATCCCGCTCGCTCCAACGAGAGCAAGAGCCAAAGACGAGTTTTCACGAAACAAATTAAAGGAATCGTTTTTTTAAGCCGTCTCATTATTTTTTCTTTCGTCTCATTTTGTAAAGTAAATCGTGAGAGAATCGTAGCGTGAGTTGAGTGAATCCTTACTTCTCTAGCAGCTGCACACGGTCGTATCCTTGTCTGTGATTCATGTTGATAACTTCTTTTCCAGAGTAGAGCGCATCAGTCCAATGCTCAGTTTCAGCTCTTTAACAGATTGTTTCATGTATGTGTATGATGTTAGTGGTGATGGGGTTTTTTTTCTTTCAGGGAAGCACTGCAGACACTCACAAGTTCCTGTTTGAACAAACCTACGCAGCGTGTTTAGACGTGCAGCCGAGAGGCCTCAGTGCACTATAACATGCTGCACAGATTTCTGCTGACTCGTCACTTTCTTTGCAACAAAAAAAAAAACGCAGTCTTTGAATCTAAAGGCAAGCCTGGACTAGTTTAGTTCCCAGTCAGCATTTTTTTTTTTTTTTTTGAACTTTCATGTTTTTAGAGAAGGACAAAGGCAGCGACGTTCCCTTTTCTTAATGCAGCATGAAGCTGGAAGCTGTTTGTGCAAACAGTGTTCAAGTGTGAACCGAAGAGAGGAAGTGTTAAAAGCCCTGTACGGATTCCTACCATTCAATTACAGTCAAACCTTTACTGTGCCTCCTGTGTCTGTAGATATTTAGAGAAATAGGTTAAGGCAAAACATTCTAAAACCACATTCTCATCTTTTCTAAAACATTATTATACCTCCTTTTTTTTTTCTTTTTTTTTTGCATTGCTCTTCTGACCTGGTCCTGCCTCACTCAGTTGTGGATGCGGTCATTTTTCCAGGGTCATGGAAGTCTGTTGAGAATAACTCTTGCACACACAAAATCAGTATTTCTTTTTTGCTCAGAGGGGAAGAGGGGAAAAAAGGTTTTAAAGTTCCCCCACACTGAGCCACGAGTGCATTTTTTCATGGTGTGGAGGAGGGGGGGGGGTTGTATTTAGATGACAATGGCCATCGTCCTGACTCTTCTTGTATCATTATGTCTGCATGTGTGAATGTCCCCGGAGCACCAAGAACCCTGGAGACGTCTCCATTGTCTCCCTTTTAACCACAGCTTTTTCACGCTTCTGACAAGATGAGTAGAGGGGGGAAAAAACGTGCCTGACGTCCAGTGTAAGGATGAACGACTGTGTGAAAGCCTTCAAGTATCTGCTGTGATCAAACAGCTCCTCCGACCCTCCCCCGTCTCTCTTTTTTTTTTCTTCTTTTTTTTTTTTTTTTTTTGATACCTCGCTGAGATTCCCTGCCTCTTGTAAGTGATGAGCTTTTGAAGTACAGTAGCTGCTCGTCACACTCGCGCTCCTTTGTTCGCCCACATGGAATCCCTCTCGGAAGGAAGTCTGAGTTGCTGAATAATTGGGATCATTTAGAGGCTCTTTTAGATTTTTTTATCACATGATTAGGAATTCGCCAAGTACACTATTTTCTTCTCGAAATGTGACGTGTAAGGGAAGTTTTAAGGCCTCTCTTTAGAATCCGAGAAAACACACGAGATTAAACCAGCTGATTGCCGACTCACCTCCGATTGTGGGGTTGGAAACCTTTGAGTTATAAACACTTCCCTCATGTAAAATGTCATAAAAAAACATAAAAAATGTACAAAGGGGTGTATGAAAGAGAATAGATTTTAACACAAGTGGGAGTTAATGTAACGCATAAAAGAGTTTCAGCCTTCACATTACTGTGATGTTTTCTGACTGTGGGGCTGATGAGAGTCTGCGTTATGTTGCACGCCTCAGGGTCCTGGAGGTGTACGGGTCGTTGGAGAGATGGTAGATTGCAGCAGTTCACCTTCTCTGCAGAGCGAATGACACGCTGCAGCCTGCACTTGTCCTTTGCTGTACCTGACTGCGATGGAGGAGGAGAGGACGGACTCCATGATGGCAGTGTGGAAGTGCACCATCATGGTCTTTGGCAGGTTGAACTTCTTCAGCTGCCGCAGGAAGTACATCCTCCGCTGTCCTCTCTTGATGAGGGAGGCGACGTTCAGCTCCCACTTGAGGTCCTGCTTGACGCCGGAAAGACTCCACAGTAGACACTGGATGGGGATGGTGATGGGGCTCGGGGGAAGCTGCGAAGTCCACAACCATCTCCACTGTCTAAAGAGCGTTAAGCTTGCTGTCGCAGCACCAGGTCACTAGATAGTCAGCCTCCTGCCTGTAAGGCACAATGACAGGTTTCCCATCTTTGAAAAATGTGCACATTTTGAGACAGCGCTGTGGTTTAAAGTTTGTCTGTTGTTGGGGCCCCCATACTGGCCTGGGGCCCCCAAGCGGTTGCCTGCCTCTCTGTTGACAAGCAGCGCCTCTGTGCATGCAGCGAGCTAACCCAGCAGCACCCCCCCAAGCTTTTGAATTATTGATAAGATTCAGCATAACCGTGTGGTGGTGCTGTGAAGCAGTTTGAGTCTTTGTAGTCTTGTCTGCAGCTTTGCTGGAGCTCTGTGGAGACTGTTGATGGGTTTAACGGGCCCCGCTGAATCTGGCTCTTCCTCGAGACTCCAGCTTCACGTTGCAGCTGGCTTCAACCTGTCTCTGCCCCTTCACCATAACTCTCCACAGTGGAAAAAGTCAATACACTGCCATCAAACTGTGTGCACACCGTCCCCAATGCAGCTTCACAAAGTAATGGTTTGACAAGTAGAAGCGCGGTTTGCGAGGGTTCTGCGGCGTCACAGAGTTTTTGCGTGCGTTGGCCGTCACGCTACGGCAGATGTCAGGTCGGGTTTTGGGTCATGTTTCAGGTTACAGGCTCAGTTTGTGTGTGTGTGTGTGTGTGTGTGTGTGTGTGTGTGTGTGTGTGTGTGTGTGTGTGTGTGTGTGTGTGTGTGTGTGTGTGTGTGTGTGTGTGTGTGTGTGTGTGTGTGTGTGTGTGTGTGTGTGTGTGTGTGTGTGTGTGTGTGTGTGTGTGTGTGTGTGTGTGTGTGTGTGTGTGTGTGTGTGTGTGTGTGTGTGTGTGTGTGTGTGTGTGTGTGTGTGTGTGTGTGTGTGTGTGTGTGTGTGTGTGTGTGTGTGTGTGTGTGTGTGTGTGTGTCACAGCATGGCACCTGGACTGTTTCATAAAGTGTCAATATCAGGACCAGCAGAAGTTCAGACCTGCATACATTCTGACTGTGCTGATGCCAGCACACAGTAACAGACTGAACTGACTTATGTAAATTCTGTTATTTGAGCTCATTTATATTCAGTTTTCAAAATGATCGACCCTGCAGCTCAGTCTGTTCAGGGAAAACGACAAGCCTTGTGCCAACCAAACTAACAGCATCAATATATTAAACCATCAATTACAGCACACATGAATCAGGCCACTTTGACTAAACATACTTTAAAGAAGATATAAAGGTAAACCTCGTCTCCCCTTGACTTCCGTCTTTAAAGGAATCGAGTGACTTTGAATGTTTACCACGCTTATCCACGTCTCCTCTCTCTCTCTGTCCGTCTCAGTGTGATAACAGAGAAAGTTTTAACCACATTTTCCCGTCCCTCTGTTTTCAGACAGCCAACGGCTACATCCTCTTGTTCGACGTGTTGGGCGCCGGCGATGACAAGTATCTCTATGAGCCCGTGTATCCAAAGTGAGTGCATCACACAAACACTCAGACGCACAAAAGTCATTCAACCGTCCTCGTTATTGTGCTCTTCAGTCTCATTCCCTGGATCTGCCCTTCAGGTCACCACGTCTCGAGTTCAGCGCTGTTTATACAGAACACAGCAACGCTGTTTATGTGCACCTAAAACGGTGGTTAGCTTAGCTCGCTCGCTTTTGTTATGACTAAAAATCCATACGACTTTTGTTGTTATTACAAGCTCATGCATGCATTTATTTAATCATGTTACATTCACTGATTAAAAAAAAATAAAAAAAATCTATATATATATATATATATTTAAACGTTTTATCATGTGCTGCTAGCTTAATCCTGTTAGCGATTAGCAATGCGTCTGTCAGAGAGAGTGGCATACAACGCTAACAGGAACACAACAGCATTACAGCTAAATCCTGTTACGTAATCTCATGTTGGCTCATGACCTCATGTGTATTTGCTGTGGTGATATTGTTGACACAAGCAGGTAGTGAAATGCAGCCAGCAAACGCTGTTATAAGAAAGCTCTGTTAAAAAAAAAGTATGCACATGGTGGCGCCTGCATGCTCTTCTCTCTTCATGTATCCTCCCATCCCATCTCTGAGATGGAAGGATTGTAAAAGAAGTGCTCTTGTGTCTTTGTGTGTACAGTGAATGTGGATGTGTGTGTGGTTCACATTCCTCAGCAGCATGCCGACAGAGGTCGGACAAGTCGGAGCGTATTCCACGTCTGTTCAGCTCCTTCCACCCTCTCAACACTTTCTCTCCTCCATCAGTCGTCGCAGCCAATGTTTGTATTTGTGTTAATAAGTGAATGTGTTTTTCTGTTCACCCAGAGGAAGTCCTCGCGTGAAGGTGACCCCGGGTTATAAGGAGGAGCAATGTGCGCCCGCTCTGTCTTTAGAGATGAAGAAGCCCGTGGATCTGGAAGCCCCCATCACCAGGTAGAGCGAAGGCTCTGAGCTCCTGTGATGTCATTCTCTCCCTCTCTGCGTTTTCTTCTGTGTGGTGTCTGCCTCTCCCCCGTCATACAGAGCCGTGCTCTACATCGCACATGCAAAAACCTTTGCTCCAACTGTTTTCAGTCATCGTACAAAACATAGACTTACTGTAACTGAATAAACAACATTTTTTCAGGTTTTGTAAATGAAGCATAATCCAGAATGTTGTAGTTGAAATTTAATTGTACATTCTTCGTGCGAACACACACACACACACACACACACACACAGACGTAGCTGTGTTCATATCTCACATCCTACAGTGACATAATTATATACCGTTTCTGCTTGGTTGGTTCACCGCAACATTTTTAAAGGAATTCCACAGATTTATTTGCTGCACTTCACTTACTCTTTTTCCATCTATAAATGCCATTTGGCTCAGAGTATAGAGTCTCTTCTTCCCCAAGTTGAAAGTCAGCAGTGATGGTGAGGGAGGGTCGACTCACTCAGCTTTAAGCACAGAGACCTGCCGAGAGAAATAGTTCCTTCTACAGAGATATCCTACTATGGTCATTGCAGCTGTTTTGTACTTGTGAGCGTGATGTATGGGGGGATATTTTTTTAATCATCTTTAAATTTGCTTGAACTGATCAGATTGGTACTGGTGGTATTTTCAGTGTAAAGGGATAAAGGTTAGTGGGATCCTCAGGCTGTTCTATTCTTAAAGAACATTCATTCTGAAGGAAAGGTGTGAAGGATATACTACATGTGGTTTCAGTGAAATAGTCAGAGTCAGACAGAACAACACCATCTGCTTTTGACAAGTTAGCTACACAGTTTTTTTTTTTTTTTGCAATTCTTCTCATGCACCTGTTTATTCTGCTGACCTAAGAAACGTCTGCTGAGAATCACATTATGCAGAGAAACAGCACGACGAAGGTGGGTGTGTGCTCTCGAATATTACAGTTAAGAGGAGAACCTTCGTCTGCTGTCGTCCCGTTCTTTAGGATCATGTATGCAGGGGATTGCATGCTCATTACGCGAGAAGTGAATCTTCAAATTTCCTACACAGCCTTTAAAAAAAAAAAAACAGATTCTGGGAAAAAAAAAAAAAAAAAAAAAAAGATCCCTTTTGTGCATTATAATCGTCTGAGCTTGTTGTGGTTTGACTGAGGATTTTTTTTTCAACCACATCATCAGATTACATAAAAATGTTTGATGATTAACACAAAAAAAAAAGCAAAGCAGCGCTGTCTGTTTGAAGAGCCAGCGTCCTCCTTGCTCACTCCTTTGTGCTATGCTTTCCACTTTTCGTTCTTCCTTCCACTTTCACCCCCCCTCCTCTTATTTTTCAGCCTCACATCCACCAGGTTGACGTCTTATTACGTCTTCTGAGCGATAAGAGCCGTCACTCCGCTCCAGCTCTCTACTCGGCTTTTCTTCATCGTGCGCTAGTTTTCCTTATCTCGCTTTTGCCTCTTTTGTTTGTTTCGGCTGTCACGTGTCCTCCACATCTCCTCTGCACTTGACAGAGATTATAGGGTAGTCATCTTGAATGAGAGCACTCTGCTGGCATTTCACAGGCACAGATTGATAGTGCAGCAGATGAGTGGGTGTCTCCTGCTGGGGAAACTAAGCTCAAAGCTGTTGGCCTCCTCCTCAGAGAGAGTCCAGTCTCCTCCTGCTTTCTTTCCTCCAGGTCGTCCCTCGGTGCTCTCTTCAGTTTTCGAACCTGTTGTACATTTTAGAAGACAATGACTGTTTCACGCAGACACACAAACACTCTGTTGTTTGTTCCTTTTGTGTGTACGAAGACACTGGGACTTTACATTGGCGGCAATGTGGCCTCACCACAGCTGGATGATGACTATTCCACTGTTTTCTAACACTCTGCAGTTTGTTATCTTGTTGTGACTATTCCCTTACGCTCTTTTTTCCCTCGTACTCACCCCTCCACAGTTTGACCCGTCCTTTAAATCCTGATGCTAATTTGTTTTCCCCCCCGTGTTTCGCTCTTCTCTCCCACCAGCCTGCAGTCCCTACAGGAGGACTTGCTGGTGTGCACGGCAGACGGATACCTCCACGTGCTGCACTGGGACGGGATGGGCAGCAACGGACGTAAGGCTATCTGCCTCACCACGATCCCCTTCTCGCTAGACCTGCAGTCTGCTCGAGGTTAGAGAAGAAGAAGACCCCCACTCACAGACAAAACACAGCCGAAGACAGGGGGACATGATTCCACATGACAGAATAAACAAACGATCACTTCAATGTTTTTAGAATTCAGTGTACTGAAGTGTGTGTGTGTGTGTGTGTGTGTGTGTGTGTGTGTGTGTGTGTGTGTGTGTGTGTGTGTGTGTGTGTGTGTGTGTGTGTGTGTGTGTGTGTGTGTGTGTGTGTGTGTGTGTGTGTGTGTGTGTGTGTGTGTGTGTGTGTGTGTGTGTGTGTGTGTGTGTGTGTGTGTGTGTGTGTGTGTGTGTGTGTGTGTGTGTGTGTGTGTGTGTGTGTGTGTGTGTGTGTGTGTGTTTAAGGTGGTCCCTCTCTGGACCTGGAGGGAGCATACATCCATTGTATGGAGTATTGTGTGACCCTGGACGGCTTCGCTGTGGTACTGAGTGACGGTCGCCTGGGCTTTATTACACCGCTCGGCAACACCATCACAGCAGATGTAAGAGCACACACACACAGATGCACACTGCTGATGTGTAAACTCTTTACTTGAGGGGATCGTGCAGATAGCTGGCAGCTCAACAAGATATGACATCATCTGAGCAAATAACAAGGGATCCATCACAGACTCGTTCAAACCAGGAAATAACGACATTATAAACTGAAGTAAAGTAACAGACATAAAGGCTCATGGTATATGTAGGCGATCAATAGAGGCAAAGTGCAAAAGCTTTGTCCTATTTGAGTGTTTACCAAGTTTGAGATAAGTTTCAAAGCTTCTTTTTTTTTGTAAACAAAGGACATGAGCAGCAGTAATCTAAGTTTTCTTAGAAGAGCAGAAAGACACGAGTCGTTACTGAGAACAGGAGTTCCAGATAGATGATGCAACACGGCCGGTCAGGTCAACACATTTGTCTGATTAAAAAAGGGCTGCACAATAGTGTTTAACAGAGAGCATGGAAGTGATGTTCTTAAAAATCATCTGCTCAAGTTTGGGATTGAAGATAGAAATAAGTCCAGATAGAAATGGTGAATTTAATTCATGACCATATTTGGTCATTTTCTTGAGTAGAGTTTTCATCATAAACAATTCATGCAAGTCATTTCTAAACGTTCCACATGGAGTCCCTTCTTACATTTGTTGTGTGTGCGTGCAGCAGCTGCAGGGTGTCTGGGCTGCAGACGTCACTGATGGCACCTGTGTGGCTGTCAACAACAAGTACAGACTGATGGCCTTTGGCTGCGCCAGGTACGTGTCTCCGTCTGCATCTTTACGGTACAGTGTCGGAAAGGATCCTCGGCCGCGTGTTTGTTTGCATCCAGGCGTTACAGAGATTGATTGTTGTCGGTGCGGTGTGTGTCCAGGGTGAGAATCTGTCAGTTTGTGTTTGCAGAGGTCGACCTTGTGTGTGCTTGTCTAACCTGCCAGGTTTGCTGGAATTTCCTTTCCACTTTGCATCACACTTTCCGTCCTCATCGTATTTTTTTTTTTCTTACAACTTTTTACTCTGTGTAGCAGCCTTCTCTAGTAACCAAAAGAATGAAATAGATAGATAAAACGATGATTGTCTGCTTTCTTTACAGCGGCTCAGTGCTGGTTTACATGATTGACACCACCACAGGGTCCATGCAGCTCTCCCACAAACTGGAGCTCACTCCCAAACACTACCCAGGTACCTCTACAAGGCTCCCCATATCTCCTCTCTCTTCTCGTTTCTCTCTCTTTGTCAAGCTGCTACACACATTCCTCTTTCAGATAACTTGCATTCCTACAGTTGTCCCTCTCTTGGGTTCCACATGTCTGTGCTTCCCTTTAGTTCTCATCTGTTTCAATCAGACTCCTGTGATGACATAGCTCCCTCTAGTGGTAGAACTGACACATTGGCTCATCATTCTTTTTTTTAACAATCGTTCCTTCTGTTTCCAAAGTATCTTCAAGTCCTAAAAAGTCTCAAAAAGCAACCAAAAATGTGACTGCAACTTATTGGAGGATGGTTTGAACAGGTTGTGAGCCTGCAAAGTTGTTCAGCAAGAAAAGAAACTCAAAAGAAATGGTTTAGAAATTGAGTTTGAATGGATATTCCATTGATCGATTTCTGCAGTAAACTTGGTCAAGGTTGCTATGAAATAATTTAACATGAATTATTGTAGCACCGAAAGATTATATGTCATTGTAAAGTAATTGTGAGCTCTACCATCACTGCAACCTACCATCAAGTTCACAACTTCACTATCATGCTCTGGCCAGGAAGTTTGTGGTTATTTGTTGAATTCTGTTTGGTATTTAGCAACTCTGCCATCTTCACCCTTAACACGTTGACACCCACCGCAGTCTTTCTTCACATAATGTTTATCTTCAGTTTGCAGTGTCTGTGGGGTATTCCAAATGAGATCATCTCAATCAATGATGTAGTCATTCCTTATCTCAAAAACAAAAACCAGTTTGAATGAAGCTGCGATAGAGAGAGAGAGAGAGAGAGAGAGAGAGAGAGAGAGTTAATCATGTAGTTAGGATCAGATTTTGCTCTTCATTAAATAAAAATTAAAGTAAAAAAATCTCCTCGTCGCTAGCTGAGTTTAGTGGAAGAAAATGCGCCTTCACTATTTTTTCAGGCTTTCTTGTGATGAAGATGATTATAGCGCGTACTGATTTACAGCAACAGTGTGAGAACATGCATAAATACACATGTAGTGGTAAAAACACAACCATAAACTCTGAGCCCTCCTCACCTCTCTGCATACTTTACCTGTTCAGACATCTACAACAAAACAGGCCCCGTCAAGCTCATCCGCTGGTCACCTGACTTCAGCGTTGCCATGGTTACATGGGAGTGTGGCGGCCTATCGCTGTGGAGCGTCTTCGGAGCTCACCTCATCTGCACTCTGGGCGAGGACTTTGCGTAAGCAAGCGCACACACACACACACACACACACACACACACACACACCACACACACACCACACACACACCACACACACCACACACACACACACACACACACACACACAAAATCCAGATTTGGGTTGTAACCATTTTTTGTGCATCCTCCCCTCAAGGTATCGTTCTGATGGTACCAAGAAGGATCCAATTAAAATCAGCTCTATGGTGAGTGACTGTTATTATTATAACTGCTCATCAGAGCATGAAAAACTGAATTTTGCAAGACTTGATTTGTGGAAAAAGATTTTTACGTGTAAGGTTACAGAATGAAACAGGCCCAACAAAAACAATGGAAACTGTTGGTCACTGTGAGCAAAGCATGGCAAAATAATGTGAGAGGACTTCCAAGCTCCAGTATGAGTATGTGTAAGTGTAAGGCTGAAAACGAATCTACTCCAGATGTTTCATATTGCATTATAACTTTTACTCTCTTTCAGAGTGCTTTGGTCGTTCTTTCAGTTTGTTGTCAAACACTGAACTTTTTTCAGCCAATTCTAAAAATGTTGGAATTTGTTGGCAAAGATTGGAACTGACGGTTTAATTTATGTCTATGTGTGATCAGGGTGCAGGACAGGGGGCGGGGCTTGATCATGGTGGACGTCACTGACATTAGTTCCATATCTTAGACTACAGAGGGCAGTCGATGGTATTTATTATCATTCTGTTTACTGACTACATTTTTCTTCCCAGAGCTGGGGAGCAGAGGGTTACCACCTGTGGGTGCTCCCTCACATCCATGAAAGGAAAAGGCAGACTGAGGAGGAGAAGGAGGAGGAGATGGACTCACCTCCTCAGCCCTCTCATCAGGCAGGCATCCTTCAGTTTCACTTCATCAAGTCTGCCCTCACGGTGAACCCCTGCACGGTGAGAGGAAGCACATCATCAGCTCAGTGAATTACACGCATCTTAAACGACCCAAAAGAAGTGAAACACCCCCTGCTTTTCTTTTGCTGTGCAGAGTAACCAGGAGCAGGTGTTGCTCCATGGCGAAGACCGCCTCTACCTGACCTGCGGTGACCCCACACAGGTCAACAGCACCTCTGACACTCACCCGCACACACATCTGCACCCACGCGAGGGCAGCCCCATGCACCACCCGCCCAACCCGGACTCCTCTCTCTCTCAGGGACTCAGCACTTTACTAGGACACAAGCATTGGCACGTGGTCCAGGTAAGTTCAGCTGAGATGTCGTCAGCAGATTCAGAAATCTTTGTTTGTCCGAGTCAAACATGCACTTTCACCCTTGTACATGAAGCAACGGAGGCTTTTAGGCCTGCAAATAAGACTTTGTCTTCATCACTGGTTAATGTACTACAGCATACAGGGACATTAAAAAATTCCAAATTACAGTCCAAAGCCTAAAAAAAAATCAACCTTGTACCAAATCATCAAAGGCTTAAAATTACATATTATATGAATCATTGACAGATGTCACAGTGTCTTTTTGCATTGCATCACTCTAGATTGAAACGACATCACTTTGGAGAAGAGAGACTCCCTCATGTTCTTTGTGCTATTTTCTGCATCATTAAAGACTATAATAAATACAGAGTGAATCACAGTGATGCCCATAGCTGTCATGTGCTTCGTTCTGGCCTGTATCTGTAGAGTGTTACGGATATCAAGCGTACTTCACTGTCTTTGTATTTCTCTTTTAGATCCACAGCACATACCTAGAGAGCAACTGGCCTATACGGGTAAGTGTGGGGAATGTGGGAAACGTCTCCCTTCGCCAACATATCTCAATGTCTCTCACAGAAACCTGACTTGAACATCTTTTCAAGATCTCACGTAGCGGACTGTCTTGTCATGTGCGGGACATTCAGCTGGCACCTGTTCCTTGAACGCGTCATAACAGACGTTATCATCTCAAGGCGCCATGTCGTGTTTGCTCAGACTCAGGCCGAGATATCGCCGAGTTAAAGAGCGACGGTGTTTACAAAGCAAACGGATTATGCTGCGTTCACAAGTGTGTGTAAACCAGCAGAAATATTGACCTAGGCGGTAGAACTCAGAGAAATAAAACGACACCGCATTAATAATCTATAATTAAAGCCCATCTGTCGCCTTAAAATGGCACAACAGACGCACTTGTTGATTGATTTGCTTGACCGATAGTCGATGTAAATGTCTGTAAAGCTGTGTTTTTCTTTCTATTTACTGTAAATACTTGATGTCTTGTCTCATGCATGTGTGTGTTTGTGTGCAGTTTGCAGCTATAGACTCAGCAGGCCAGTGCATGGCTGTAGCAGGGAGGCGGGGCTTGGCACACTACTCCTTATTCACAAGGAAATGGAAGCTGTTTGGAAATATTACACAGGTATGTAAGATTGAAAACAGTTTGGCTCATGATAGTTATCTACACTCACACCTACTAATGTTTCTCCCTCTCTTTAAACTCTCTCTCTTTCTCGCTGTAGGAGCAGAACATGACCGTCACTGGAGGCCTGGCTTGGTGGAAAGACTTTGTGGTGGTGGCTTGTTACAATTTCACAGACCAGCAAGAGCAGGTGACCCTAAAGCAACGCTCACTCTGAGCCCGAGCATGTTTCTGCTACACGTCTGCTTATCCTTAAAATGTCCCCCTGTCCTTTCTCTGTTGACACCAGCTGAGGCTCTATCAACGCTCAACCAACCTGGACAACGCCTTCGCATCCGTCACAAAGCTGCACTCAGACACTCTGCTGCTCAACGTCTTCAGAGACATGGTCATCCTGTTCCGAGCCGACTGCTCCATCTGCCTGTACAGCCTCGAGAGGAGGAACGACAGGTATCCAAGCCTTAACATCAGAACAGCTGACAGTAATCCCTTCCAAAGGATAATCTCCCTGTTTTTATTTACTAGATACATCTTCACTTGCATGTTTTTTTATTTCATGCTTTTCCAATCTAAATCTTAATCCAAGTTCGGATTCCAAACATCACAAATCCAAATTCGGAGAGCTCCTAATAAATTCTTTAAGTCAGAGATTAGTGCAAGTCTAGATTGGACTCAGTTCTTCAGGGTCAGCACTTTTTTTTTTTTTTTTTTTCACACACTCTTGTAGGAGGGAATTCCTTGGTCCCAGTAGTCATAATCGTTTTAGATCATATTGTTAGTGAGCCACTTTTCTCTGGGGAAAGAGGCTTTAAAAACCTGTCACATGATGACTCGAGGCCTCAGCTTTACTTCTGGCTGCATGCCAGCATTTTCTCAAGGAATGACAGGACTGCCTTTAAATCCCCAAACTAGTTCAGATTGGAAACATTTTTAATTTGATTTTTTTTTTTTTTTTTTTTTGTATGCACCGAATTTCAACTTTTTCCCTTTGATGTTTCAGTCCCCATCCAACGGCCAGCGTGGAGTTGTTGCAGGAGGTCTCAATGTCTCGCTACATCCCTCACCCCGGCCTTGTGGTGTCCGTCACTCTCACCTCTGTACGCACAGAGACGGGGATCACATTGAAAGCACCGCAGCAGGTAACAAAGAAGCACCCGAACCGACACACTTTGAACTGTTCTCTCTCTCTCTTTGGGAGCATTCACATTCATCTTTTATGTTACTCTCTGTGTCCTCCGCTCAGGCCTGCATGGCAGAGAGCATCATGTTGAACCTGGCTGGCCAGTTGATCATGCTGCAGAGGGATCGTTCAGGACCGCAGGTACGAGACAAGGAGACGCCCGCCAACAACAAGAAGCTGGTGAGCCCAAACAAAATCCTCAGATTTGAAGTAATTACATTTTTAAACTGCTGACGCTTGTGTAACGAATGTGTCGGGCAGCTGTAATGTTCCAAGTAAACTCACACTTTGACAACTGTGCAGGAATGTGATGCTCACCTATCACACTGTTCCTTTCTTCCTCAGCTACCCTTCAGTCCTCCTGTAGTACTTGCCCAGTGTGTGGAGAATGTGTGGACCACCTGCCGCTCCAACAGGAAGAAGCGCCACCTGCTGGAGGCCCTTTGGTTGTCATGCGGCGAGGCAGGCATGAAAGTCTGGCTGCCGCTTTTTCCCAGAGACCATCGCAAGCCTCACACCTTCCTCTCGCGGCGCATCATGCTGCCTTTCCACATCAACATCTACCCTCTGGCCGTGCTGTTCGAGGACGCCCTGGTTCTCGGGGCGACTAATGAGACTGTGCTCTATGACGGGCTGCAGGGATCCTCCGAGCCACTGGAGGCGCTGTTCCCTTTCTGCACTGTAGAGAGGACCTCTCAGATCTACCTCCATCACATCCTGAGGCAGCTACTGGTTCGCAACCTCGGTGAACAGGTACGTGGAGCCCCCGCAGTCCTTTTTATAAGCTTCAATCGAGAAGTGCTGGTGGTACTGGAGGAGAAAACGAGAGATGTACTCTTTCCTGCAGGCTTTGATGCTGGCTCAGTCGTGTGCCTCCCTCCCCTACTTCCCCCATGTCATGGAGCTCATGGTTCACGTCGTGCTGGAAGAAGAGGCGACATCACGGGAGCCCATCCCTGACCCTCTGCTGCCCACCGTGGCGAAGTTCATCACAGAATTCCCCCTCTTCCTCCGGACCATCGTCCACTGTGCCAGGAAGACGGAGTACGCCCTGTGGAACTATCTGTTCGCTGCTGTGGGGAACCCTAAAGATCTGTTTGAGGAGTGTCTCATGGCTCAAGACCTTGACACAGCCGCCTCCTATCTCATCATACTGCAGGTAGCCTCTTCGGTTAGCAATCTAAGGAAAACAAACGCGCAGAGAAGTTCTCAGAAAAACTCTGTGGCTTTATTTTTATTCCAATCTTGTCTCTTCCCTTCGTCCCCGTGAAGAACATGGAGGTTCCAGCAGTGAGCAGACAGCACGCCACTCTGCTCTTCAACACGGCGCTCGAGCAGGGCAAGTGGGACCTCTGCCGACACATGATCCGATTCCTCAAAGCCATTGGCTCCGGGGAGATGGAGACTCCGCCCCCAACACCCACCACTCAGGTAAAAGACGTGAAATAATCTCTTTAGTTCGACTCCATCTAAGGACATCAGCCAATGAAATTCTGTTATGTCACCCGTGTGGCTGTTCTGATAATGAATGATGCAGTTTGAGTCATTTTCTTCTTTATTCATCCACGCTTGAATGCAATAACTGCTGCTTACGATCAGTAAGCTTTAACATGAAAATTCCTGCTCTATGACACTTCCATGTCTATTCATTCAAAATGTGAACATCATATTATTGCTTTGAAGCACAACAGGATCATTTCTAGAGGATGTTTAGAGGTTGCCGTCTTCTCCGTGTTAGCTGTTGTTGTTCATGCTAATCTGAGGCGCCATCTTTTCTCTAACATCAACATTATTTTAATTCTTAAAAAGTTAAAGGTGTGTTTTGGTTTTTTTATCTGCAGGAACCAAGTTCAACCGGAGGATTTGAGTTCTTCAGAAATCGCAGCATCAGTTTGTCACAGTCGGCAGACTCTATCACGACCGGCAAGTTCAACCTGCAGAAGACTTTCAGTATGCCGTCTGGACCCTCTGTTAAAGGGTATGTGTACATCGACTCGACCTTACACACTCGCACATACATAACAGCGAGTTTCCAGATTATAAAATACTCCCTCACTCCCCTGCTCCCCCCCCTCTCCTTCTATACCTCTTATTTTCTTTTCAGTCGGGATGTGGAGTGTGCAGAGAACATGTACATCGACATGATGCTCTGGCGTCATGCCCGCCACCTCCTCGAGCAGGTGCGCCTTCGCGACCTGGGATGCTTCTCCGCGCAGCTCGGTTTCGAACTCATCGGCTGGCTGTGTCGGGAACGGAACCGCGTGGCCCGCGTCGACGACTTTGTTTCTGCATTGAAGAGACTCCATAAAGACTTCCTCTGGCCCTTCCCTGTCATCCCGGTGGGAAGCCTCAGCTCGCCCCTGAAGAACGGACGTTGTCGCACAGGTGAGTGGATCAAGATTAAGACTACCGGTACACAGAAGCAGTTTTTTTTTTTTTTTAACCCGCTTTTCATTTTGGTTCCGTTGTAAGCCGTTTGAATTTTTTTGAATTTGAATTTCTGTCTTTGAAGTTCTGAGCACGCGGCTGTTGAAGTCACAGTCAGCTGACAGCCTGCTGAACAGCGACATGGACACGGTTCCCTCCCAGGCAGCTCCAACCAATCACACATGGCTGGACGGACTCGGACAGAGACCCAAAGACATGGACACGGCCTCGTCCGCTCACTCCAACCAACACTCACCACAGACGCACGATGCATTCCTCTCCCTGCTCACCAACAAAGGTAATCAGACTGGACGGATTTATCCATGTCCAGCTATAAATACATCTAAAGAAAGGTCTGTTTTTCCTCTCTATAACCCTCCTCATAATATGTTCTAGATTGACTTATTCCACCTCCCTTCTCTCCCCCTCTAGTGGAGGAGTACAGCGTCGGCTCGGCCACAGACCTGACAGAGACCAGCTCGGTGGTGGATGGTGATTGGACGATGGTTGACGAGAACTCCTCCGCTCTGAGCCTGAGTCAGGCCGAGCTCGAGCACATCTCCATGGAGCTGGCAAACAAAGGTCCTCACAAGTCACAGGTGCAGCTCAGGTGAGAACACGAAAACCTCGCTCCCATGATTTCACTCCAGTCCTGCTCCACGACCTTTTTCAGGTTCAAAGTGAAACTAAAGCCGTCGTCTCTATAACCTGTGTCCTTCAGGTATCTTCTTCATGTGTTTATGGAGGCGGGCTGTTTGGAGTGGTGCGTTGTGATTGGTTTGATCCTGCGTGACGCAAACGTCATAAAGCAGGTGATCGGATTCCTTGACAGCCCCGAGGTTCCCCAAGAAACTGTACAGAGCGTTCGAAACGGCTTATTGGCTGTGGACTCGTGGGCCTCCACTGACTGGTGAGAATATCATTGAGCTGGACGATTCCTCGTGTATTTCTTTCTGCTGCTTTTCTTTCAGTTGACTCGCCCAGCCAATGACGGCGTGCAGGTGAAATTAGGAGTGGCAACGGTTCAGGAATTGGACGTGGCCCAGTGTGAATGTTGTTTACAAGCTCTAACAAACACTGCTACTGACTCTAATTGAATTGTTTAAAGTATTTTTTTGTCTTGTATATTTTTGGTGGCCAAATGTTGTTTTTTTTGTCTTTCTTTGTGTGAATAACTTTGAGTTCAGATTTAACATAATGGGTTAATAGTTGGATAGAGAGATATGTTTTTTTGGGTGATTAAAGGACCTGATTTTGTTACATTCCAGATGTATGAGTATGTGTATCTTGTTTCTTTTTCCAGCCTGGGCTACAAACCGTTCCTGAACCTGATCCAGCCACAGCTGCAGGAGCTGATGGACTCAGCAGCAGGCGAGCCGGTGATTCCCGAGGCCTTCCAGCCGAGCAGCCAGAGCTCCAAGCTCGGCTGCTCTGAAGTTCCGGGAGGTTCTTCAGCGCCGCGGGCGGAGGACAGCAGAAGTGCAGCGTCTCAGCTTGGCTTGGCTCTGCCCTCCCTCGAACCTGCGGGTGCTTTTTCTCGCCCCCCCTCGGAGGACTGTCCTCCTGAGCAGACAGAGGAGCAGGGAGAGGATGAGGGAGCCTACGACTGCACCTTGTCCTGAAGCCAGGAGCCTCCTTTGGACTCTGACCTGTGAACTTTTAGAGCCTCAGGAGCAAAGAAGAAACATAGACTTTATTTTGTGTGTGCGCACAGAAAGTACCTCTACTGCGGGTTCGACTTCAGTCAGTATTATCCACTCAACAAATTTGCCCTTTGTGTCGACTAAAACTCCTGTGGATACTACAAGCAGACACAACCCTCCTCGCAAAAAGACATCATGCAGCCTGATGGTTCCTTTCCAACAGTCAGAAGTATGCCATTTCTTTGGTACACATTTCAAGTGCAACTGGATACTATGACCCGACAAAAAGATTTATTTTCCTTTTGTTGTGGTGCAAAAAATGCAAAAATCAGTTCAGAGGCTTTGTGTGTGTGTGTGTGTGTGTGTGTGTGTGTGTGTGTGTGTGTGTGTGTGTGTGTGTGTGTGTGTGTGTGTGTGTGTGTGTGTGTGTGTGTGTGTGTGTGTGTGTGTGTGTGTGTGTGTGTGTGTGTGTGTGTGTGTGTGTGTGTGTGTGTGTGTGTGTGTGTGTGTGTGTGTGTGTGTGTGTGTGTGTGTGTGTGTGTGTGTGTGTGTGTGTGTGTGTGTGTGTGTGTGTGTGTGTGTGTGTGTGTGTGTGTGTGTGTGTGTGTGTGTGTGTGTGTGTGTGTGTGTGTGACATCATAGCCATCATGCTACATCCCGAAAACAAAACTCTCTAGTCATGAAGTAAACAGTGTGTCCGAGATAAGTGTGCTGTGTGTAGAGAGGGGGTTTCATACTTTCATACCTCATATGATTTTACAATATTTTGTGATAACTTTTTCAAAGAATTGCAACATTGTACAAGAAAAGCTTATTTTTCTACAGATGCCACCTTGTCCCTAGAGAAAAAAAAAAAAAAAAAGTCATGGTATGAATTCTGTGTAATTCTCATGAAGCTATAAACTGAAGATTTCTAAGAAAAACCATCTCTGCTGAACAAATCCACTGATGTGAGTGCAGACTCGTTTCTTTACCACTGATTATTTGGCTCTCTGTAGGGGTCTCCTTCATGCAGACACCCTCCACCTTCGCTACGTTCCAGCCCCCCCGCTGCAGAGCAGATTCATGCTCAGGATACCTGAGGTGAGCATGGTGCAGGGAAGGGCTCAAAAAGAAAAAAGAAAATCATGTGACACTTTATCCGGCTTTCAAACGCACATTTGGGTCACAGTCTGCACGTTGGAGATTTAAAAAAAAAAAAAAAAAAAGTTTTGTAAAATCAGCCTGGCAGATGGTGTGATTCAATCCATCCTGCTATGTAGGTTGATCTTTTATTGTGTGTCACATCATTCAACCTTTTATGGGAAGTGATCAGCATCACTTCCCCCTCCTGATAAACCTTAACTCGAGTCGCCCTCTCACAGCGGTGTGATTCTAAAAGATGGCTGACATTTTGCTGGCTTTGACAAACATTGCATAGCTGTTAATGTGTCGGTTCGTCTCCAGGCAATTCTCGGCTGTGTCAAGAGGTTGATGCAGAAACTGGTACCACCTGAACTCGTCAGGACTTGTAAGGTCACATGTCAGTACCTTCAAACGTTTATCTCGTCTTGGTTGTGTCATGTGTATTTCTGCTTTCGTCCAGATCAACAAACATATCACATCCCTGTACGGCTTGAGACGACTGTCGCTGTTTTGGCCACATGACTTTGTGCTTGTGTGTGGATTTGTGTGTGTAGCACATTGTGTTGACATGCAGTTTGTTTTTAATGGTATTAGTCCTCATATTTACCATTATTTATTGGCATTATAGCTGAGTGGTAATTAATGAGTTCATGCTTAGTTTGTTGTTTGTTTATATGATTGATAACTCTCTCCCCCCCATTGAGTTAATCAATGTCGTGTATTGGCTCTGTACCACAAGCACTAAACGGTTAATCACAGACAGTATTATAATGTGCAATGTATTCAAATGTTACTCAGCTTTATTTTTTTTTTTTATGTGCTTCACTTCCTGTCATTTTTCTTTCTTCCTGAGTTTTCTGCTTCTTCTTTTCATGATCGACCAAATCAGATTTTCGAGGTGAGGTTTGAGAGGACTTACGTTGGTGTGTGGTTTCCGTTCAGTTTCAATTCTTCAGAGCTTTTTTTTTTTTTTTTTTTTTTTTTTTTTTCCCTTCAATTTTTATTGAACACTTTATTCCTCAAAAGGGCAAAATGACTACGAAGCACACGCTTGTTGCTCATGTAAACATGAATTCCCCTTTTTGAACAAGCCTACAGCGCCACATGGTTGCTGCACTGTGAGCTTTACTTGAAAACAGTAACACGATGAACCAAAGACTTTACGTCCAGAGGCCTTCTGTTTGAACTTCTTGACTCATTATGCATGGGGGTAAAAAAAACCCAAACACAAATCCTCCCTGTCATTTAAAACAAACAATACTCTAAACTAATGCTGACAGCATACAAGACAGTTTCCTAAGGAAATGAATATTACAGATGGATTTCCCTGAAAAGAGCAGGCGGGTGGGTGTGTCTGGTGGTACTCGGGTGTCACGTTCACTCAGAGGTTGGACGGCGCTCCCTCCCCTCCTCCTGTGTACAGTGTGGAAGTATTTCCTGTTTCCTGACTCAGAGTGAAGTTTCATTTCTGGGCCGAGAGCAGCAAACAGCCTCAATGCAATGTAAAGATGCTCTCTTGTACATTTGCCTTTTCTATTCAGTTTGGTTTTCTACTTCATTTTTTCCCCCTGTACATACAGACCAATAAATTATTTTTTAAAATGGTTGACCTCATAAAGTACAGCTGAGTTGTTTCTCATCTCAATCTTACCTGTTTTTTTATGCGATAAAATGACGATGAACAGAGGACAGTACAACCAACTAAATCAAAGTAATAAGCATTTTAATTTCTGTACAAGTGCACATTATTAATTCAAGCCTTTTTGCATAATGGAAAATAACCCTGTCCATGAAATCGATGGATACCCTGTAATCAGATCAACTCCAATCTCACATCGACATCACTTCATCCCAATGGACAGATTATGCATTTTAAAAAGAGCAAATTCAGCAGTTAAAAAAAAGAGAAATTGAACTGTTACAGGTATAAAGTCAAAACAATCACAACGGGAACAAAATGATCAGTCATGTAAAAAATAAAAAAAAAGGACAAAAAATAAACTAAAACTTTCATCTAAAACAAACAGCAGGGCTTAAGACGTTTGGATAAAGTGAAAGATGAAGCTACGTCAAAGTGAGTTTACGCTAAAAAAAAAGAAAGAAGACAAAGCTGTGCAGCCTCTCAGTCTTAGCTGAGCGACATTAATACCATAGATTCTATTGCAGAGTGTCACCATGTAAGACTTTTCTTTATATGTTAAATAGCTCTATAGCAGCACTGGTTGTGTGCTGTAGTCTTAACAGTAGGAGAACCAGAGGGGACAGATAAGCAGTTTCACAGCGTTTCCAAAAATCTCCCAAGTTAATCTCACATTGACGGCAGTCTCCTCTTCTAAAAAAAAAAACTCTTGCTCTTTGTATAATCAAGTTTTTGTTACCCCATTAAATGATATAAAGAACCTAATCAAAAATATTGACTTAACCAAGTTTGTCATTTCATGCTTTTATTCAGCCTCTTGACAAAAAAAAGAAAATCGTTGCTTCGCTGCAGATTTTTTAGGAAAACATTAATTCACATCAATAAAGCTTTTTCTCCTAAAGACACTGTTCACACTGAAAGTTTTTTGTTTGTCTGGCTGTTCATGCTGCATTTTAAAAGTAGTTCTCAAACTCCTGTGGGAATCCCTCCACTGATTTAAAAGTGGCATGGATCAGATTTAACTTTGTAGAGCAGATTTAAAATCACTGAAAGCAACTTGAAATTCTCTTGACCACCCAATCACATGTTAAAGGACCGCAACTCAAAAGGCATTTCAGACACCCTGCTCACTAAATGTTTTGGGGGTTTTTTTGTGACAAGATGAGCACATTCATGGTTCTGAATTCAAGCACATCCGAGACAGAAAAAAAAAAAATCAGTTCAAGCTATAAAAAAAATAAAAAATAAAAAACCTTTTACCCTTTGATGCGCAACATTAAATAAAAGGAGCTAAACAAGAAACGGTGTGATCAGTTAGTGTTTCTGTATCGGCTGTGGTTCATGTCAACCCATTAGTAACAGCAGCAGCATTTTATTACAGGACCATACTGGTGTTTTTCTCTCATGTTACAGCACATTTCCATTTTTTCCCATCAGGCACTTGTCCACAGTGAACAGCATGCCTGCTTGTTCTATTGTTAAAGCTACGGGAGGGTTACATGATGTTAACAGCTACACACAGGCATGGTCCGTCAATGTGAATGAACAAAAAAAATAATCCATATCTTGATGAGTAATACAAACCCCCTGTGTTCTTTATCATCACTTTCCTCTCCTGATTTCACTGATATATTCCTCGACTTTTCATAGTGTGATCTGACACAGCAGAGATCTGAGACTGAGAGATGAGTTTAGCCAAAGAAATCTAACCATGAAGCTAATCTGCACTCTCAACTGCATTACACCAACAGCTTCATTAAATGGAGGGGGAGAACAGTTTTAGAAAAAAAAAAGACTTAATATCGATCTTTGGGACAAATGAAGTGGGACTGTATTAGGTCTGTATAGTGGATCTATCAAGTTAATATAGGGGATTTATCAATTCACCAGTCGGCATAAATTAAGTCAATATAATAGAGACCAGATCACGTCAACCAGATTTTTTATCTTGGACTCCTCACTCTTCTTTCACCTTACAGCTGTTTTTCATCCGACTGCTTGCTGGTGTTAATACAGTGAAAATACATAAGTCAAGTATCCAGGACTCCATCTGATTGGTTCAATCTTGGCATGCTGGGTATCAATGGATGGTTCTTATAAATGAAACTGCTCACACTTGTGATGTGTTGTTTAACACGGTCTAGAAACGCAACCTTGATATGCTTGGCTCAGTCTCGGGGTCCTCCCACCTGATAAGGCCTATAGTGAGAATGGTATTCAGACCTAACCATACAAACAACTTCCTTACTCAATATTTCGATGGCGTGATTATCAGATTGTTGTAGACTTGGAGGATATATTGATGGGGGATAAGGCTTTAAGAAGTGCTTTATGACGACTCATAAAAAGCTACTTGTATATGCTAGTTACCGCCTGGTTACTTGTGAATGTGTAGACCTTTGTATCCAGTGTTGCAGGGTTTATTAGCCTAGCTGAGTTCCTTTATTTTAGCTGTGATTTTCTCCGTTTTGTCGCACTGCATCAATCAAAGAAGGGCCAAGTGGAGAAATCCGTTTTAAATTGAGAAGGTGCTGTTTGCAGGCTGGGGATGGACAACAGATAATTCACACAGATTAAAAACTGTACAGTGTAGCACCTGTTAGCTTTAAGACCACTGAGACATTTGTGACTGTCCACTACAGTAAACATTTTGTGCGTCTTTGGAAGCTGAACATTAAGGCCTCCTTCATGTCAGCGTTTCTTCATCCGTGTGACTGGAGCCGAACAGGACAACAAGCGTCATCGCCAGAGCGACGCATCAACACGTGCACACAAAGTAGACGGTGCTCAGTAATCTCACGAAGTGCAAGCTATCTCCCAAGTTTGAAAAACCTGATTTAACTTGTGATTAGATAAAGAGCGGAATCTACCACAAACGAGCAACAAGGTAACATTTGATTTAGAGATTTTAGGGGACTCAACGTGGATGACAAAGCCGTGTGATTTATTTATCAAAACACGACAAAGCCCTTCCTCTGCAGATAAATCTACGAGCCTCCGCTTTGCTAGCAGGAAACGGAGACGAGCCAAAGACAGAGAAGATGATGCTCCACGACTTGTCAAAAAAAATTTCTTCAACATGAATGAGCTTTTAATCTTTCTAACGATGAGACAGTGGTATCTGTTTGGTGTCTGGGCACTTAGTTTTGACCGTTGAGGAGGTAGTGGTGAAACAAAGATAATAAAAACCCATGATGATTCTTTCATGGCATTCTCTTGAGGTGTTCTTTGTGAGGTGGAAACATTAAACCGGTCTTATTAACATCGTTGTGGTTGTGATAATCAGGCTCAAGACAATAACAACAACAAATTAAGAAAGATGCAGCAACACACGAGACACAAGCGTCGTACAGGAAACTGTTGCAACAACAACGCCCCAAAAATGAAATGTGACGAACCAACAGTTCACACAGATGTTTCTGCAGCAGCACCAATTTAGAATAAGCAGAGTGTGGAAAAGGAGCAAGATGAACTACGAAAACTTTAAACATCTGTATGTGATTTATTTTAACACTCTATATCCAAATCACTTTCGGCGGTTCCCTCCTACTTCTCTCATTTTCCTTCTTTCTCCGTCGACAACAACTCAAAAACGTATCTGATCATCAGGGTGCATGTGGTTTTCAGTTGGACTAAAATGCAGCTATTACAATATGGAGTTGGCTTTAGTGTGGTTGAATCAGTTGACTGATTGGAGATTTTTATCGAGACGTAAAGTTTGTCCCTTCAGACCGACAGTCCTCAGAGAAACGTTGCTGTCATTCCAACGTAAAAGATGCAAACCATCAGATCTGAGCTTCCTTTCATAACACAGTCCCTGATGCTGCTGGAGATAACGTGTAGCGTTAAGCTGGAGTCAAGTTCCAAAAGTAGAACAAGTGCGGTGACAGTGAGACTAAATGTGAATCCTCTCACATGAGACAGAACACGCTGGCTGATGATGATGCTCATGTTGAATGTGGAGCTGTATTCTCCAGTTCTCTACAGCAGCAGAGAGATTTTTTTTTTTCCCTGTGTTTTTTTTTTTTATCTCACCCTCCTCAAGCCCAAAAAAATCTAAACTATACGTTTCCTTGAATATCTGAAAAAACCTCCAAATCTCCTATCAGGAACATTACTGTAAATCAAAGGACACAATGACGTATTCAATGTGTTGCTTTCCATTTAACAGGCAAAGATTTCTGCATCTGTTTGCCAGATTCCCTGACATTAAAAGCAGATTGTTGGCATTCCTCCTTGACACACAGGGTTATGACTCGATGCAAATCAGCAGTGTCAGTAAGGAATGATAACTCTATTTCACGGTTAACTGATTAGTTATTACAAAGCGCTGTGTGTGTGTGTGTGTGTGTGTGTGTGTGTGTGTGTGTGTGTGTGTGTGTGTGTGTGTGTGTGTGTGTGTGTGTGTGTGTGTGTGTGTGTGTGTGTGTGTGTGTGTGTGTGTGTGTGTGTGTGTGTGTGTGTGTGTGTGTGTGTGTGTGTGTGTGTGTGTGTGTGTGTGTGTGTGTGTGTGTGTGAATGAAAAGTGACTTTAAGAGTGGAAAATTTTCCAGTTAAAGCCTGAAAAGGCAGAAAAGAAAAGCAGGGATTTTTCTCTTTTACACAACAGACAAACACGTATGTGACAGATAATGACACAGGGACTCTTGAGAACTAGTGCTGAAACATAGTTAGCGTGAGAGGTAACCATGTGACTTCAGGAAGAGAGAGAGAGAGAGAGAGGAGGAAGAGAGCAAAGGACGGGAGTGAGAAAAGCAAAGGCACAGCAGATTTTGTTAAAAAAAAAAACCTTAACTCCTTCATTTCACTAACCCAGGATTGAGCACGAGGCTTGTGGCGCCCAGAGCATCGGGCGGAGACTTTATCAGTCAGTGCTCCGTGTGATCAGCTTTCCTCCGGCATGTCCTTCCTGCTTTGTTAGCCACTAAGCCTACTGACACAGTGATGGGGGGTCTCTCAGGCTGGCTGGGTGGGAGCGTGAGTGAGTGTGAGAGAGTGCGTTTTGTGTCAGAGTGAAAAGGCAGCAGGGTTTGTCCTTCTTGTAACTTGTCTTCCTCGGGGCTCCCCTGCAAGCCCCTCTTCATTTAGTCCTGGTCGTCCTCCCCGGTGACGCCCTCAGTATCTGTACATGTCGTAGGTACTGGCCCAAGACGAAGGGAAAGTCCACGTGGGAAACCTGCGGAGGATGTCGTCAAGTTGAGCAGTCCTCTGGTCTTGTCCAAAGAAATAGTGGGAGGAAATGGCAACAGAGATCATCCCCTCTGGACCTGTTGGGTCAGGGTCCCTGGGAGGCTGGTGGAGAAAGAAAATTCATGAGCATTAGCAAAGGTAACCATGATACACTAAGTTTTTCAGGCTCTAAGAAAACTCCCCTGGTCCTTAGCTTGATTATGGAGCATACTGTATGTTAAGCTCATGCAGGACATTTTGAACAAGTCTTTAAAAAGGTCGTAGAGTTTGTCTCGGCGCATAATTTCTCAAAGCAATTCAAACAGTTCTAATCTCCTCAACTGGAGTTTAAAGGTTTTCACATGACGGGGACACGGTCCAATAGAGTCCTGACTTTAGCTAATCTCCTGCAGACATCCCAGACTGAGGCCCAGGGCAGAAGTTTGGCACAAATCTCAAAATGTAAGGAATGAAAGGAATGATTAAAAAAAAAAAAAAAAAAAAGATCTGAATACAGGGATTGATTTCAGACTGTAGCAGAAGACTCATAATAACATGTGGGCAAGGAAATACATTCTTACAAGAATTATTGGCTGTGTTTGGAAATATGCCTATTCACCTTGTGGCCAAGATAAATACCCCTCAATTCTAAAGCTGAAGGAGGAGTATGGAAATGGCCTGGCTGTGTAAAAAAAGGAAAGAATTCAAACTCCCATCTTCTCTGCTCAGTATATTAATATTAATGAGCACCACATTTAATGTGAACTACAGTATATATATATATATATATACAGATGTATACATGATATATATATATATATATACATCATGAAGCAGTGATTTTTAAGTGATGCTTATACACAAAAAAGGAGTTTAAAACATTTGCAATGAAACACTTTTTTTCCATTACACCATCTCACCCAAAACAGAAGGTACCTTTAATAATTCACACAAAAACACACAAACAAGACCAAAGTTATAAAATCTTTATATGTTCATGAAGTACAGAATAGCTCTTTAGCTGAAAGGACAGTACCTGTATTTCAAACCAGAAGCTCCATGCAGGAGCGTCGAGGCCGTGAGAATAGAAAACAAAATACTCTCCGCTCAGGTCGAACTGAGGAGTCCCGTCTCCGAAGGACCAGGTGGAGAGGCTGGCTCCTCGGTGAGGCATCAGGTACAGAGACATGTGGCTGGGGCCTGCATGACAACAGTGGAAGACACAAGTGTGTGAGTTAAAATGCACACACAAAAACACAACACTATTATGATGATAATTATGATATGGCATTGGTTTTATTGATAGTTTTATCAATGATCAGGGTTATACAGAAAGAGGATTTTGTTCTTTCTGAAGTTCGTCCTGTAAATTTGAGCTCCTGACCTTTCGCGCTGAAGGTCATCTTGACCGTCCCCCAGCTGGTCTCTTCTCTGGACAGCAGGCTGAACTCAATGGGAGAGCTGGGGGAAACTTCTGGAGCAGGAAGGTACCAGTTTTTTCTGCAAATAAACCAAAATCCGTCAAGTCTCATGTTGAAATAAATCAAAGAATGACATGAACAAAGCGCTTAAAAACACAGATGTAAGCTACACAGACGTGTTACTGACTTGCTGAGGAACTTGACGGGCAGAAACCAGGGGTAACCACAGAAGGGCCGGTCCTCTTGGCAGTGGGTGCGAACGCTGTCGTTGATCTCGGGGATGTGAGGTGTGATGTGCTGCATGGCTGTGTAGTCAAAACTGTTGATCCACAGACCTGAGTCCCGGCTCTCCTCCTGGCCCTGAAGATTGTGGAAGGTCCGTGTTGTATGCTGCATTTGGGGCGAATAAAACAAACAAGTAAGATATCTTCTACATCCAAAGCAGACTGGAAACGTGTCATTTTTACTTTTAGGATGGGTAACTTAAATATATGGACAAAAAGAGGAGTCCCGATGAATGCATGATTCTGCTGTTTGTGTGCTGTGACTTTGAACCTGCAGGAAGACTCGTTTGGGCCGGGGGCTGTCTGGACTGCCTGAGTAAGGAAAAAGGAGGCCACAGGACACCAACAGAAACATGATGCTGAATACTGATGCCAGACCCGCCAGGATCCACTTAGTGCTCCGTGCCAGATAGATGAAATGAAGCTGAAAGAGACACAAAATATGACATGTAAGAGGAGTGGAAGAACGGTCGACAACTGCAGTCTTTATGGAGATCACAAAGACATGATGCGTGCTTATTTTTGATGACAAGGGAAATGAACACTGTCAATAAAATAGCTTGAAGCTGTTCAAAAAGAATCTCTGCCAGCAACTTGATCAAAGAATGAATCTGGTCATGTTTTATTCTGTCCCACACACACATCATAATGAAATACTCACAAAAAAGGAGGAGAGGAAAATGGTTGCGAGGGTGACCAAAGTGGCCAGAACCAGCTCAGGAGGTATCTCTGTGCCACTGCGACCCATGATGGGTGTGAAAATCTCAAAGACCACCCAGATGAGGAACATGAAGTGAACATACGGCAGAGTCAGACCAAACAGATAGAGCACACTGTACTTTACTGATGCTCCTGCAGAAAGAGAGAGGGAGAGAGGAAACGCTTTCTTAAAACTTAACCAGCAGAGGATCTAAGAGTCAGGCTGCCCCTCAGATATCACCCCCCCCCCCAAAACAAACCAAAAACTAAATCAAACCTTTTCAGAGCCCAGTGAAGGGCTGAATGTACTTAAAATAAACGACTAAGAAAGTGATTTCCCAAAGTTCTTTAAAAAACTGAGACACCCTGTTAAATAAAATCATCAAACACATACCTTATCTCTTATTCTTAACATTAAGTGTTGATAATCAACAGTCCACAAGTATAAAAGTATAAAACCAGAGTGTTTACTGTCAACAGCTTTCTACTTTCAATCTGGTGAAAACTATGTCCCTACTTTCCCTTTTTATATTTTTGCCAAATAAAAACATATTTCCTGTAAATCAAGTCTCGCTGGAGTGTGTTACCTCTGTGTTTAAATTCTTTGGCCAGCAGCAGTCTGGTGGCCAGTGGGAAGGCCACCATTAGCATTGGCACGTAGGCTGAACACAGGCCTTGCTGGGTCAGCCACACCAGGCTGCAGCACCACAGTAGTAAGCTCACGTCGAAGAAAAGATCGCCAAGCTCCACCAAACGGACTCCCTGCAAACAAAAAAAACAACAATGTTTCAAAAGGAGATAGAGACTGATCTTTATTTGCATTAGCAGGTTACTTACTAAACTAACGTGAGGTTGGTAACCATTCTGCTCGCCAGATTAAAAAAAGAATCTCCAAACTGCTAAAGTAATTACCGTTTCAAGAAACATTTCCTTGTGTCACATTTTGAAATAAAACAAGACAATTCAGATGAAAATACTAAAAGAAATCTTGAGAGTAATACATTCTACATGATAAACAAGCTGCTGATCATACATTTATTCAGTGACAGTCATGTGTCACATTTCTTAAAAGAACTCCTGAATATTTGTACTTGTAGAATTTAGTTCACTATACATCATCATATATTATCATTATATATTCAACTCATCAATTTCATTACATACAATAAAATCCAGTCGTTTTCTTTCTTAGCTTTTATAATCACAATTAAGAATTACTACTGATTGGTATTAGCTCAAAAAACGTCGGCACAATGTGGAGTAATCAAGCCCTTTCTTCCTTCCTCTTTGCTCTAAGTTTTTCCCACAACGAGATGTGTTGACATTCAGGAATGCTTTGCAGGAAATGTGTGGTGGCTCCTAACGCTCCCCATCACCCCTGAAAAGAATCATCTTCTAGAAGAACAGTAGAGGATGCTTCATTGGCCACTCTTCCTTCATTAATCAATCAATTCCTGCCAATAAGACCGTTACTAACTTACGAGGGATTTACTGGAGGAAAATGTCACAAAATATCTTATGTGATATCAGAGAATTTATAGGTAAAGGATATATCCGTATTTAGCTTTCATTTAACATTCATTTAATATTACAAGAGTGATGTGTAAGATAGGAAGGCTTGTGTATCTGTGTTTTGAGTTTGACGTATATCTTGTCATCACAATATGTCAGTTGGGGCGCAGATGGCCTAGCGGTTGGGTCGCGCACCATGTCAAAGGTCAACATTTGGCGACCCAGGTTCAAGTCCGACCCGGGGCTTCTTTCCCACATGTCACTCCCCACTCTACTCTATTTCCTACTCTATACACTGTCATTTCTATATAAAGGCAACCCGGGGGGGCTCGTATCAATGACCTGATATGTTGATTTGCTAAATGACAAATAATTCAAGCTACCTTCATTTTTCAAATACCATTTCAAGACAGAGGCTAATGAGATGTGCAAGTTAGACAGTCTGTTTCATTCGGGATGAAAGCCTGAGGTTGTCTCAGAGAGATTAGTCCTATCAGGATTCAAGATTCAATTCATAAAAGTGGTTAGCTCCTGATGAAAAAAACTTTTTCTAAATAGTGTGCATTTACTTTATGTCAGACATACAATATGTCAGCTGAAGTGTTGCCAACTGCTTCTTAAATACACAAAGTGTAGAGTTAATGAAAAAGCCTCGTGCAGCACAGGCTGAGATGTTAACATTTGATAGCTGTAAAAAGCATGAGATGCTTCTTTTTGGCTGACTTTCCACATCACATTGAGAGAAGCTCGATTGGCCTTAAGCTTTGGTAAAGGAGAGAAAGGAGACTGCTGGTGTGACAACTTTAAACTGCTGTGAAGAGTGGAACTGTCAAGCTTTTAAGTCACTGCCCTTTAGTCTAATGAAACCCAGCTAAAGTAAATAAACACAGTGCTGAAGTTGAGTCTACGCGGTGTTTATTAGAAAGATGAAGAACGACTACCTGCTAAACAAGAAGCTATTCATAGTTTAACTGTTTTATTCTTCAACAGAAAATGTCCCCTCTCATCTTCAGCCAGTATTTTCTCATTCAGCTTTGAGCTCTATTTTAGGAGGAAGTCACATCCTTCAAAGTAAAGCATATCATGGATTGTATAGAAGGTTTAAACGAGGCTGACCAAAGTTTACATTTTCTAGAATGTACCTACGGTAAAAATAAAACATTTTCTATTTGACTTTTTATTGAGTATATATATGAAAGCGTTTATTTGGAGACATGCTGTTCACACTCACAGGCCTAATATAAACACGCACAAACAGGACCCATCGACATGCACAGAGGAAGGGGGCTGCACACAGGGGGGCACACTTGAGCTATTCAGGGTTGCTCGAGGACACCTTGGCAGGACTCAGGAAGTAACCTGGCACTCTCGCTACCAGCACAATTTCTGTACTTTGGTAAGTCCTTGGACTTGAACCGGCAACTCTCAAGTTTCAAACCCAAGTCTCTATGAACTGAGCTACTGTCACCCCTTCTTGGTAATGAGTTACATGAGGCTTTTCTTTTTTTGCAGCATTAAATTGGGGGGCAACGTCATCTTTATATGTTGAAAAAGAAAGGGACAATTTGTAGGGCGAGACAAGGCAAGGCAAAATGTAAACTGATAACTCCACTTACTCCAAAGTACAAGTTCTTAGCCAGCGTATGAACGAGGACCATCTTGCCTGTGGCAGCAGACCCGTACAAGCAGATGGAAGCGTAGAAGTGGGTGTACCAAAACATAGAGCGGCCCAACAGTGTGATGAGTAGAGCAACAATCAGCACGGAGAGCAGGGTGACAAGCCAGCTCAGGACAGTTACACCTGTGGCACAGGCCAAGTCTCGGACATAGCGACCACCTGAGCGAGATTGAGACCAAAGGTTAGTGAAGCAACCAAAACAACACAAATGAATGAACACAAATGAAAAACACAAGAAACAATCTCAGGCCTATCATTGACCCCTGAGGAACTCCACAGTTAATATCCATGCAGACTTCTCTTTAAAAAATGTTATTTCTAAAATATCTTCTCAACCAGGTCAGCACAGCCTTACCATACTTTCTAATTCATATGGTCAACCATTATGATGGAAAATACCTTGATATTTCTTTTGGTCCTTGATATTTTTATTATTATTTTTATTTTTAACTCGTTTTTTTTTTTTTTTTTTTTTACTTTTTTTGACTTTTGACTTCTTGTTTTGATTCTGCACTACTGCTGCTGTAACGCCTGAATTTCCCCATTGGGGATCAATAACGTAACATCCTATCCTATCCTACTTAATAACCCTTCTTAATGTTAGTTTTTTTTTTAAACAATGGCATATGTCACAAAAAGAAAAGCAAACAATGCATACATCCAAGAAAGGAAATTAAAGCCTACCCCGATTGCCTGGAAGGGAGGCTTTCCTGGCCAGATAGAGGAAGGTGGCCATGGCTACCATGTAGTTCAGGATGGTGCCAACACGGGCCGGGTAAGCCACAACGATTACCCCTAACAGGTCAAAAAACACCATGTTGCCGTGGCGATATTCCGAGGAATCGGCCAACTTCTCTGACATTACCAGATATCTCAGGACGGCCAGGATGTTGTCACCTACAAAGAGAAAAGGAGTCTTGAAGTGAACAGGGGAGTGACAGTCTGTGGTACATTGTTTGCAGAGAGGTTCATTTAAACATGGACTTAAAGAGAGACCCAATGGATTCCTGTCTACTGTGGTTCAGTATTTGACTGAATGTGAGAGTGATGACATCACTCTTAAAAGTGAAAAGGGATCATCCTTTGAGGAGCTGACACACCACATGCAGTAGGCAGATTTTATTGATGACTCAGGATAACCCTCTGAACAGAAGGCTGCCCTGATGAAGCGGCTTTTGTCATTTCTGTCATGCCAGGCAGACTGTATTTTTTCAGGAACAAAACCCGAGCACATGAGGAGCATATTAATAATGAACAATGCATACGAGTAAATTAAGGTCCAGTTACTCTGAATGAAGCCTTACAACTGCTGCAGTTAGATAACGGTTTATTTTGAAAGGAAATTGAATTGGATTTTAATGTTAAAAACAATTTATGAACAGTTCTAAACAAACTATTGGATGACGATTCCATCAGAGGAAATATCATTCACATGCCAGGTCCTAATGTGCATGAAAGAGTGTAGTGTGTGTGTGTGTGTGTGTGTGTGTGTGTGTTATGGCCCCTTTGGTATCTTGTGGTTGTGGAAACAGCTGAATGAGGACTGAATGGCAGTAAATGTAGATGAGAATAAAGCTATGTGAGCGTTCAGGAAGTGTTTGTTAGTTGCTGCTGCCTGAGGAAGAGTTTATCTGTGCTGCCTGCATGTCTACACACAGTTAACAACACACACACACACACACACACACACACACACACACACACACACACACACACACACACACACACACACACACACACACACACACACACACACACACACACACACACACACACACACACACACACACACACACACACACACACACACACACACACACACACACACACACACACACACACAGAGATAAGACAAAGCTCCATTGTTCCTCCGCCTGGTGGGCTCTTCGTGGCCTCAAAGTGTAAACAAGTGAGTGTACAACATCTACTTGTTCTTGTCGGGGCTGCATTGTGATTAACCCACCCCTTTCATTTTTTGCATTTCACTTTGTCTATAGACAAATTGTCCGTTTAAATCATAAAAATTACTACTGTGTAAATGTATTTGTTACATTACCATGCATCATTTTTACAGTTAGATTTTCATGATCCAGGCTAAAATTGATTTGACAAAAGCACATCAACTTCAGAGCCATGCCAGCCTTCAGCCTACTCTAATTTGTCCAACAGAAGAGCTGTGTTGCAGGAGCTTTGAAAAGATGTGGGTTAAGCTATAAAAGCTGCTATGTTCATCAAAAGCACCAACAGAGAACAGCCACTGATGTATCTTCCTCTTCAACTGCCCCTCTGCTATATCCACTCACAACCGTACACAACTTTTCATCTCTACAGACTGAAAATACCTCCGAGCCCTTGCTATAATCTCACTCCCTCTCTCTAATAATTTATGCCTTTCACTCTGAGTTACTGTACACAGATGAAGAGGAGGGAGATTTCCAGAAGCTGCTGAGGGAGGGAAGAAAGATGCCAAATGTCAAAGGTTTTTTTTTTTTTTTTTTTTACTGCTGACTGCCTGGATTCTCTGCTATGTAAAGCAAAATAATTCAGCAACACAGATGCACGAGGAAAATGAGAGCCAGCGCAAGAGTAAGCAGCAAGCGTCTGTCTGTAGAAAACATGTGCTGAGAGGGTTTTTCATTGGCCACTCTTTTTAAGAGACCGATGCACACACCTGCTAAAAAGCACTGGATATATACAATTTCTTTGAGTGTTGCAGAAATGTAAAAAAAAAAAAAGAAAGAAAAAACACGTTCGCACCAGCTCTTTGTATTGAGTCTGTCAGGATCCTGTCAGCAGTGTCGTACTTGGTATGGTAGATGAAACCGTTTTCAATGAAAGCCAGATCAATCCCTGTAACGAAAACAATAAGGTAAGGTCAAAACGGGAAAACATTAAATTGTTAAAAAAAAGGATGTACAATAAACCATCTGTACTGTGCCCTTTTGTCAACTCTGCTTCATCCATCATACCATTTAATACTCCTTTAATTCTGTGAAGTGTTACCTGGGATGTTACCAAAGTCTCTGTAGATGCGGAAGTCAGTGTCAGAGGGGATGATGCCACTCTGGAAGACCTCCTGACCAACCACAGAGGCGAAGGGATGTTTGGCTGCTTGAACGTAGGCCTGAACCAGCCACGGGTTCTCCGGACCTTCAGGAGCAACACGATGGTTATTCTACATGTTGGAAGAGTCTCTCAATTTCCAAGGCTATCTTTACCACTGGGTGTGTGTTTTGTTTTGAAGTCATTTTATTTAATGGATAGCATATAGCATTTGTGCAGGGTAAGAGCACAAGATGAGGTCTGCCATATAAATGCATTGTTACAAGCACCTCAGGAGCCATAATCAGGGTTTGTAATCCATATAGATAAAGAACAGTGGCAGCGGGCCAGAGGGCAACAAGGGCATTTACTGTTAATGTAAAACTAGTATTAGACTCTACTCGTCTCTAACAGCAAAGACAGCATTGTGTTTATTTACATGCTTTCCGTATAACAGGAGAAAGAGCTACTATAAGCATGGCTGCACACACAAATAAGAAAAAGCGCTAACATGCAAATAGGACCCATCTGTCAAACAGAAATGTTAAAGTACCTGTCTGGAAAACAACCTCCTTGCCACCGACACCTGCAGCCTCCAAGTTAATAAAAGCCCGCACCTGCTTGGCCCAGGGATGTTGTGTAATAAAACCGTGACTGGCCTGAGATGAAGATTTTAAGATTAGGGGGAAAAAAAGAAAAATAATCAGGAAGGAAGGAGGCTTTTTTAAATTCAGTAGCAATCCAAAGTGGTGAAGACAGGTGATACGTCCAAAGTGTCCTTGTCACTTTCATTTTACCTGTAGGATGTTTTCCTCTGCCCCATTGAAGAGGAAGATAACTCCGTGACGAAGAGGAGTAGACTGGTTTGCCAGAGAGTGGAGGACTTCCAGCATCACTGCACAGCTCACTGCATCGTCACTGGCACCTAAAACAAGGACACCAGCATATGTGTGTCAAAACCACTAAAAAGCCAGCGTGACTAAAGTGCACTTCTTCTTTTACAATCATATCAAGTGAAGGGAGCTTGGATTGGTCAACTCATGCTGATCCAGTCTCTCCAGTCCATCTCACTTTAGAAGACTAGATTTCTTTATAATAACACAAACAAACCAAGAGGGAGCAGAGTTGTATGTATGAGTAAACAGGCAAGCAATGTGACGAGCTGGTAAAAAAAAAAGAAAAGAAAAGAAAAGAAAAACTGTTCCCACCAGTTGTATGAGGGTGAGAACAAAAAGAGAAGGGTGACAGGGAGAAGCACAGGAGGGACCATGTGACAGGAGCATGTGATGAAGAGAGATTACAGAAACTTAAGTGGTGAGGAACATGATTTACAGAGAGAAAGGGAGAAAAATGCTAAAAAGATCTGAGGGCCAAAGAGAGACATCATGTGATGCAGCTTTCTGGATTGAATGAATTGGTGAAGTGGGTGTTGGTGGCCTGTTCTCTGTCTGTCAGGGTACCATTCAGGCTTCTGTTGCTCCACTTGTGTGACCATCATTGTCTCAAAACACAGTGTGAGTGTTAGGAAGATGGCAAAATGTGGGCTCAATTGTCGCCCTGTGCTTTACTTAGTTTTAAACAAACAAATTTCCATTTCTTTCTGCATGGGTCTGTTTTTTTTTATTTTCTACTTCCTCTCCTAAAATCAATGACTTGGCAAGCAGTGGTGGACAGAGAAATGTATGTGTATCTTCCTAGTCCTCACCTCTTTGATCAGTGTTCACACGCATGTGCTGTTTAAAGTAAGGCTGTCAACTACTAGGTATATTTTTAATTGTGCCTCATCGCTAAATTTGCAATTTATGGCATTGCTAATGGCATTTTTGAAAGTCCATTATTTTGCATTTCAAAACTGTTTTTATCACCCTTTATTTTGAATGTGTGTACTGTTTTAAACTAATGGCACTTTACTTCCTGTTTGGATACAAACCCACACAATTAAGAACTTCAGATAGATCTCATCTCACGACATTAACTCAACAATGGAAAAGGAAACTTTTTGAGGATGATAATGGTAATGAAAACAGCCTAAAGGGAAGGTTTGATATTACAAGGTGATTGCTGATTTTCTAATTGAGAAGAGCCATTCAGAGGCACAGCGGGTCGTTCTCTTCCATCACTGTAAACACATGGAGAGGCTATGGTGGCTTACGTAAGGTGTGCCTAAAGGGACAAAATAGAATGCAGTTGAAAAAAATGAATGCATTGATTTTGTACCCTATTCGCATTTTCATTAACGCTGTCAGAGCTGGTTAAAAGTCAAAACATAAGTTTTTCCAACAAGCTCTAGGATGTGGAATAAAACTCAAATTCCTGCTTTGAACAGAAGACAAAAGACAGAAACACTCTGAGCACAATGGCTCCTTATCATAAACAAACAGCCTTATTACTGTGTGGTCCAGATATGAGCCACTGCTCAAAGCAGCTTCCTGTTAAAACCACCAAATGGTTATTTGCAATCATTTACAAGACCCAGTTCAGCTCTAAATCGTCTGTATTGGCTTTCCATAGCGGTCTTATCTGCCTGCCATGTGATACACATGACTACATTGAGGGTTTTTTTTTAAAATAAAACTCCAGAGGCTGTTGCTCGGTGCTGATCAGTCCCCACATTCACACGGTAGCCATTCGTCTCTCGCACATGAAGGAAAAGGCTCAAAGGATGTTATGATGTCACGCTGTTGTGCTACAGGTTTGTAAATTGCATAAATGTAGGCAATCTTGTTATTTCTTCAAAAAGCAAATAAAAACACAACGTATTATTTAAAGTTGAATGTATTTCAAGTATAAATGAATACAATGCAATAAAAGTAATGGTTTGTATTTTGAGAGGTTTAATTAGAACATTTGCTCTTTATTTGCAGTGATTAAAAAGATTGTAAACGAAGATGACCAAATGTGTGGCGCTGTGTGTTAAGCAAGAAAAGATTTATCTTATATTATCTTTAGAAGCTATTTGGGTTGTGTTTTTTTTTTTGTTAGACTCACCTTGTTTGTCAATATTGATTTTAACAAGATAAACCCTTAGGACAGTCAACTCGTTCAACTTGAAAGCAAAGCAAACCTCAAATTGACCAGAAGTTTCCATTACAAACCCAGATATTAAGGTTTGTATTATTTTGTCAACACTGTTGTGTCAAAGAGGGAAATTGAGCGACTACATCTTTAGTAACAATTCAAATAAAATGATACAATGAATGGATAACAAACAATAGTTTTGCTTGATAGACAATGATTAAAGCATATTAGATGTGGATTCTTTTCACTTTTAAATGAAGTTTGCTAAAGGTGTGAATGTTTTCTATATACCTGATCTAAACCTCAGGCCATTAGCATTGGCTAAGGTTCTTCAAGACATAAAGAAACTTTTTCGAACCTGGACTGTTGGCCACTGAGTCGAAGTGGCAGTTGGCTAGCATGAGATGCTGCGCCCCGCCCTTCGGCTCCAGTCTGACCGCGATGTTTGTGACACGGTCATAGAAACTGGTGAAGCCGCCGAGGAAGTCGATGGAGAAAGAGCCTGTGGGGCGCTGCACCTCCACCATGAGCTGATGGGGACCCGCTGCCGTCTCCGCGCGGATGTTATTGATCTGCTCCAACAGATAGTTGACCGTCAGGACTTCATTCTCCGGGCTGCCCACAGGTCGAGGGCCGACACTGGTGATCTGCTCCAAGTGCCGTCTGGATTGTGAAGCAAAAAGTAAGAGACAACAGTGAGGCTGCATGAGTAATTCATTTACAACAACCCAATATGACCCTGTGTGATAGTAGAGCAAACCAGGTTCAAGCTTAGATAAAACAACAGACTGAGTTTGTCAAAAGAGCGTTCACCAGAAGAGATAGTATCCTTTTTATTCTTTCAGAAATGTGACAGATTGGACAGATTTGCACTTGTGTTGGATGATAACTGAATGGAGTGGTGAGTGACTAGAATACATATTTGTATGTCTTTTCACCCAGACCCATCGTTTGAATGAGATTTAGAAGAGACTGTGGACAAGACAATTCACGGTCTCATGTAAAGGTTCGAAGCATCTCTCCCACTTCATATAATGAGGAGTCATTTCTGTTTTTAATGGACCAGGAGGAGCTGAATCGATTTACCCGATGCTCCAACAATGACTACAAAATCAATTCATTTATATTCAGTTAATCGATTGGTTGGTGAGTTATTTTCTTTTTTTTTCCTCTTTAAAAGGGCAGAGTTGGTAATGCTCAAAAAATAGCATGATTTCAAAAGTAGCATCCCCGCTGTGCTTCCTCAAAAGCCCCGCCCCTCATTTGTATGCAACAAGTGCCATTGGTCCAGAAGCGGACCTCAGCTCGTGCTTTGAGTGTGGGCTCGTGCATGCACGGGGAAGAGAAAGAGGAAAGGAGACGGGGAGGCGTGATTGGCTCATCAGATTGGTACCTCGTCTTAAAATCTTAAAAAGTGTATCTGGAGAAAATCAACAACCCTGCCTTTAATAGAAGGATGACCTGGGATGGGAATTGCTTTCCAATGACGGCCCAACAAAAGAAGAGACTAGATATAAACGTTGTTTTGTTTTTTCATCATTCTCCAGAACATGTTTGTCTTGTCTGCCGAGTCCTGAGTTTGGTCTACAGCCTTGACTTACTTGGTCAGGTCGTGTACTTTTGCTCTGACCTTGTACTCCCTCGTTGCTGCACAGATAAAACTCCTCTCAAAGATGGAAACAGGAAATGAAGCAAAGCAACCAATATGGGAGGAAAAAAATGCAAACAGATGCTCTCCCTCCTCTTTCCTTTAAAGGAGCAACTGCTAATGGCTCTTTACCGCAGTTATCCAACAATCACCAGCGTTACCTCCAGTGCCAGCATCTCTGAGCTTCAAGCTCATAAATCAGATCTGTGCTGGCAGGACAAGCATCCATGAAAGCCATGATTGTGACCAAAGAAGCTCAAAGCCTTAATCAGTACAAATGTACTATGATGGACTCTCTTATAGAGAAACCAGCCAAATGATGGCAAATCCCATCGGCCGAGCACATTCAAGAGCTCAACCGCTGCTGTGCAGATCATAATCCGAATCTCTCTTTTACCCAGAAATTGAACATCTGATCAAAGCTGTTGCACTGTGAGCTCAGTCAGATCACTTCATCTGAACATGCTGCAGCTTCTGTGTATGATCAGTGAATATGGATTCCTGTGGTCAAAATGAGTGTGTCCAATGTTCACTATTTTTAAAAATGTACATTCCCTTTAATGTTATAAATAAGGCAAACAGATTGAAATCACTATCTAAAAAGCAACAAAATGGTCTTTAATATTTTAGAGCTTTGAATGTTACACATCAGCCGATCTTCAAACTGTTTTATTAAATTGAGTTTTTCATCAAATGAAACAAGGTACAAATGGATGCTTGGACCAAACAGATGTGTAATGAGAGAATCATTAAGACTATCAAGTGTTAAAAACTAAGTTAGTAAAGTTCTGACCCATTTCTTGGATCATCTCTTCCTTGGATTATTGTGCACCGATCTTGTCTAAATAAATGAACTGGACTCTTTCTTTAGTCCTGCAGTCTGACATTTGGCTCTATTATCTGATTCAGTGTGAGAATTAAAATATGATCATGCACCAGCTCTGCCTAAATTTAATCTTTATTACAGCTTAACAATTCCATAATATATTCTTAGAAATTGTCTACATGCACGTGTACTGCCTTAATTCTTCGTTTATTTCAGTTTAAATCTGCTTTTAGCACGTTTAGTTGATGCTTTTGAGCAGGCTATGTCCTGTTTAATTGTTCCAGCATCATGGAGGTCCAAAATATGACAGGTAAACGTCTCAGAAGTTGAAACACCTGTCTCTACCTAACAGGTAAAAAGGTGCTGCTGGAGGTGGAGGTGAGCTCACACCCGGTAGTGGTTTCTAGGCGGGTCTGTTTCCAAACTAGAGGAAAGGTTAGCTCCAGCACAGCTCACCGTCTGAAGACAAAAAAATGGTGAAGGTAACAGCAACAAACTCACCTGGCTCTCAGGGCGTTGAACTCGCCACTCGGCTTTCCAATGACGAGCTGCTGTAAAGAAAATTGAACGAGTCCCCACAGCACCAAAATAAACACAGCGACCAGGGAAGCTGCCAGTCCTTCCCGCAGGAGGTAAATGTTCACTTCGGGCTTCCTCTTCGGGTCGCCGTTATTGTAGCCGTTATTCCCGCAACGGTCACGGGAACCGTCGTTATCTTGCGCCACGTAATTTTGTGTCCCGAAGGGTTTTATTCTCCGGAAAGTGGTATCGCTCTCCATTTTTGAGCCAGCGGTACATCAGCTGCAAGCGTCGCTCTCAGGCGTCGCTTTTTTTTCCTTTTTTTTCTTCTGGTGAACCTACGGACGGATCGTGTTGAAGGACAAACTTCAGTGATGCGAGGGCGTTTGGCAAAAGCGTTTGAATAATCTAAAGCAGTGAAATAGAGGAGAAGAGTATAGCACACACATTGTTTCAAATAAATTCAACGGCACAAATGATTAGTAGCAACAAACAAATGTTGTTGATAATGTACAGAAATATGGCATACATGCTCTTAAATCCCAAGAGTTACATTTGTGAACTTTAAGGATCCTATATAATATTTACAGTCTCTGCTCTCGTGTCTGTGAATAATATACATATGTATTGTAGCATCTATCTTGGCCACACTTAGAAGTGACACTCTTCCCATTTAACCCTTTAAAATAAAGCCAGTGACTTTATTGAACAAATTACCGACCTAGTCCTTTAACATGAACTCAACGACCCTCGAAGAAATCCAGCACAAAGGTCCTTAATCCTTGATTTCGGAGATTTAACACAAATGCATAACATTCTCACTGACTTAAAGGTCACGATGTCCTTGAGATATACATCTATTACAAGTGTCTACATCCATACATCTACTGAAGTGGACATTTAAATATTTCAAATATCTAAAAAAAAAAGAAAGAAAGATATTCAGGGAATATTAAACCTTATGCCGCGTTAAACCAAACCAACAGCCATTGTTTGCTTTACAGAGTAGGCTATCATACACAAAGCATGATTTTTGGAGCTTGTTAGAGCCATTATACTTACTATAATGTTGTTGAAAAGGTCATTTTAAATCCTTGCAATTTAAAAGTTATTTGGATTTTTCTTTTCGCCCAACTAGGATATTTGTATGAAAAAGGAGCAGAAAGAAGAACTATGCTTCAGTACTTCAGAACTAAATTAGTCATTATTATATATTGTTGTTGTTGTTATTATTATTATTATTATTAATAATAATAATGTATTCATGGGTGATCAGTGATTAATGTTACTCAACCATGGACTTAATAAATAAGATTTCACACGAGTTGCGACGATGCTTTTCTGGTGCTTTGACGCCCCCGTGAGGACTAAATGGGAATAGCAGGTTAATATTTGACTGATATCACTTATATATATATATATATATTATATCACTTGATATTATTTTTACAGTCTATGATATCACCTCGTTAATGTCAAAATTTATTTGCATAATGACTAAATTAAACGTGTCACCATTCTACTAACTTTTCCCACGATTGATTGTAAATTTTGCTGACAGAATGACTTGGATTTGGTGCATTTGTTGTATAGGCCATAAGTAAATTGTTTTTATGAATAGTCTACATTTTAATGAGGTTTATCAACGTAAGCAAATTTTAAAAGTGGTATAGCTGTGAAACTGCACAGTATAGCAGCTTTTCTTATCTTCTCCATCATCTTTCAGCCAAGTAATAAAAATGTTTACAGCTTTCTTACTTAGTATCGTGAAATTATTATTGTATAGAAATCAGAGCCATATAGAGAGATCTCTCAATATGGCTCTGATAGAAATGTAACAGTTGAGTGTAAACGGATAAGCTGCTTCCTATGTATTAAATAAATGACACTAGGTCCCTTTCTCACCTGCGTACCCAAACACAACATCCGACCTACACCAAATTAACAAACTTCTGCCTTACTTTTCAACTAACAATGTGCCCAATGAAGATGGTTTCTCACCGCTTTTGTATTTAAACAATCCTTTATAAATATTTAACTTGGGTGTATTTGTCAAACAATTATCAGTCCTTGGTATTTTTCCATTACACACCCCATGTAAACACATAACATCGACCTGCTGCTAGCTAGTGGAAAGAAGCAGGAAGGACACGCAGTTATATTTGACGTTGACTTGCAATGTTCACAAACACAGCATACATCAGTTTCTGCACTTAATAATTGATGTTTATTTTGCTGCTGCTTTAATTACAGTTGCAGGTCAGCGACAGGTAATATTCCTAATTAAATATCAGTCATGATCTTTACTCTCATGTTTAGCAGCGTTAGCTTGTTAGCAGAGCGTGAAGTTAGAAACAGTCTAATCTGAAAGAAAGCTGCAACCAAGTCGTTCTCCTTCACAATAAAAGTATTTCTATTTAAGCGGTTTAATTGGAACGTGGTCTTTGAGTTTTTTTTATGATGATTTGCAGTGACCTTGTTTGCCAATATTGATTTTAACAAGCTAAACCTTTAGAACAATCACATTTTTAAACGTGAAAGTAGGGTATGCTTCAAATGCATTTTGAAAGTTGCAAAAATCAGATTAAAATTTATTTTTGCATATATGAAGGAAACGTTAAAAAAAATGGTTTGGCTCACTATTTTTGTTTTTCTTTTGACCTCATCTTTCTTCTCCACTGCAATTCAGTCACAGATGATGCCTTAGAAAAACAGTGAGTTATATAATCTTAATTTGTTACTACTCTGTTTTTTGTTATTTCAAATAGGGGAATTGAGCAAACACTCCCTCTTTGACTAATAAAGTTATACCATTGATAACAACAAACATTTGTTTTGTGCCGTGTACTTTAGGGCATTGCAAGATGTGTTATACCTTCTACAATTAAAACAGAATACTTCTTCATTTTGTCACCAAGATTTTGTGAGGTTTTTCCACATTTTACTGAGGCAGTTCAAGAATATCATTAGGATTCTGTATTACCAAACCAAATGTGTGAAGAAAGAGCTAACAAGAAGTGTTGATCTTATTGTGGTAAACAAACAAAAGAAATGGGTTACAATTGAAATCACCACAAATCAACCAAAAAATGAATTGAATAAGATCTATTTGGGGGGGGGAGCTATATTAGACAAAAGGGATTTAACAGGCTATTTTCATTTTTTGTTCCATGTAATCTTTACTTACTGAAGAGTAATGAAAAGCACAGCGGAAGTAAGAGGGATTTAGTTTTGGGTGACTTGACTCTCGTCTTTACTTCGCAGCTCCAGAGTCTCTGACCGACCACAACCCAGCAGAGTGCCGCAGAGAGCAGTCAGCCCGTCGTCTCTATCCGAGGCCGGATGGTAAAATCCAACCTCCAGCGGATCCTAAACAGTCATTGCTTTGCTCGCGAGAAAGAAGGAAAACAGCTGTCTTTTACTAACATGGCGGACCTGAATATTGGTATCTGTGACATGATTGGGAAGTAAGTAAAATATGAAAAATACCTAGCTAACCGCTAACCTGCTGTGAGTGGGGGAAGGGTGGCTAAGCTAATTTTCCTCGCAGCTAAAGCCACAGTAAAGCGGAAGTAGAAACAGTTTTAAATGTCCTTGTTTACGTCTAATACGCTGGATCACCAACGCCACAGTTAGGGCTATACCATATATAAACCATTTATTGAAGTTTATTATTAAAATAATGTTACACTTTTAATAAATAATACAGTTGTGACAACGATTTTGGTCGGACAAGTTTTTGGTTTTAACGTTTCGCTTTGAACGTCATCTGACGTCAGTGCATGTAGCTGCGCGAGCACACGTTTTAACCTCCGCTCGTTAAATTAGTCGTTTTGTTCAGAATAAGTTGGCATTTGTTATGGGTAATCGAGGCTTAAAAACCACTGATGGGTTGTACAAGAATTTGGTCAGTATTTCTTGTCATATAAGCCGATTAAAAAAAACAGCAATATTAGAAAAAAAGCCAACGGGACGGGTAGTCACGTCATGGCCTATGAAATCTCGTTTTTTCTCGTCGAAACACTCGAATACCAGTCAACTAGTAATGAGAAAACTATCTTATGACTACCGAAAACGACTCCCGATCAAACGTGACGATGAAACTCGTGTATATATCTATGATGAGACTCGTCAGGTAAGCACACGTTTCCGGCCACGTTGGTCTCGTGAGCTGACGGCGGAGTCGTGTTGATTATTGCGTAACTGACTGTGAAAGATAACAATGCAGCAGCTCTGTGACTGCAGGACGAGGTTAGTGTATAACACTACGATGTTTTGTGAAGCTGGAGTCTTTAAAAATGCGTTTGATGAAATCAAGCTTTATCTGGACTCAGAAGTTTCCCCTTTACCTGGCTGTTATAACACACTGGTGTTCTTGTGTACATCACAGATAAGACTATTTGCCCATTTACCATCAAAAGAAATATCAACACTAATTGATCTTTCAGGATATTTAATTTCTTTACATTGTATATTAAACACAATGTAAGCCGATAGGAGTAAAATGGATATTTTCACACTTTTTGACCTTTCATTCTGAATTATATTTTTTGATTATAATCTGATTTGAGATATTTTAGCCTTCTTAGTTGGTCTTTGTAAGGTGTTTACTCAAAACCACATTTTTATTGTCTAAATTAGTCTTAGCATCTGTGATTAGGTGCTTGCTGTTTTCTTGTCTTAAAGTGGAGTAAACATTTTGCACTCACATCCTCAGAGTTTTCTGGAAGCTGACCTGGGTATTTTACCCAGCTGTGTCATTTCATATAGCTACTGAATTATAAACGCATAGAGAACACAAACTGTTGTAGACATGCTCGTGTTCACTGTGAATCCAACATTTAGGATCTGAAACTTTATAGCTGAAACCTGAAAATGTTGAATTGAGAAGAACTAAATGGACGAATAAAAATGTGCTGCTTTTTGAAATGTGTGACAGGTCAAAAGATCTCGTATGTTACACAACAGCTTGGTCAACAAAATCCAATCATAGGTTTGTGTCTTGGCACATTTGGTTAATACATTAACATTAAAAATTACAGAAACATTTCAGTGTTTGGGGAGGTTTTTGTTCCAGGGTTATAATTCTGCCTTCTCTTTCCCCTCCTCCAGTTTGTCCCTGCACTGTAGTAGTACCCGCAGCCCGGGGCCTCTGTGGTGCTCCTGATGCCCCTCTCCCACCCCTGAAGATCCCAGGTGGGCGAGGGAATGGCACGCGGGATCACACTCCTTTATCTCAGCAACTCTACTCAGTAAGTGAGCGAATGTTGTTCCGCTGCCTTAAGGCTCAAATGGATTCAGAGGAGTTAACGTTTATCGTTCGCCAATAAGAGAGCCGCTCTTTGCTCAATCCATGTCCTGTCACATGACCTTGTGTCAATTCGTTTACACAGTACACTGTGTTTTCTCTTGATTTAGTCATTTATTGAGTTATTTGGCTCATGTTTTTGGCTGTTATTGGGATTACTTTTCTATATAAAAGGAAATCCTATCTAGTGTGGTTTTCAGTTATGTAACAAGGATTTGTGTTTCCAGGACCGAAAGTTGACTGTAACAGAGGAGCCAGCGGGGAACGGTCGCCCTGGGATACTCCACTTCCAAAGTTGTCCTACCGTTACCAAGACGATACAGTGGGATGCTGTCCTGAGCAGCAGCTCACTTTACGTGGAGATACCTCTTGACCCCCTTCCTGAAGGCAGCAAGGAGAGGTGAGGCCACATTGTTAGGAAAGATTTCAAGTGGAGAGAAAAAAAAAAGGGTTAGGTGTTTGAAATTGGCAGAGCTGATTGGGGTCAGTGTTAAAAGGTATTTATAAGTTAAATATAACAAGTAACTATTGTGTAAACGTTGGCATGAAGAATGTTATGTCAGCAGAAAAGGTGATTGATGGAGTCTGGCAACCTATTGACACAGAGGCCTCGTTGACCGTTTAACCTTAAAAATCCAAATCTGCTGATTCTGAAACATCTGAGGGGGACAAATAACCTGCAACAAACCTCACATGAGATTAAGAGTGTAGTTTTTGTCTCCGTGTGTTTACCTAATCCGCCTCCTGTTCTCCTTCCAGTTTTGCAGCTCTCTTGGAGTATGCTGAAGAACATCTGAAAGTCTCGAGCGTGTTTGTCTGCTTTTACAAGAACAGAGATGATCGTGGTACGTGCGCACACGGCTCCTGTTAGTGGCACTTACTCTGATTACATAAAGATGTAAGCTAAGTGTACTGACTCTTTCTTTTTCCTTCTAGCTAAACTGGTGCGTACATTCAGTTTCCTTGGCTTTGAGATTGTGAAACCGGGCCATACCCTCGTCCCACCTCGACCCGACGTTTTCTTCATGGCCTACACTTTTGACAGGGACTCTTCGGACGAGGAGTAGCCCTCTGGATACCCCCACCCACCATCCCCTTCCCATTTTGTTCGCTGATCCCGTCCCAGTTAACAAATACACACCTCTCTTTGTGATCCACTTTTTCCCTCTGTGTGCAGATATTTATTTCCTCATGCATTTTGAAGGGAATATGTAAGTTGTGCGTTTCCACCACCTATATTTGTGCTTATCTAACTGTTTTCATGGAAGATTCAATCATGCTGTCATCTACAAAGGAGGGAACGATTTTGTTCTTTAAAAATTCCAATCATTTTGCAGTTGTCACGGTTTTAAGTTATCATTTGCATTATAGAGTGCGTTTGAATGACATTTCCTTTCATGATTGATTTAAGGTTGAGGATATTTTATTTCTTGAATGTACAACAAAAAGGTCATCAGGTATACACTCGGGTACTCCAGCTTTCTCTTCATTGGCAAAGTAATGACTTTCAATTCGTCCCATGTTTTCTTTCTCTCTGAATGAAATAATAAACGCATTTCAGTGGGACCAGCTTTATTTTGTAGCACTAATAATCTCTTTAAAGTATTAGGAATTTTTAAGGTTACTCTTGAGCGACAACCCCAATATTTGGTACTTCATAGCTGAATAGTGAATCCATTTAGAGTAGACGCGTCAGTCTCCGTTGAAGATCCTATGACGATCAAATCGGTACAAAGCAAAAGGAAAGTTATTTCATCCAAAGTGCTTTTTTTTTCCTGCCACGTATTTTGGATAATCTTGTCTGATTTTGATTTGGAAGTTGATTGAAAAAAATGCTGTGATTGGATTTGTTTGTTCAGTTTTTATTTGTTTGGATTAGCATTCCTTTGAACTTTGAGGGTAGTATTACATTTGTTGTTCACCTGCATAGTGGTACATGTTGTGCTTCTGTGATAATAAAACAAATAAAACTTTTGTATTTGTTTTATTCATTGAATTGTTAAAACTTAAACATATTTTTGTCTTATTAGAAGAATGTGCTAACTTTTGCTTTTAACATTATTTTTACATGAATTTTCAAAAAAATATGAAATTAAGACTTAAAGGCTTGTTTTCAACTGTCAAAAATCATTTGCGGCTCATTAGAAGTTTCCTCTATATTCATATTTTCTGTCTTCAATCCCATTGACTGTGGTTCTAACCCATGAGACTGTTGCAGTATGACAGCAGTCCCTCTACAGGTAACTACGTGAAGCTCATTTCAGACACTAAATAAACTCAGGTCATCTACCAAAGTGCAGTCAGGTGAACGTCCAGAGGATGTCTTGTCATCCTACCACCTACCACTAGGAGGCTCTACTAAACAATACATGACCATTCAACAGCTTTGAAGTTTCAGCTCTCTAATTGAGAGTTGATTAGATGCAGAAAGGAGTGAGAGCCAAATCTTGTAATTTTAATCATGTTTTATAGTCTGGTGCTTCAATCTTTCTCTTCATCTGGGTAGTTGGGGACCTCATGTTATAAACACCTCCACAGATGTGCTGGGCCTTTATGGAATACAGAAAAAGCAGCTGGTTTTCTTGATTAAGTATCAGTTTTAATGTTGCACTTTTGACTAATCACAACAGGAAGAACAGGCGATTGATGATTGCCAATACTAAAGCCTCTGATCGCAGTTAGTAATAACTGTAAAAAGAAAAGAGGTTAAACACAATTCAGACAGTGCCAATTTGACTTTTTTTTTTTTACTCCTGGGCTCTAATAACTTACCTTCCCATCACTTGCAAATATTGTTCTCTCGGATATTTAACACAGTAAATATAAACAAGATGTGATTCAATTAGCTCCAGGTGAAATAGTTTTTCCTATGGAGCCCATTGAGTCCTAAAAAGTGAATACAAAAAAGTGTGCCTAAAATATTATGCACATTGTGCGCACAATTTTTTTTTAACTTTTTGGGACTTCAGGGGCGCCGTAGTTTTTGCCAGACATTAGGAATTCAAAATGATTGAACTTTGACCTTTTTTGCACTTTATTGTCATTTGTTCATTAACTTTTGTATACTAGTAAGTAAAGGCTTAACTGTTCTTTGATAGGTCATGGTGACCTTTGACCAACAAAATCCAATCAGTCAAACCTTTTTAAGACACTTTTCTCGAGGCCCCAAAATGCTGACTCAAGAAAATAACTGAGAAATGACTAAGACTAAAATTGAAGGACGACTTACCACAATGCCTCCGGCTAGGCCACCATAAAAATATTAACCATTGCTAGTATATAAACAACATAAATATGGAAAAGTATCAGATTGCTGGGACCTGTTTGGTGAGGAAAACTATGTAGATGGTATCATATGAAAAAGTAAGTTTGACCAGTGACCACTCAAAATATAATTTCATGGTGCATGAATTAGTGTAACTCCCTTTAATAAGGCAAATGTTTGTCACTAATTCAAACACAGGACAAAGAGAGAAGCAGTGTTTGTTCTTGAATCCAAATATTTAATAGGTACATATCAAGTATTATTATGACATGTATAAAATTTCAGATCACAATATGAAGCAATGACGCTCCTCAGACTGGCATATGCTGCAAATGTTTGAGGGTGCCACATAAAAATGACTAATGATTAAAATAGAAGAGAAGCAACTAAAATGGTAGAAAAATGGTGTATGAACATAGATAGTAGTAAGCATACTAGGAAAATTAAATGCGACTTTTCAAACTTTTTTCTTCAATAGAGTGCAATAAAAGTAAAAAACAAAAACAAAACAACAACATAGCACTGAAGCCAAGCGTCCACAAGACGTCTAAAAAGGTGTTAGTACTGTAGGATCACGGAGGGCGGGAGACAGCGCAGAGAGAGAGAGGAGAGAGTCACAGCAGAGAAAGAAACCAGAGCTATTAGCTTGCCAGTCAATGCAGGCAGAAAGTAACCTTTGAAAAAGACTGAGCAACAGTGGAAGGAATGCACATCACAGTTAGCTTTAAAGACCATAGTAGCATTTGTACTTGCATGTTGTAAAGTGAATAATAACAAAAAAAAAACCTGAATGATTGAGCAGAAACAAGGACATCACCACAAACAAACATACAGCCAGCCAATGAGAGGGGAGGAAGTGTCTGTATCACTGTATGTCAACTGAGCAGTAAGAAAGTGATGTGTACTGCAGCGTATTACCTCAGATCAGTTTTAAACTAAACATGGCGACACCTCTAAGACTGATGCAGGTGAACGCTTTAACGCCAATGAACGAGAGGGGGGCACTTCATTTCCCCACAAACCACCTCCAGAGTTCAAACTATTTTAGAGAGGAACCATCCAAACTTCAGCAATCCCAGGTCCAGGTGTTCAAAAATCATCGAAAAAGGATTAAAGCTATCAGACAGGATCAAATCTTGAGAATGGGTTAAATAAGGGGTGAAAAAGGGGACTACAAAATCTAATTAGATTATGTAACCCAATCTATTTTTTTTCTTTTTAATCAGATAAAAACTCCACCTTGGATAGAACCCCTAGTTTGTGCAGTTCAAAACTTTTAAGCAGAATTGGGATACATTTGATCCCAAAAATCAGGATTATTCTGATCTCAGCAAAGGGCTGCATTACAGGAAGTGAGGTAAACCTTTATATGTGATAAAACAATACAGCCTTTTGTAAAGTAGACATTCATGTTTAAAAAATAAAGGATTTCATCTCCATAAAATAATTCACAGAAAGGTTTTCATATCAAACATAGAAAACTTCATTTAAAGCACGCAACGTTTAGTTTGTGTGGATTTTGGCGCCCCCTGTGGACAAACTATGTAGTATGAAGTCCCATTTAGACAACTGGTAATCCCATCCCAACGCTTAAAAAGTCAACAGCTTCTGCATGAAAATAATCCAATCCAGTGTTTTCTTTAAAAAACATTAAAGTTTGGTTTCCTGAAAGGGGGCTTTCCAAATCCAGATGAAACCTTTTAAACACCAGGACAGAAGTGATCAGTGAGTTTGTGTTCCTATTATACCTGCCAACCCTGCACATGTTAAAGTACCATATCAGTGCTATAATGATGATGATCTGTGTCCTGTATTCAAGAAAAGAAAAAGGAAAAAAAGAGGAGGAAAACCGACGTGGCTTTGGATGTATATTGGACATTGGATGTATGGTATGACGGTATGTCATAAGTAAAGATGCACCAACGGGAGAAAACCAAACATTTCTTGTTCTTGTTTTGTATTCAAACAACATGTTTCAGTTGAGTTTTCAGAATTCATATTAAATCCTCAGGCTTGTTGTCTCAAACCGAGCAAGTGATAAATGACATTTGAAACCTATCCTCTTTTTCGAATTAGAAGTTTCCTTTAAACTTAGCTCCTTTCCTTTATTCATTTGAATGAACTACGCTGGGCATCCGATCCAAAATAAATGATCTTGTGTTCTTCCATTTCCCTCCTCAAATGTCTACAGTGCTGTGTTTAAGAGCTGACTGTGGGGTGCACATTTTCTTGAAAAAACTCTAACTACATTGAAAAGCTTAGAAGTGGCAACATAACTGATTTTCAATCAACCAAACTTTAAGCTTTAAGTACTTCTAACAAAACTTTCTCCTCCATTTTGAAGATTTTCTTAAATGACAAATCGTCAAAAAAACCAAAACAGTAAGAGTATTTTGATATCAACTTTCTGATGAAAAAGGAAAAACAACTTTAGCTACCTCAGTAGCATTTGAAGCAAACTCATTACTTGAACATTGTTGGGCTGCCTGTTGAACAAGACACTCCACAGCTCTTTGTCTTGTTCTATGGATCTTAACTAGTGACATCAGAATTTATGACAGTATCAGACTGCTCACAGTGCATTTTTATCTCACTTATGCTCCGTATAAAGAGGAACACTGCACTCCTTGAGATTTCTTTAAGCTCTTATCGTTGTGATAAACCAATTAACAAAAAATACATAATTGAAAAAAGTTCAGTCAGAAAACAGAAATGAGGCTCAACCATGATAAACTGAGACAGATGTGTCTGTTTTCTGTTTCACATCCTCCCCGGGCAATGCAGTCACTCACCTAACTACTTCTCCTAAAACGACAGACACAGATTGTGCTGCTCTTCAGTAAACATTGTACTAAATCAACCTGAAAGAAAAACAGCAGAGGAATATCTGCTGAGCACAACAGATGCAAACCATCTTTGTGTGAAGTCCTACTTTGAATGCGGTTGCTTGGAAACACCAGGGACAGCCACTGTGTGCGCCTTTTATGCAGATATTGCACCTCACTTTCCAACCTTTTTCGAGCGCTGCATTCAAAATCTGCTGCTTCTTACCAATAAAGTGCTTAAAGGATGAAAAGTTGTTGTGCTTCTTTTCATTTCATTTCTTTTCCAAACTGAGTTTGTCAAAATACCTGCATGGGCACATCTTAGTCACATGTCCAACTAGTTTGAATATTGAATGTAAGACATGCAGCGTTGCCTCCTTGGTGTGTCTTTAGTCATCTTTGTGTAATTGCCTTTCCTGCTGTGCTTAAATCACCTACTCAAACTAGCTCTGTGATTTGCCTGCTAGATGAAATACTGAAAAAAAGCAGTTCAGTGTGAATGGTACACGTGTTCAGGCTGGCAGGAGTCTAACGACTAATCGTGAAGTCAATTCCTAACCACTGAACTACACAGTGGAAGAAACGACAACAACATTAAAAAAAGAGCTTAAATCTGGAGGTGGCGAGTGGGTCATAATGTGGGCACCTTGTGAGCAGCTGTGTGTCAGGAGAAGGGAGGTTAAAAAGTGTTCTTTGTAAATTTCAGGCTGGTGATGCTAATGGAGACAGTCCAAGTTCAACAAGATGAGGTCAGTCCCTACTGAGGTGGTTTGTGTATGAATGATTGTATACATAGAAATGGCTGTATATGCAATATACATTTTCCCGTGGGTAAGTACAGTATGTGTGCGCAATGCGTTTTAAAGTGGAGCTCTAGGTACTTGCCGGTATATGTGGATGCACAAAGTGGATGTGCGTGTCTGTACGTTTTCTACTTGTAAATGTGTTTTGGTCCTCATCGGCCCTTGCTGTATCCGGGAAAAAACTGGTCGAGCAACATCTGAAGCGTCACGTTTTGGATCATGATGTAGTCTTTGCCCAGGTCATGACGGCACGCCGGGCAGGTGTACACCTGGGCTCGGAAGGACCGCTGGAGACAACTCTGAGGAGAGAGGAGGGCAGAAGGAGGAGTGGTTCTATGCACAAAGGGTTATGAGTTCAGAGCAGTCACGGTAGTTAGATAATGCATCCTCATGGTACCTTGCAAACATTGTGTGAGCAGGCCGTGGTGATGGGTTGGAAGGCCAGCTCTTGGCAGCACACGCACATGAAGATCTGCTCCATCTTGCTCAGGAAATTCTTCATGTGATTGTGACAAGGAAACATATTAAAAGGAATAATTTCAGGGAGAAGATGAAGAAGGATTGAAGAAACAAATAAATGTCACAACATCTTGTAGCAATACTACTATTTGAAATTTCCTAAGATTACATGACAAAGCAAACTGAACAATGAAAATGTCATGTCAGCAGTTTTTGCAGGTGTGTGGTAAGTTTAACAACAAGAGGCTGTGCTTTCCCCTCATGCTGTTCGGGAGTGTGATATGTTCGACTGTGCGTACCGGTCCCTCTTTAATGTTTCCCATGGCTTCGTCCCAGAGTTTCTTGTTGGCTGTGTCCTCGTGGATCAACTGCTTCTGCTGCTCTGACAGCTGGAATGTCTCTTCTATCTTCACCCGCTTGGATGGAGGTTCTGCTGCTGGTGACGGATCTGTTAAAGACATCAAAATAAAACAACAAAAAAAGCAGCTCAAGTTGGAGAATTAAAAGACAACCGAGAATGATCTAAAATAAGCTTTTCTCATTTATAGTCCTGCATGCTGAAAGAAAAGATGCTGGGGGAGTTTATAGGAAACCCATGTTCAATATTTTGAAGCTATGTTTGGAGAAGTTTCGTGCTCAGTCCGTCCTCTTCTCGCAACTCTGGCCTGCTCTGAGCTCCATCTGCAAAAGCACCCACCGCTATCCCTGCTTGTCTTCTGCTCTCCATTACTCTGCGGCTCTTCGTCATCTATGGGAGCCATTGGCAGGTCATCGTCCTCCTCCTCCTCCTCGTCATTCTCCTCCTTCTCTTTGATCTTGCGCTGTCTCCGTTGCCTCCCTCTCCCCAGATGGTGCTTACTCCGACCTCCACGACCCGGTCTGGCACAGGCCTCCTTTTTGGTCTTGTTGGCCATGGCCTCCACGTAACCTGGTGGGTACTGTTGGAACAAGGGGACAGACATGAGCAATAAGTGGACCGTTTAAAGATTCTGTCTTTTTTTACTATCTACTGTACGTTTGTTTATCAGCTGATATTTGTTCATCTATCAAGTGAAAAAATACATGTTCTGACCTGAACAGAAAGACCCAGTTTGTTGATCCTCTCCAGTCCCTCGGGTGTCCATGGTGCTGGTTCCAAATCGTCCCGTCTAAGCAGGTACCGCCACACAAGGTAACCACACTTCCCAATCTCTGGCCAGTACTTTACGACCTAAAATGCACGAAAAAACCCAACAATAATAGTACATGCATGGAATGGAATGAGGGCAACTCAAAGTCAGTTTCCAAAGGGTTGGAAATACTTCTGTCAAGTCCGAGAGGTGAAGAGGAGAGTTGTACATTTTTTTTATATATATTCTGACAGGCATGTACCCTGAAGGTGGAAACTTGTTTTCTTACCAGCAGGTCTCCACAACACATCCATAAACAAGGATGAAGTACTTTGCTAAAGCGGCACTAATGCTGTCATAAGGTCTTTGGTGCTGGTTGTTTATTCTCATTCTCTCATAATCACGATGCTTTTCGACATTTCTGCAGGTCAACATAAAACCGAACTGGTTGATATTTTTCGTTATATTCTAAGCAGCTACACATCAAGACAGTCGCCTTGTTTATTACAGCGTAACGCGTCTGTACCTTGTAAATACCATCGTAGCGGTTTCCCTCCTCAGGAGCGTATTTGCTTATGCGCCGACCTTTGGAACTGCGCACCACTCTGACCGGCTTTCCTGCCCGCCAGTTCCTCGACTCTGCGCCGTCTTTGTCATTCAGAGGTGCATCACAGTTTAAGGCCAATGCCCTGTAAGGAGTTAGGATCAAGAGTTATAAACCACAGAGAATGGTTGTTGTGATTCATAATGACTAATTATGATGATATCAGGTGATCAGTGATTGGTTGTTGTTGTTGTTTTTTTTTTAAAGGTTGGTTACCAGCTGTCTCAATTTAAAAACTGTAAAACATTTTTATGAACTTTCTTAAAAAAAAATCTATATTTACAGGTGCATCCATTTTTATTCCTGGCCGTTGGATATAATGGTTAAACTAATAAACAGAAACATCAAATCAGTATTGTTCTTTTCACCCTGACCTATAACAACCCCATACATCCATTGGGTACACTTGTTGTACTTAAGTGGTCATTTATGTTCCCTGCAAAGAAACAAACAGCTGCACAAAAAAACATCAACTATGGGGTGATGGATAGCCTCGCCGTTAAGTCGTGTTCAACCCTCTAGAAAAAAGGGACGAATGCCCCAAATGTCTCTTTAAAAAGCGTCAGCAGGGTCGTCTTTACGTCACATACCTGTTCATGTGTGTGAGCGTCTGGTCAAAAGAGTGCTCTCCAATGCGTTTGTTTCCTGAGAGGTCACGACCCCCGCTGCCTGTGTATGTGAACTCATCTCCCCGGTCCTACAGGCAAGTCATGACAAGTATGAAGACGTGATTAACATGCTCAAACCAAAACACAACAACAACAACAACACCAACAACAACAACACATTATCCATTTTATCCAAAAAGATTAATCAGGAAGTACTGACAAAAAAAGGACAAACAACCTACCACCTCATCCTCGAAGCCCCCAGCCAACACCAACGAGTAGGAGCCATCGTTACTGCGGCCGTGGATACCGCCAACGTGCGGCCTGTGAACACCTGCCTCGCTCACCTGAAGTGTGGAAAAAATGAGCGGAGGCAAAGCATGGATGATACACAAAGTTAGATTTTAGATTCTGTGCTACAGAAAGATGAAGCAATGTAAACCATGATGAAATAACATTTAGGATATGTAAAGTATAAGGTGAGACAGTGGACCCTTTGATTCAGCTAACCTGAACTCTGAATTTCCAGGTGGTCCCAACAGGGACACCAGGTATGGGTCCATAGTGATTTGAGGGAACAATCGTGCACTCCTTTGTGCGCCCCACACAGGCCATACCCTGCAATCACAACAAGACAAATACCATTCAGTCTCTATATGAGTTCCAAGATCTCATCCGAGGTGCTAAAGTTTATGATAAATATATTCGAGAGAATCGGCTTTCCATTCAGGAGCTACATGCCATCTCAAAACATAGAAGACGAACAAAGTTTTTTATTTTAAGTAATTTTAGATCATTTAAAAGGAGAGAATAAATCCTGTGTGACTCATAGCACTTAAAAAAATATTGCCTGAAAAACACACAAGCAAGACTGTTTTCAATTAGTCCACAGAGAAAGGGAGCATTCTGGTAAAGAAACGAGTTATTTTCCATTGGCAGTTCCAGGAAAGTGGCTAAGTCATGCTTAATGGCATTGTTCACATTACACCATGGAGCAGAGCAACAGACAGGCAGCCAGGCGGGGATGGAAATGAGCCACACACTATCTCAAAGTGTTGCCACGAGAAGACTGAGGAAAAGATTTAACCGTATGCTTCAAACAGATGCTATTAGGACAAACACATTTTTAAAATGGATGTGCGGGTTTCTTGTTTTGTTCCTCAGCAGTGAGCACGAGATGCTTTTCACTTTTTGCCAAGTAAAAGAATCTGACCGAGCGGGGAAAAAGTGATGTTGTGATTTTTGAAGAAGAGCAACATGAAGGCGATTTGAATTATTGTTGACTGGATCGAAAAGACTTTTGGAAAACAACCTAGAAAATGTGTACGGCAGATTGAGTCTTCGTTTTGCTCCTTCTAGGTAATTTAAGAAGATTCTCCATCAGGTAAACTCAAATGTTCGTATAGTCTTTTGTTTTTGTGTGCACCCGCGGGTGGCCTCGACTCACCTTTCCCCAGTCCCTTTGACTCTCAGTTGTTGCTGAAGGCATCTTTGCTTTCTTCTTACTGGCTTTGAGCTTCTCTCCAGCCTTTACCACCTCACTGGTGTCGTTCTTACAGGTGGGGCAGTACCTGGCAGGAGGTTTTTGTGGATGTGAGAGTTACTCAAGAGCAGCAACGAGGTTCAACGTAAAAGAAAAGATGTACTGGCCATGAAAACACGAGTCAAAAAGTAAACATTAAGACAATATTGACACTTTAAAGTAAACCAGTCACAGCCTTCAAAGTTTGTCTGGCGAGTCATGACGGGAAAAATTTAACCCACATTTATTTTCCTGTTTAAATGTAATCAAGCAATCCATGCGCAACACAATCCCTCTTTATGAGAAGAAAAATCACACTTTTTATTTCTTCTTTTAACAGAGATATTCAATGTTCCAGCATCAGATAACCTGACGCCTATGACTGTTTTTCTTTAAATCACTGATTTTAACCTAAATCAACACTTCATTACTTCTTTAAATACACTGACAACCATTCATCGACCATGTACAATTTCATGTGAAGCGCAGGAGGATGTTGCTGATGTTGCGCCCGATTGATTAGCTACACTCTGCCTCACCAGTCCTCGTCATCTGGGATGGTGGACAGCGGCGGGTTGAGGCAGTAGATGTGGAACGCCATGTTGCACTCGTCACACAGCAGCTGCATGTGAGCGTCCTGCTTCCCTCCGCACACACAGCAGGAGCAGAAGCGGCACTCTGCGTCGGGGTCGGCCTTGCAGTGCTTACACTCGGGCCCACTCTTCCCTGGAAGCAAGAGCAAGAAGAAAACACTGGTACACGTGGACATGGACTGTAAGGCGATTTTATGGCATGGGTGCATGGAGATAAATCTTTCAAAGAAAAAACAGGTTTGGCTAGTCGTAGTTTTAATGATTGTATAAGAGCGTTTGCCTACGTTTAAATTGTCCATCTGCAGCTGAGAGTGCACAAGCTCCTGGCATCTCCACCTTGTAGATTTCATCCAGAAACTGGACTTTACAATCCCCGATTACATCACCTGGACCCCTGGAGGGAAGATGTGAGAAGAGATTGGAAAAAGATAAAGAGAGAGAAAGATGAAAGTGCAAGAACACCTGACATGAACTCAGTAGATGTGTGATTATGCACACAACAGAGACACAGAAGAAAAAAAAAATCACACAGATTCAATTCTATTTGCATCTTGGTAAGCAAAAAAAACCCCAAAAGGTTGGCTTGGAAAATATCCAAACTGCACACAGGAAGAATGATCATCACCCCAAAAGGATCTTGACTCGTAGCTCCTTGTTGGTGCGGGACGTTTGGTTGATGATCTGAACCTCTGCGTCGAACCAGAACCCCCTCTCGTCCGGTGTTTCCATGTTGTAGTTTACCATCACTTGCATGCCCACCTGGAGCTGGTCAAATCGCAGAAGGGTTCTGGCACGTGGCCGCACGTGCATCGGTCGCATCTCCACCACGCCGTTCTCTGGGTAACTGGGGAAAGAAGGGCAGAGAAGGGAACAGAGGTTAAGTTGCGTGATTTATTCATCGCTGCTGTCTTGACACTGTTGTCAAAGCAGTACTCTGGAATTTATTGAATAAGCTAAAGAGATCAATGCATTAACCTGGAGTGCTAAATGTATAAGCAATATAAGCTTCTCTGCACAGAGGCGGGAAACACAGAAAGCCATCACCATAACAAACCAAAGTTTGACACAACTAACTCAAACTAGACTTACACTTAGACTTAAAGTAATGCCACTCAGTCATCACGTATGGGCCTTTGTTCATGTGTGGTGTTGACTGTGTCTGCCGAGACAATTCTGGGAGGGGAGCTGGTGTGTTTCCCCCAGCCAATGACAGCGCACAGGTGAGTGAATATACCACAGCAATGAAACACCAAGCGGATAAATCTCGTGTAAGCTTTCACCTGCAGACGCCGAGCAGGCCTGCTTTTCTGTCGGACAGGCAGGTGCCAAATGCTGGTGGTTAGCTCGTGCTAGCATGCTATGGCTTGAGTAAGAAAGACCTTTAGACAGAAAGGGATTATTTCCAGCCATAATATTGAATTTGTTGTTTCACTCACAGAGTGTTGAAGAACATCTCTGTATATTCAGTCTTGTCTGATTAAGGAGGTTTGATTTACAACAGCATCATTTCTGGAAACGGCGGCTCCCTCTGACTCAGCCAACTCAACAGAGAGAGGAACGTTTAAGAAACTGAAGGTGATTAACAGCCAAGATAAACCATTGTGTAGTGGTTGAAAGATTAGGCTTGGGCAGCTGAAGCTGAACAGCTTAGTTTGACATGCACATAGCTTTAGTTTTCTGCAACTTAATGTTAGCTCAAACTTAACTGACAGTACACACTTTATCCCTGTAAGACTACAACATGTCTGTCCATCTCTCTCTTTCTGCACCTCCCTCTATCCATCTTTCCGAGCCCGACACAGACGGCTGCTCAACATGTTTGTGGTTCTGCTCGAGGTCTCTGCCTGTTAAAAGGCCATTTTTGGTGGATTGATCTCGGGTCTTTGTAAATAATAAAAGAAAAGATTCAGGTCTGGACCTGCTCCTTTGTGTCTCCAGATAACATTTGTTATGAATTAGTGGTTGACTGATTGCCACAGTACAAGTTGGTGGTGAAGGTTGGCAGATATTTATTTACTTTTTAGATGTGGAGGAGGTTAAGAAAGAGTTATTTTCCCCTGGATTGAGTTCTGTAAAGCTAAGCTAAGCTGCAGGTCATAGCGTCATGTTTACATCATGAAAATGGTTTCAACTTTGTCATGTTACTCCAAGCAAAAAGAGAGAAAAAGTATATTTTCACCAAAACAATAAATGAGTCTTCGTCCTTTTCTGGCTTTTCCAGTTTCCAGAAGGACAACCAGCAGCAAACTCTGTAGTGTTTAAAATCTTACACTTTTGAAAAAAAAAGTCTAAATAGTGTTGAATGCTTTCTTTTCAAGCAAACTTGGAGTGGAGATGCTGAGGTTATCTGCACAGGTTTCCTGCCTGCCAATCTTTATTAACTGAAGGATCAGGCCTGACTCAGAGGTAAATTGACAGCTTGCCTGCCTGTCTGCCTGCCAATAGATGGAATTATGCTTACAGACGAACAATGAGTTAGCACTGAAGTTTAACTGCACAACAGCCTGCACACTGAGGTTTGCTCACACGGTGGGAGCTGTGTGTGTGTGTGTGTGTGTGTGTGTGTGTGTGTGTGTGTGTGTGTGTGTGTGTGTGTGTGTGTGTGTGTGTGTGTGTGTGTGTGTGTGCATGAGCGAGCAGTGTTTGTAAGACAACGCTGAGCCTTAGCATGGAAATTTGTCAGAAAACTAAGACTAAGTGTTTGAGAATTTGATCCAGTCAGAATTACGACTAATTAAGCTTTATAAACTTTAAGAAGACCCAGCTGCATATTTAAACCCTTAAAAAAAGGGACTGGAGAGGCCTACTGTCGTGGTAGACTGGGAGAGTTGTGGCACACAGCTAGCCTACTCCCAGGAAGAGGAGGCTGAGGCACAGAGCAGGGATTTCCTCTTTTAAGGCCCAAGGGATTAAAGCGGTTTTGGGTAGGGTTTTTTTTTTTTGGGGAGGGGGAGAGAGAGAGAGACACATGCACACACACTCACACGAGAGGAATATCAACTTTGGAGCACAATGAGACTCAGCATGAACAGAAGTGGAACATGGAGCAACACAAAGGCAGCACAAGTACCCGAGTTTAAGACCACACAGGCTCTGTGCTGGTGTACACTGGCCTTACAATCCACTCAGCACTCATCTATAGATATTTTAATGCTAAATGATCATTCAAGTGCAAGCTGAAATAACTCACAGGCCTGATGGGATAGAAATATGAGAACATTTTAACAAGACCGTGGGGACGTCTAGGGACTGTGAATTAATGAATGCTACTTTAGAAATGTCTTTCCTTCCTTTCATACACTCAAAAGGCAATAAAATCCTCTTAATGGAGAAACACGACTCAATATACCTTGTATTAATAAAACTAAGGCTCCCAGCCTTGTAATGTGTTAAATTCATTGTAAGACCTTGCTACTTTTCTCTCAGTTACAAAATGATGTTGTATTATTAGATGTAATAGATGTAATGTGTCCATACCGATCTCAAACGATGGCTGAAGTGTCCACACCAATATTAAGGGTGAAGGGGGGAAAAAAAGGCGCCTCATGTGGCACACAAACGGTTAAATCCCTTCAACGTCGGCACCGCCTCCCAAATAATTCTTTGAGACCGCTCGGTTTTTTTGATTGGCTTAGCTCCCTGTAGGCTGTCGACGTTGTTTCGCTTGCAGGCTTTGCCAGTGTCGAGTGTTGACGAGAGGGAGGTCAATACTGTTGCCGTGCGACACGTGTCCCAAGGATGTCGAGCGAGAAAAGAAAGGTGGAAGGCATTGGAAAGATATTTCATACTCCAACCTGTAAGTCACTTGAGGAAAAAAAAAAGTTCCCCTTCATAGGTGCTAATGAATGCAAAACACCGTTTGTAGCCATTTTTCTCACTCTTAATGGTGATTGATTTGTTACTTTGTCAGGTGACAGCGGTGGAGTGGCAGGGTCACAGCAGCAGCACTGAACTTGAATAAGGACATGGTCGCTAGTTGTAATATCAAAAGTAGGCCAAGGCAATACTACTTATCTTCTAGATTTGAGTCGTGCTGTGTCACTGCTCAGAGGAACCCCGGCCAGGTTGTAGCTCATCTAGTGAATATTCAGAGCCACAGGTAAACTTGACATGGTGCTCTACTAAAATGTCTTGCTGCAAGTTTGCTGGCTTAATGTCCAGCAGGTAAATGCATCGTCTCATCTGGTGCACCAGCACTAAACCAAAACAGTTTGTTTTGACCACACCTCTGCTATTCCGAAGCCTCCGCTCTCCTCCTGCAGACCACTTCCAACCCCCCCCCAAGTCTCATGTACACACAAGAAGGAGTTATCAATAAGAACGCACCATAATTAAAATACAAAACTTCTTCTTCTAAAAAAGGTTTGTCTTCATTTTCTCTGAAAATGTTTGCCGTGTCTTCGCCAATAAACACAAAACCAATATAATTAGAAAGTGTTGCTTTCACTTTCACTGAAATCTTAATCTGAATGAAGACTTAACTTGGCACCTGCATACTTTCAGACTGCGGAGGAAAATGACGAGACAAGCAAGGAAATAGGGAAAAAGAAGGGCCCGACCAATATGAGATTTTTGGGGCCGATAACGAATCGCCATATCTTTCTTTGATGTTGAGAGATCATAACAACAACTTTATTTGTGTTGCGCTTTGTAAAAACAAGTGCTTCGACATGTGCGGATAGATAGATACAGATGTATAACTTAAATGCAGTTGTGCAAAACTTGTGGAAAAGACAAGTACAATATAACGAGGACAAGATGGTCACTCGAATGGAACAGAACGCCGCGCGTAAGTGCGTCACCACTCGATGCTCTGGAGCGCGATCATGCTTGTTGTAATCCATTCAACACACACAAACAACCACTTGTGTAATACACTGAAGCTGGTGAATAAATCTAGTAAAATCAGCGCATATTAGCCAATAACGTCATTCCATATGTTAATATTGATCTATATTGTCGGTCGGGTAAAAAAATAACTATCCTCGATGTTCTAGGGGCTTTAAGGATGTAGGCAACAAACTTAAACCATGTCAACACTCTTAGAAATGAAAAGAGTACCTAGACAGAAAACGTAGAAATACATTTCATCAGTTGACACATAAGAGAACGGACTTATCAAGAGAAGGGCTCTTGACAAGACTCCTCTGTCATGAAACCATCATTAGCTCTTTGTCTGCTTAGCTGAAGTCCCAGTAAAGAAGAAGAAAAAAAAAAAACACAAAAAAAGAAAATGAGAAATCCTCAATTTGCTGATAAGCAGCCTAGTTGTTGGAACATGTGACACAGGACAAGCAGAATATAATTGCCTCACAGTAGTGAGAGAGAAAAAAAAAAGTGATTGCAGCCTCGCTTAACCTCGGCTTTGTTGGTAATTGAGGTCAAATGTTGAAGCAGAAACTTTCCGAAACGTTGTATCTAAAAGGACTTTAATCTAAAGATGAGACATTTTCAAGTTTTAGTGACAGAACCTCGAAGACAACTTCAGGTATTCGAAAGGACGCTCTCACTGAATCCCGTTATTGTGACAACAGAAGCGTCTCACGTGGTCAATGCATGTAAACTAACAACTCGAACATTTCCATAAATGTGTTGACAAGAGCCATTATGTGTCAAACATTTTTTAAATCCTTATTTGGCATTAAAAAAACAACAACCCTGTGATAGTGTGACCTGGAGATTAATCAACACAGAGAGAACTCATTTCAAATACATTTATAAATCCGATACTCTCGTTATTATCCAGGAAAAAAAAAAATCAGATAAAAAGAAAGTCGGTGTTGATGTGATGCCCTTCATTGATGCAGCATGCGCCGCCTGAGGCCTTGTAGCTCCAGTCATCTCCCTCTGCCCCTCCTCGCCGGATTCATTCACTGAGGCTTCATTTCAGTCAATCTGCCACAATGTCAAATAAAACTGTCGCTGTAAGGGGCCGTGTTCAATTCATCCACTTAAAAAAAAAAAAAAAAACCTCGATGTCGTGGCCCTCGTCTCCCTGCTCACAGGCCAAGTGCTGCAAACCGGCGCCGTAGCCGTCTCGCAGTTAAAGCTTCGCGTCTGGCAGGTGGATTTCTGTAAAACCCCCTGCTAGCTAACTATACATTAGAATCAACCTGAGGACCTTTAGTTTGTAACGGTATGCGTTCATTTCCTCCACTTAAAAAAAACACAGTCCAGTTTAAACTTTGTCTTTATCACTCAGGGAAGCTGATTGTACTCTGTTCAGGAAGATGTTAGCCAACACCATGCACAATATCAGGACCCTGAAACTGGAGCGGCAAACATTTATCTGAATAATCACAAGCTCTTCTCCAACTGTGACAGGTCATAATGTCGTGCTGTACGAAACCTTGTCAAAGACTCCAGTCACTGAACAGAAGACCCTTAATTGTGTAACACAAGACTGGAAAATCTTAAATGTGTAAAAAGTCATTTTTGAGTTTAGATTCCATTCATCAGTCAAACAATGGCTGCTCTCTGAAAAGGAGATAAGAGCAGGCTGGTGAGAAACCTAATGGACATCGGAATGGAAATTAGACTTTCTCTGGCGCTCGTTTCATCGTCGCTCACTAAATTAGTGATTGCAGAGTTAAAGTCTCTCAGGTAGCAGTCGTGCACAGATAGCAAACCTACTGCTCGCATAGCTTGAGATACTCCTTAGAAGTCTTTAACTGCCTATTATGATGATCCTCCTAATTAGAAGACAGAGCCTATCTTTGAAGCATTAATGACTCTATTTAAAGCAAAACATTCTCATAACACCCATTATGCACTTACATATCAAAGTGATAACAATCAGGAGTTATCAAATGAGGTGAAGAGTTATTCTGAGGAAGGAGAAAGTCTTTATGGACGGAAACCTTCTGACTTAACAGCACTGTTATTATTAATTACATTAACAACGGCTCCAAGTGTCCCAGTAAAACCGAACAGTGAGACAGTGTTCACAGTATCAGGACCCTGAAACTGAAGCAGCTACTTTAAAAGGATCCAATATGTAAGATACTGAATACTGAACAAATCTGAACACGACCGTACTATGTGATCAGACGTCAAGGGAAACATGTGATGTTGAAGTGCTGGCCTCTCTGACAACAACGCAGCGGCCGGTGTGTTCTTCGAAGTTTCAATGCTGGAACAGTTTGTGTATTGTTTTGACCAGAGAAGGGAGGTGGTTTGAAAGCAGCCCCTTGGTTTGCCAGGTAAGAGGCAGAAGAAGCAGGAGACAGATGCAGAGCTGGGTAGCTACAGACGCTTCTGTGTCCGTGACACGGTAACCTGTGTGGACCTCGAGTCGAGGAAGGAGGAGGCAATCCAATGTTTTAAATTTAGAATGCAAAGCCCATTTTAAAGTGTCAGAGTGACATATTGCTCCTTTAGATATATATTTTTTTTTTTAAGATTTATTTTTGGGCCTTTTTAGCCTTTATTATAGAGGGAGGACAGTGGATGGGGTCTGAGACGAGGGGGGGGGATGCGAGAGGGGGCGACAGGTCGGACGCGCGAGGATTATAGCCTCAGTACATGGGGGGCGAGCGCACTGCGCCACCAGATATTATGTTTTTAAACTACCACCTGTGCTTTAGCATATTATGACATGTGACCAGGGGGGGGGCGACAAGGCTTCCTAAAAGTGCGTGTACAGTCACAAGTTTGTTTTGTTCGTATGTATGTATTTGGGACTGTAAGTATGAATGTGTTCCTTTTGTGTCATGGTTGCAAACAGTTTGATATAAAGCATCACAGTCCTGTTGGCTAAACATTTAACTATTCCACATTTGATAAAGCAAAACATTTATAGGAGAAAATCGACAGAAAAGACAGAGTGAGCTTTTTATAATTATGGCCAAAATACACCATAAAAAAATAAATAACTTTTTTTACCCAGACACTTCATTTTGTAGTTTTTGATGCTTCATCCTCTTGTGTAAATGAATTAGATTTGAGGTGTTTAAAATTACAACATAATGAGGCTTCATAAAATACGATGCCAGTCCCTATTTTATTTGCATTTAAAGCTCCAACAACATTATATTTGCTGATTTCTTTTTGTATCCGTTTCTTTCTCCACAGAGAATCTTCACCATACGCTGAGCTCAGCTGAGATTTTACCACGAATACATAGATCTGAGTCGCTTGTTATGTACATACACAGGCATACAATCATCAAACATGACCCATCAGGTCCCTGCGAGCAACAGAGAGGAGATACAGATCATGTTTTCTTTGGATTTGGTGGCTCATTACATTCGGTAGAAACGCTGCACTGCCAGCTTCATGCAGGCACTTCATTTGGGAGGGTTTTCTTCTCAGACTATGCAGGCAGGTGTTAAACAGGGGGGTGTATGTGTGTGTGTGTGTGTGTGTGTGTGTGTGTGTCTGTGTGTGTGTGTGTAGGAAGATAGTTCTTTCTAATTTGCTCCTGCAAACAAAGTGATGGCAGAAACCTAGGACGGCACTCAGCATAGAAAGTGATATTATGCATACCGGTGTGTTAGATGGCAGGAGAGTAGATCAGCATTGGTCTCTGAAAACAGATTGATGCGTCGTCGTGACTCAGCTGGTAAAGACCAAAGTCATATATTACAGTTAAGTTGTGTCAAGACACCTCTCCCACATATCAAATGTGTAAAAAGGGGAAAACAATAATCTGATAATACATAATAAATAATTAGTTCCATTCCATTGAAATACAAAAGGAGGATACAAAGAGAGTGTATTTTTGGATTGTGCCCGCAGGAACACTCGTTACCCCGCTGAAAATGATGAAACCTGAATTTGAAACTTGACTGTCAAATGGGAGTGATGTCTGCCTAAAAAAAAAAAAAATCACCTTTAGTGCTCAGAATCCTCCGCTGCAATTTTCAGCAGCATAACATCCCCTGATGGAAACATGCAATGGCACACACGCTATGATAGATAGAGCGAGGAGAAGCCGTGTCTCACCGGTGGCATGTTCACAGCAATTACAGACAAAGCTGAGGGAGGAAAGCGAAGAAGTAATGCTCCTGAGAACTCATGAGTTGCCATGGAAACTTGGGCTTTTGAATGAATTTGCTGGAAAAGGAGAGCGCGAGAGAGATAGACTCCAAATTGTAGCATCAACTACAACACCCCCCCCCCCATCCCCAATCCGCATCCCATGGACTGCCAGGAGAAAGAGGAGGCTGCAATTCTCTATGCACCGAAACGCTGTTCCTCATGTTTGCAGCGGCTAACTGCACAAACACTCTACATCACATTGTATGTTTTTAAACAGCCACACAACAGTAGTATGAACAAACAGCATGAACAACAAGGACGAAACACTGCTCTGCTGTGCCCGTGACACAGCAAACGCTAAAGAGGAAGGCACACACACTCGCTATTCTAATAGAGATGCAGCACTGTGAATTCGAACTGTGCCTGCATGGCGGGATAAATATCCAATAACATTATTAAATATTTTGTTAATGACATGATGTGCAGTAAATGAACACGCATTACTATGTTTCTATGTCTACCTGCTGTTTTTCACATTTTCAAAAATATCTGTTTGCAACATGACCGAAATAAATCCACATGCATTTTCTCTAGCACCAAACAATCTGAATGACGCAAATAGATACTTTGAGCTTCATCTGACTGCAGCAAAATTCTGTGCATGCAGAGCGAGAAAGAATTTCTTGTTTAGATAAAACTATTTTTTTTTTTACCAATTGCGATACATGAAGACTTTGGGATGCTCTCACTGCAAATGCTTGTATCACAAAAATAATGATTGCTATTATTTGGGCAACTCTAATTTTGACGAGACGCATTTTTTGTTCACCAGACAAATTCAACATTTCTGACATCTAATGACCGATAATAATGCATTATTGTCATGCGTTATCCCTATTACCAATATGAGTTCACTTACTCGTCATATTTAATGTGGTAAATGACGTCATCTTCTCTGTCCTTGGTCTCTGGAGTTGAGTCTGTCTGAGAAGTGGAGGCTCCATTACTCTCTGAGTTTATAACAACGTTATTCCTGTTACTGTCTGTGGTTTGGCCCTGGCCGGGGGCCTGTCCCAACTCGGCCTCCAGCTTTCCGTTAGTCCTTTTTGGGGGCCGGCCCACCTTGCCCTTGGGGGGAGTTATCTGTCCTTTGGGTGCTCGTGTCACATTTTCGATGCAGGCCTCAAACCAAGCGCCGATGCTGACGTCTCTGCAGTCCACCAACTCGTTAATCTGAGAAGACAGAGAGTCAGAATTACAGCCTGATAGTGTTGTAAGTCATCAGATACTGTATGCCTTTAAAGATTTCAGAGGGGGGGGGGATCTTTTGAACCAACTGTCTGTTGTGTAAAGGAACGTGACATGTTTGAATGCACTTGCTAAACTTTCAAACTTTAAATGAAAACTATTGACTTTAACAATGTATATTTCTCTTGGCTCTTAAAGCAGTCACTGCCTTAAGACGAGTGTGCAGGTTCATACTGTAGCGTTTCACAATGAGCACTGTAACAGTCAAGGACAGAGTGTACTACCAGTACCACGCTATTTACACGTCTCTACAAAAGGGCTCTACTATATATCGTTTTTAAATTAAATTGCATTGTGCGCACGCAGTCCAGGACGAGAACTTGAGTCTGAGTTGAGCCCTGATTTTTTAGGACTCCTGACTCCACTCAGACTCGTGCACTGATGACTCGGACTAGGACTCGAGCATGTAAATGATTTGGACTCTTAAGATAGAGAGGAGGACTCTGACTTATTTACTGATCATGACTGGTTTAATATTGTTGTTGGTTTTTGTTCTTTTTTTTAAAATAAAACCCTGAAGATTGATTCAGTTTGAAGAACAAGCATGCTGGTGTATTCACGTGCCGTTCTTTTTCCAGCCAGAATGAAATGTAGTTTGTATGGAACACAGAAATAGCTTGGAATTAAACAGTACGCCTCCAAAAGCTCCCAAACAGTCAGTCCAGGTTCATACAGTGATACAGAAGTCCTTCCATTTCATTTTAGATTCCAATTGACCGATTACACCTTTCCTACTTTATAGTCTAAAACGATCAAACTGTGATGTTATTAGATTCTCAATGTAGATGTTGTCTTACACAAGCTAATAAGGTATCAAATATGTTGATAATATTAGTTAAAACTGTTATTGTCATTTAAGTTTCTTAACATTTAAGAAGCAGGAAATCACTGATTTGCAAGGTTCCCACAATCAGACGAAAAATGGCTGCATCACCTGCTTACATGCTCTTTTGCGAAAAACCACATAATATCTTCTCTGAGTGAATAATTAAAGCATGTAACCTTAGTATCCAGCAGGGTTTCACTATTAAGAACTCCTCTGCTTGGTTACAGATTTGATCTTCCTGCATGCCGGACTTAGAAAAGTCAAGTCAATCCCACACATTTCATCCTCAGACATGTAAGTCAGCCAGTCCAGCCAGCCGTGCTCAGTGGAACACAGGAGTGCAGTGTTGACTCAGCAACATGTGGGCTGTAGTCTATTACTAATCTTGAGAGGATTGTAAATGTCAATATCCATGTCAAATCTAGTCTGCAAAAGCATGACAACTTCTTCATTGAAGTTAGCTAAATGCACATTTCATTTTGTCTACTTCTTCTTCTCGTTCATATCAACGAGGCGCTTTGGAACATTTTACAGCAGGGGAACACAAGAATGCAAACAAAGAGAGTGTCCTTCTCGGAAATCTGTGGCAGTACTATTTATTTTATTTTTTATTTTTTTAACAAAACCCTATTCAGACTGTCGAATCAAGCCGAAAAGATACACACCCCTGCAACATTTATCCTTCGATAAATGTTAACGGAACGGGGAGGACGAAGTCATCCCATCTCTGTTCCTACTTCGGTACAGTAACAGAGGCGTTACAGAGGCGAGATGCTTTCAGCTGAGTCAGGGGGCGAGTGTAGTGCTGTGTGTGTGTGTGTGTGTGTGTGTGTGTGTGTGTGTGTGTGTGTGTGTGTGTGTGTGTGTGTGTGTGTGTGCATATCTGACTGTGTGTCTATGTGGAGCTCCTGCTGTGCCTTGCTTCCACAGACTGCTACACTAATGTTATGCCGTTGCAGATTCGAAACGAATGTTACGCCACTTCTGTCTGACAGGGGGAACAGTTGCAATCATGCAAATCTCCTTAATAGGTTCAAATATTGACACTGTCATCCTCACCTTGTACACACCAATTCCTGGGTCAGCTAGTGTGTTTTTGCTGGATGTCTGTGGCTGGATGTCCCGTGCCGGACTGGGGGACTTGATCCCATTTTTGGTACTGGTTGAGTGACTGGTAGTGCTGGTGTCTGGCTTGCTTTCATTAACAGTGCTGGTATTGACGCTGCTCTTGTCATTGTCTTTACTGGTGGTTTCCATAGCAGCCGGGGATGCAGGTGCTGGAGAGTTGTGGGTTTCCGACATGGAGTCAGGGGGATTAGCTGAAAGACAGGAAACACCAGAGGAGTCCTTGGGGGCGGGGCTGTCAGGAGCATCAGTCTGTGAGCGAATCAGCAGCTGGACGATGTCATTGAGACCCACGTTGTAGTCAAACAGTGTCTGGCCATCTTCCATCTGAAAATATTACAAGTACAAATGAAAAAACAACGACATCTGTAATTATCGCTTCAAAACCCCATTGTTGTCTCAATAAGTGCTTACAACAATATTTTTATCATATTAAGAAGGAATATATTTGTCCAGAGAAGAAGCATTTGGAATCCTTAATAGTCCAAAATATCTTTCCTAAAACAACAACAACATGATATCTATTGCAAATGACTCAGCCTCAGGGCACAAGTTGGTACGGTTTGGTTCGGTCCTGTTTGTGTTTCCACAGCCAGCTGTGCCCTAGTTGGTTGGTACGTTTATGAATTCAACAAAGGAGAAAAACGCGATACAGTAAACAAAGACCAACATCCTGCAAATCGTCTACTTTGTCAGTGCTGTGTTTCCCCTGCATAGTATGCATTTAGTAGCGGTGGTGTGCCGCTCCTGAAATATGACCACCGCTGTTAATTTTTTTTTTTTTTTATAAGAGGAAAAAGGTAAATGAAAGTAGAGGGAGAAGAGGAAAAGAAAAGACAGAGTTCCAGCTCATCTCTTTAGAAACTAACATTATATTATTTGAGCTAAGGGCTCAAATGTGAGCACCACTGCAGACATTTTTTTTCATCTAAGAGAGAGGAACGGGAAATAAAAGGACAAGAGGAATAACTTCCCCTTATTTTGCGCTATGGACGCTTGATATCAGGACAATAAACACACTTCTGATTGAGAAACTGTGCATTGGCATGTGGCTCTTTGTTACAAAACGCAATCAAGCTTTGTTTCAGAGAAGGCCATGAGGAGAAATACAGCAGAATAAACAGTCGACTGGGTGTTTAAACAGGGCGGGTTTTTGTTTGTCTTTTAATGCCGATGTCGTACGGGACCAGTCAACAGACTGCAGTGTTTAGCTCCACCTTTTAGGGTTGGATCGATATACTTGGCACCCCAACAGAAGGGTACCAAAACATAGGAATGTACGGTTCGGTAATTTGGTGATCTTTCCCGGCTTTAGTTTATGGAAATGCCACAAAATGCGTGTCGTACTGAACTGAACCACTTGGTGGAAACGGGGCTCGAGACAAACACACTGAACTGCCTCTGAAGGACAAACGAACAGGGATAAGACAGAATGAAACACTGAGCACAGTGAGAGGAAGCACTGTGCTCAATGTGTCGACATCTACAGCATTCAAATAATTCAAAATTTAAAAAAAAGCATTTGAGTAAATCTACCTCCATTTTACTACACCAGTGGCATTGTAGGATCTTGCTAAGAAGTCCATAACAACAAATGTAATCTTAAATGAGCCAATGTTTAGCTTAGTAGTCATGAAGCATTAAAATTACAGTGTTTTGATAAAGATATTTTATTCTTTTTTTAAAATCAGGAAAAAAATACATTTGGACGAGCTGGCAAATAAATGTGTAACTTTAATCATCTGCTGTATTCGTATTTCTCTACATTTCTGATCCACTCACACACACACACTGGTTTTCTTCAAGAAATAAAAAGAGTTACAACAAAATGAAAGAAATGGATGAATGCATGAATTACAGTGATAGGCGATGTAGCTGGGGGGAAAGAGGAAATGACTGGGTTGCTATGACAACCAAAAGAGAGCCCCCCCCCACCCCCCCGTTTTTCCAGCCCACTCCCATGAACCTGAGACATGTACACAATCTCTGTCGACACAAACCCACCACCGCCGCCGCCGCCGTCATCACCATCATATGTGCAGGAGAAAAATAATACCCTCATCAACAGCTCTGAAACACAACGAGGGCCCGTCTGAACCCCCCGTACGTACTCCACGTTTGAGCTACTGTTAGGTAAACAGTGGAGCAGCTACTGCCTTAGGAAGAGAGCTTACTGTGTAGCAGACACGCTAACTCATTTCAGACTATTCATTTTAAGCTCTCAACCCCACGAGCCCATTGTAGTGGAGAGACAAGCATGGCTGCTGCTCTGGCTTGCGCTGCCCTTCTCGTCTTCGTTCTTTGACAGCGAGGAGGAGAGCCTTCAGAGGCGTAGCAGGAGAGTGGTGTAGGGAGCAAGCGCAATTTCCCCATCCCTCCCCGTGTGTGTGTGTGTGTGTGTGTGTGTTGTTTTTTTTTTTTTTAATAGTCTCATGAAATTTAGATCAGAGGAGCAGCGGTGCAAACACAGCCATACAGTGGTGGTAATACTCATCTGTCTGTATGTCTGTCTGTCTGTCTGTCTGTCTGTCTGTTGTAGTCTATCGCAGCATTTCTTTGTCTGTTTCCCTGCCTCAACGCAGTCGTAGATTTAGTAACAGTAATTGCCTTTCCTCCTCCGCCTCGTGCTACTTGATACTGCGTGAAGAAACAAACACAGGAACGGAAAAACAGACAATAAAGATCGCTGGGAGGACCTGCAGCAAACACTCTCTCCAGTGTAAAATACAAATGGACACAGAATTAAGCGCACGGTCGTCAGTGTATTTTCAAACCAACATCTAGTATCATTATCAAATGACGTCGACCCTGTACCCGTTTCAACGCTTTGGACTCTCACTGCAAGGTTTTGCAGCCCTGACAACAGTAACAACCAGCTGAATAATCACAGAGCAAAAAAAAAAAAAAACAGAGACTAAAACGTACAATGATACAAATACTCTCATATTCAAAGAGGTCACGATCTCTTTACAGAAATATCACAATTTGACCGTGCCGAACATGAAGGACTGATAACATCATCAACGATGTGACGTCTTCTCCTTCAGCATCAATAACGCAGGCAAAAAAAAAAAAAAAAAACAGGCATCCCTTCTGGTTTCTTCACGACGTGACATCAGAGTGATACGTTGTTCAGTGCACCAAAAGGGGGACTTCATTACCCAGCACCCATCACAACAAAGCTTTAGACAAAACCAGAGGCACTTGACTTGATGATTTGTCAAAAGGCTCAGAACACGTCAGTGTCAAAATCCTTGACTTAGCATGGGTGTGTGTGCGTGTGTTTGTGTGTGTGTTTGACTGGAATAAAATTAACACCTTTCCATTGGACTAACTCCTCTATTTCCTATTCACAGATACTCTTTCAGATTCTTATTTCTTATGAGGTATGAGTCAGAAATATTCTAACAGTTTCCTGTTGTTGGATTTCAAAGGTTCTCAATGCAAAATTTAACAAACTACAGCACCATCCTCTTGTAACCATGTCTGCATGACAAGCACATAATACTTTAAACCATTTGATAAGGTGCTCAGAAATCATTTGGTCCATCAAATATCAAAAAAAAAAAAAGATGAATTTTTAAAAGGCCTTCTTTCTTCTACGTAGGTAGTCCAAACCCCCCTTACTCATACCCAGTGTCTTCTTCGCTCGTGCCCCCGCCCACAGGACATGTAGGCAAAATGGGTCACATTTCCAAAAACAATCACAAGGAGTGTCTGTGTGTCTGCCATCTACGAAGCCTCCATCTTGGGATTTTTTTTAATCCCTCACTCTGCCAACACTTATTCATTGTCCCCCGAAAACCATCGCACTGTCAATGAATGAACTGTGAATTGACAGTGACTGTCCTTTTAAAAAAAAGGTTTGTTTCACAGCTGACTTAGCAGTCGGGATGCGAGCCAGTCATTTCAACCGGCCGTCTTATATCGAAATTAGAGATTGTGCTTTTGATATTCAAACGGCACCACACAAGTGCTTTTATCGACGCAAGACAAACTCAACAAGAGAAATTTAAGACAATTAGCAGAATAATAATCTTGGTAGTCCTTTAGTAATCCGAGCTGAACAAACAGCCCTGCTCAGGTGTAACATCTGACGCTTAACAGGTAGTTGAATTGACCAATGAGCAAGCGAAGGCTCTGAAGCGTCGATACAAAGGAGGAGTAAAACTATCAAAAGGTGAGAGTGTTGGGAGAGCCTGCAGTTGGAGTTTAGGTTTCGGGCCTCTTTTGTCTTCACTCTTTGTCGAAGCAATCCGTCGAAGAAGGGTGTGACTGCGTACCGCATGGCTGCAGCCACCTCTCGTTCCCCCCCCGCCCCCGCCTCCCCCCCCTCATATAGAAGGCTTGGCTTATCAATCGAGGTGCCACAACATCCGCGCATGTATAATCAAATTGTAGTGCTATCTAGGTCACAGCAACAGTCTGCATGAGCGAGGGCAAGCCAATAAAGCTTTCCTACAGGCCAACAATGGAACATGTTAGTTGCCTCTGCAGAAAAAAATAAAAAAACACACACACACAAGTGAAGAAAAGCCATATTTTTAAGGCACACAGACGCGATACAAGCAAAGCTTTTAACCACTTACGGGACAGGATGAATGTTTTTTAATTAGCACAGAGAGTCTTACAACAAAGTGAGCGTGGGTGTTGGGCTTATAGGCTGCACTGACAATGAAAGGTGTGTGTCGAAGTCTGCTCGTGATTAAGGCGAGATGTTAAAAGTGAAATGGAGACACAATGAGTGAGTGCAAGGGCATATTGCAAAACCCTTGAAAAAAAAAAAAAAAAGGACAGTGAGGGAAAGTTGAGTGGCTGGCTGCTCCAGACCCTTCCGACTGAAGGGCAAGCATGACTTTGAACTGGTGAGGCAGCGTGCACGCACTGTGAGCTGGAGGGAAAAACAAGACGCCATTTTGGAGGGGAATTAGACTGGAGTTATTCTGCTACAAGTCCAAAATCTTAACAGTGCGCAGGCACCCCTCCAAGCATGTTAAGGCACACGCTAGTGCGCGTTGTGTGTCACTGGCTCATTCCTTGCATTACTTGACACGTGGAAATCCCCTAATCAACCTTCCCTGCTTATTTTCCAGAGAAATGAAGGCAGCACAGGATTCACTTGGCGCGGCAGAGTCTCTGCCACAAACAGCTCTGACACACGGCTCTATGACAACACCAACAAACGACTGATGAAGAGTTCATAAAGCACAACGTAGATTACACGTTTTTTTTAATCTCCTACTGTTAATGAACTTCTTCTTTAGTCTGCTTCCTGTTGACTTAAGGAAGCTGTTTGGAGCAAAGGAATTAGCCAACTAGTTGGGGAATGATAAATGCCTCTACTTGCAGTGGTGCTTACTTTGTAACATCTGCCGTGTCTTTTCAAGGTTATCTAAGAAAACCTTTGTTTTAGCCGAAACTACTCTCTCTCTCTCTCTGTCTCTCTCTCTCTCCTGCATTCAATACAGAACATGAAGCAAATCGACCCATTGTGGCCTGTTAGATTTATATCTGAATGTCTCCGTTATTATTTAATTACACAACAGGAAGAAGAACAGCCAAAATTGAGAAGGCAGAACACTATTTCTAAAGGAATTTCTGGGGCCTACAACAGCCAAACACATATTCAGCAACGTGCTGTGACTAAGTGTAACTAAATGTAAACAGTCTGAGATCGACACAACATACAGTATATGCTGTTGCTTCCTGCCAGCTCATCTGCTTGCTTGAGTCATACTGTGTTAATATTAGCTTTGTAATGGTACACTGAACGACAAAATAAATCATGACACCGGTGTTCTGTCATTATGGACAACACCAGGGCTTGTAGGGTTTCACAAACATTTTACACACAATAAGAAAGGTTAAACGACCGAAAAAAACAAATTCACACAACCATCCGCTACGGCGCTCACAAACACACGTCCACATGACGACAACAGCTTGTACTTGCCAAAGCGTTCTCTTTCATGACGGCTGGCATTTAATCACGTTAAACTTTTACGTGTTTTTATCGGTTAACACTAAACAATTCATAGTGGGTGAATTTCCACCCCACCGGGACAGTGACATTTACTGAAGCCTCATATGTTACAGCCTTTCAGACCAAAGAGATATTTGAGTCCGTTCTTATGAACAAACATTTTGTTTCCTCTCAAAGAAAATGACATCTGAGCACATGGGATATTTTCACAGACCCCTCTTGCAGTTTTGTGTTGTGAATTGTCAGTTATATTGTAGATCGTAAAATCATACAAAGTTAAAATTACAAAGACTCATAACAATTTAAAAAAATCATATAAAGCATGTACAATCCAATTGTAATAATATAATGACTTTATATTTATTGGTAAAATAATCCAATACATGGAAGTTTGTTGATAGCAACAAGGAGCAGTGTGGTGCAGCTTAATAATCATGGAGTAACAACGTAACTTGTTTCTTAGCATGTTAGGGATACAATTCCTGCTAATGCCATTATATACTTTAGAATTATGTTTACTTTTAAAATTAACCTGTAAAAGAATGTGTTCTTTGATTTCAGTCTATTTACGCCTAGACAGAAATGTATAACTTACAACAATTAAGTCATAATTTTGTCATTTACTTTTAACATGTAAGTGTCCAGGGCTAAACCTTTGACCTTTCTTACTCTCTGCATTAATGTTGTGATCACATGTAGAGAGTAGTTTACCAAAACTGCACGTCTCAAAATAATGATGATAAATAAGAACAGTAACTAAAAAAAACTGTCTAGAAAAGGTTTTTTTTTTACAGTATTGAAATAGATTTAAACATTTCACTAGAAAGGTTACATTTTAACCTCTGAAGAAGACCTTTCAATGAACGGATCTCTCTTAATCTGTCTAGTACAGCCCTGTGCATCTTCACTGTGCATACCGTTGTAACATTATGTAAACACAAGTACACTAAGATGTCAAGGCACGTGGAGCCAGGAGTCCCCTCCTCCTTCAAATTATCATTAACATTATCATAACACCACATGCACGAGCCCGATGGCTGCTGCCACATGTTACAGAAAGGAAACATTAAGGCATGAATGGATGGATCTTTAATGCACACGTGCTGTTACAGCTTAATGTTGATATGGTTAATGGAGAGCGGATCGGTGAGTGATGATGGAGGATGTTTGTTTTTGCACCGCTTTGGTCTACATGTGGAAACAGAGGGCGATGTTCTCTTTTCTCTCTCTCGCGGCGATGTAAACAAACATGTCTACGGCGGTGAGACATTTGTTGCATGCAGGTTTCTCTTCAGAGCAACCCTAAGCGATGTAACATGGTTTTATAACAGCGGCTAACTTCCATGTAACATCACCATTATTCTCAGGGGCTGGCACACCGCGTACCCCGGGCTCTTGCGCAAGAACTATTGGCGAATTCCTATCAAAACAGGAAGCTCGCATGGGTCCGAAACACCAGAGGACCACTCCAGCACCAGCACCAAACCCTGCCAAAAGAGCATTAAATAACGAGGGCTGCAAAGCAAGACGACATGCAAATAGTGTTTACCTGCTTTCCTCTGTAGAATAGGCGCTGCTGCTGTGGGCTTACATTGAAGATGTCTTGTATTTTCAGGCGTAAAGACTCAATTTTTGTCAATCTAGAAAGGTCCTCAACGGTTCGCGTCTCCTTCCCGTCTATAGTACGAACCTGGATCCACATCGTTGTACCGCCCTGTTACGCCACAAAACAGCGGAAAAAGCAATGTTTCGTTGTTAGTATTGTTTCGAAGTAGGAACAGAAAAAACGTTCAGGGCTCCATTGCGTTTTTCTTCTGCAGAGGTAACGTCGGACTGGCTCGCGCAGGAGGTGTCTCACATGAGGTCGCGGCGCCAAGCAAATCTCGCGAAATAACGTTTAAGCGAACACAGTTTGCACTTAAAGGCGCAGCAGCTCTCTATAATGTCAAAATAACGAGCTATTTCTAACATTAACGGTAAACTACTAAATACAGTACATTCGTTTTTTTGCATTTATCCAAAGTGTTTTTTAAAGGATAGTTTAATGCAAGACTTGACCCGAGATGAAAAACACATTTAGATTTATGTTCTAACATAAACTTTTTTTATTCGTCCGTAGGGGATTTGGGATTGGGAACTAGAGGGTCGCTGATGTAAAGCTCAGAGACGGGCCAAGTTTTGAATGATCAAATTGGTCGCTGGAGAAGGGTGTCCTTGGGCCAGCTACCGATTCCCCAAATTGTTCGGGCGCAAATCACTGTGCAGCATTGCCATCACTCCATGTATGCATGCTTTCATTAATGCATGGCCGCTGAAACTTGTTAGTACACGTGTGTATTTTCCGTAGGTAGGTGTGTAGTTTATTCATGATCAATAACACAGTGACACAATTAAATTTCCCTTCGGTTGTTAAGAGATAGAAAGAAAGAACCAATCAAAAACACAATAAAGAAGTTTTTGTTAAAACAATTGTTCTTTTCTGAAATGTTGAATCCATCCCTATACATAATTAGCTGAGCTGATCTGTTTAAAAAGGCTGCAAGATCAGCAACACAAAATAATAATAAAAAAAGGGGGAAAAACGAGGATACAGAGTAATGTTCTTCATGTTCTTGTGCAAAGAGAATTCAAGCAAGTTATTGCCTTGTCTGACAGTAAATCACATGCGTCTCCTGGTATAATACCTTAATTAGACTGACTATGTGCCAGATCTGGACTAAACGTGCCACTGGCACATAAGAGAATCACACATTGAGTATACATGCTGTTGTCCAATTGACATAAGAAACACGACAGCTTTGTAACACAACTTAAGCTGAAAATATACTTAATTCATTCAGGGACATTTTTCCACGAACAAATGTGGTGAAAAACAACGATGTATTTCCTCTCATCCTACAATAGTACTATACTTTAGCTTGTTATTGTTTTTATGTTTTATTTGCACACTGTGAAGCAATTTCTTACCTGTATTGTAAAGTGTTATACGAATAAAGTAGTACAATAATATTCATTATTACTTACAACAACCTAAAACAAATGTTGTGTAGGCTGTTTCTTACCCTGAAAAAAAACTATTTTAAAGCAGTCAGTTATCTCAAGCAGCACACAGATACTTCCTTTGGATTAACAAAATTTCCCAAACAGAGCTTTATTCACATTAAGCACGGGTTGGAGCTTTCTTGGAGAGTAAACTGTAAATAACCCTCGCCACACGTAGAAATGGTCGCTTACAATTGCTCTGGTGACTGGCGACATCTAGTGGCGAAATCAAACACTGCCCACGTTTGGGGCCTGTATCAGTTGGGACCTATATTACATAGCTTCTGTAACTTATTCAGACACTTCAGTGCACAAGTTATGAATGGGAATTTACGTTGTTTCAGCCATTAGTTCTTCTTTCTGTAGGCTTCGGAATGGTATCACGGTTTCTCTTATTTTAATGGTAGCTTTCACAAGTTGTGCTTCTTTCTGTGAAAATGGAAGACACGACCACAACAGGGTAAATAGAAGGCGGCAACGTTAATGCATCAGCATATTTGTGATAAATATTGCGCCGACAAAATAATACCAGTTTGGTGTGGCACACGACCCGTTAAGTGCGTAAAAAAGGCTGCGCACGTTTGCATCTGGCGCGCGCGCAGGGTGGAAGTGAAGTGGACGATGGGAAGAAGTCTTCAGTCGAGCTAGACGGAATACTCTGAAAACACTCCTTATCCTTAGCAAATACTTACAGGGTTCAAACGAAGTGTAAGAGACGGCGCACATGTTCCTCTTATGTTAACTTTATTCTGTTTCGTGTGTCCTAAAGTAGCTGTCAACTTGCAAACCTAGCTGCTTAGCTGGATGGCTAGTGATAATGAACTGTTTGCATTGATCGGACAATCAGCTAGTGTTACTCTGGTAATGCTACTCTAGCCGTCTTGCTGTCACTGACGTGACTCCGTACGCTGACGACATGAGATGTCTGGATAACTTTTTAGCAGCTGAATATTTATTTTCCTCAAAAACATTGCAATGGGCAGCGAACGCAGCAATTGCAGGCCCCTGAATGGAGACAATAGCAAGCTAACCTAGCTAGCAAACAGTCGTGGCTGCTAAGCTGCATGGTACAAGTCTGGAGCTCCACTGACAAGGTACGTCTTTTTTTGTACACCAAGCTCTGCCTCTGGTCAGTTTGTTTTGGTTTTATGTTTCACGTGATCATGAGACGCTACGTGAGGAGAGAGTTCACTGTAGAGCTCCCAATGCGAAAGGAAAACTAACTTTGTTTACTTATTGTTGATTCAAATACTGCTAGCGTGCTTGCTAATAGCTGACTATAAGCTGGTTAGCCATTGATCTCAGGAAATAAAAAGTTTGCAAAGATCAGAAAGATATAGAAAAAGTGCTTGTATATTAAAACATTTAATTTTCAGCAGTTGCATTAATGTTATAAAACTAATATTTCAAGTAAATTATGTCAGCAGACTTAGCCAAGGGATCTTAACTAAATTATGTATGAACATCTAATGTGCTTTCTCTCGATTCTTGTTGTACAAATGCGCAGTAAGCACTGTTTTTATCTCTCGTTTTCTGCAACATGTAGCATACCATGGCCGACACCAAACTGTGATAGACAAGACCCAGCAGCCCAGCTCTGACATCATGTCTTCACAATCCAAATGGTTGAACGACAATGAAACTGATCTTGTCATAACTGAGGACGCTCTCAGTAATGGTACATGTGAAGTTGAGACTATGGTAGCATTACACTGTCATGGTGACAGTGGAGATGTTACTGTTGAGGTTGACCCTGCACTGAGTAATGATGGCATGTCAGAGTTTTCTAACAGTGACCTCTCTCTGCCGGAGGTCTGCATTTCTACCAACAGTAATAGTTTTGAGGATGATATGAACTATGAAGTCCAGCAAGCTTACAGGATATTCACTGGCTTTCTCTTGGACAAACACAAAGGCATCACAAGCCCATTCCTCCATCCTACTGATCACCAGGAGACCCAGCATGGTATTGGGGGAGTCACGGGCAAGGGCCAGTCACAGCTCAAGCAGTCAATGTGCTTGTGGAGGATGGAAGAGAAGTTTGTCAACCAGGAGTATGAAACCATAACAGAGTTTGTCGCAGACTTCAGGCTGATGCTGGAAAACTGTTATCGCTACCATGGGGTGGATCATTGGCTTTCCAAACAGGCTCAGAAGCTGGAAATCATGCTTGAGCAAAAGCTCACGTTGCTGTCCAGGTAATTATCATACAATTACATAGATGTAATGCTCAGCAAACAATTAAACAGCTTTGGGCCTGGGCAGAAAATGCTGCTGGGCAACTAATGTTTTTTTGTTTTGTTTTTTTGTTTGGTAACTTAATTTAGTATTTAATAGCATAACTATTTACCTGTCTGAAATTCAGTACAGCCCCATTAACACATGATTGTAACTGTAACATGTTTTTTTTAAATAGTTTTTATATGAATATTCATATAATTGGCAAGGCAGATTTATTGATATAGCGCGGTTCAGACACAAAGGCAATTGACAGTGCTTTACAGACATGAAAACAGAAATACATGAAAACAAAGCTGAAGGAAAGAATGCAACAGAGATGAATAAAACAGAGCAAAAGAAAGACTGTACATCTTTAAAAGACAGAAAATAATGTAAAAGTACTCGATGAAGTAACAACTAATAAAAAAAATAAAGAAAGGAAGAATGTGTTGCACTAAGGCAGTAGTATAAAGCCTGAGTGAATATGAAGTTTTAACGCCGGATTTAAAGGAGCCAAGTGTGCCAGCACTTTTCAGGTTTTCAGGAAGTTTGTTTTTACAGGTGAGGAGCGTAGTAACTAAAAACTGCTTCACCTAGTTTGCTTCTGACTCTGGGAACACTGAGTAAACCTCTTCCTGAGGACCTGAGCGGTCTGGATGTTTTATATTGTCCAATTATATCTGACATGTATTCAGGTACAAGGCCATTCAATGCTTTATTGACCAGTAGTAAGATTTTGAAGTCGATCCTCTGACACACGAACAGCCAGTACAGTGATTGAAGCATTATCTCACAACTATCACATTATATATCAAAATACACTGACTTGTTAGAATAGTCCTTTTTGTGAGAATTTGAAAAATTGCACAGTAGTTTTATGACATCAGTAACATTGTTTACTTAAAACTAAACTAATGAGTATCATCAAGTAAATTCTTATTCAATACAAAGCATAATTTATTTTTCTGTTTTTCAAATTAGGGCTCTGAGAGAGAAGACGACCTTGGCAGTGACTTCTAAAGGACGGTTTGGTGTAGAGGAAGAAAGAGGTTCAGGGGGCACTTCCACAAGGCGGAGACTGGCACCTCGTAGCCTGGCGACCATCACTGTGGGTGGGCATGAGTCTGTCATGGTTCAGACCCTAAGGCTAGAAGAGCAACAGAGGGTCAAGGAGGAGAAGAGGTGATTGAAAAAGAGCGAGAAGATTACAATTTGCTGTAGTAAATAGTTTTTTTAAATACATTTTTATATCTTTCAAATTTGGTGAAAGAGTAATCTTGCCATGAATTAAGATATGTTTTCTAACTCTTCAGGCAACGTGAGCTTGAGAAGAAAGAAGCAGAGGAAATGTCAGCTAAAGAGGTGGATGAGTGGGAGCAGACTTTACTGGCACAAGCGTCTCTCCAAACTGTGGACACACTTTGGGAACTCCCTGCTATAGGGCACTTCCTCTGCCTTGCTCAGACTGCCCTTAACCTCCCAGAGATTGTATTTTTTGAGCTGGAGCGTTGTTTACTGATGCCTCGCTGCAGCCTTCTCCTGTCCAAAATCATGTCTTCCCTGCTGTCACCATATCAGCGGAGGGCAACCCTACACCGTCGGCCTGCCCTGCCTTACCGCCGTTGGGAATCAGAGCTCAGGCAGAAGGTCATGGGCTGGTATCAAGCTGTAGGTGCCTCCCATGATCAGTCAGCTCGGGCTGAGCAACTCGGTCTCTGCCGCCAGTTTTTTAGTGCACTTGGAGAGGTGAGTCCTTTGACAGAGAAACCCTTTCACTTGCTGCCCTTCTACCAGCGAGTTTGGCTTCTAAAGGGGCTGTGTGATCACGTTTATGAGACACAGAAAGACGTGCAGGATGCTTTGCTCTCCCAGCCCATTCATGAATGTAGGGAGTCTATTTTGGGCTATGACAGTAGAGAGAATGCCTATATACATTTTCCACATTTCTGTGGGGCAGACCTGAGGATCTACTGCCAAAGCCCCAGCACACCCCCAACTTTCCCTTTCCCCCCTTTATGGGTCAAAAGAGTTGGAAAAGAGACAGAGGGTGAAGAATCAGATGGAATGAAGGATGACGGGGTTAGAAGTAACACAGGGTGTTACGGAGACACAATGGCCATAGGAGAGTGTGGTGATTTGGGAAATGGGAAAGGAGAGCTTCTTGGGCATTTCAAAGGGGAAAATGGAGAAGAAGAGGAAGTTAAAAAAAGGTTTAAATCTTGGTCATCAAGGGAGGAGGGTTCTGAATCGGTTTCATCTGATGGAGACTCCTGTGAAGATCCAAAATTGGACTTAAACACTAACTTCTTATTCCTGTCACACACAAGTCCTATTGGAGGAAGTGATATGAAAAAGAATATAAAGGAAGAGACTGTAGGGTTGGAGCATCAATCCAAGAGACTTCCATTTCTGGAGCAGGGCTTCACTTTGGACTCAGCGCGAACCATTAAAGCAGAGACAAAAGAGCCTTGTCTGAGTGTCGGGGAGCACAGTTATACAGGCAGGTCACCTGCTCGATCAGTGAATGTGGCCTTCACAAACAAACCAGTGGAGGGAGAAAGTCTCACTCGGGGACACCAAAGATCGTCCTGTTGGGAAATTTTCAAAAGCAAAACAAGTAATCTCCAATCTGAGGATGAATGTGGGGGGACATCAAGGCAAGCAACACAGTTGTCATCTGAAAGTGCCCAAAACTCAAGTGAAGAGAGGGTGAATGACAAAATCTGGACAAAAAAAAAAAAGCGGAAGAAAAAGCGAGGGAGGGAACAGCTGCCAAGGGTAAAAGGCGAGCATAAGCAGCTGCAGAATGTGGACAGGATGAGGCTGTCCCCAGCTGAGACTGCCAAGTCTTCACTGCAGCAAGTTGCCACAACGATCAAAAGAAAGGAGAAGAAGAAAAAACATAAAACAGGTGTGAAAAAGACTATTGATGGAAATTTAGCAATTTTCTTTTGGTATTGCATTAAGCTCATTTATAAGTATGCATTCCAAACCAAAAATCTGTGTTTTTAACTTTTTCTTTGCTTTGTTTAATGACTGTAACTCTTATGCTGTTGAAAGGAAAAGAGGTTGATCCTTCAAAGATAGTTAAAGATGAACCTTCAGTTGAACCATCATTCAAGGTAATCCAACTAACACTTTGATATGATATATACCCATGTAGGATTTAATTTGTACTTCTGTACTGTGTTAACCTTACTTTTATGATTGCAAAACTTTTGGTTAAGCTTTACCCTTTTTCTGGCTCTCTTGTTCTCTTCATTGAAATGTTTTCATTCAATCTTTTATTTTTTCCCCCTGTAGTTGGTATGCACAAGTCTTGAAGAGTTGCGAGAGTTAATCAGTAGGACAGAAGATGAGCTTGATGACCTGGAGAGCACCAAAAAGAGATTGGTAGGGGACAATCATAGTTCTGTTATGAGAATGACCCCAAGTCTAAATGCCAAGTGTATAAGTTGGTGTTGAAAACGATGAGCTCACATATTTTTATTCATTTTGATGTTGGTGACTTGACTTGGTCTCCCTTGTATGTTTGAACTGACAGGGTCGGTGGTATTATCGTAGAGAAGCAGTGAAAGACCTCCACAGCACTCTAATCCGACTACTCAATGAGCTTTCTCCTTGGGAACCCAAACTTGTCAAGGCCTACCAAAGGAATCGGTACATCTTGTAGTTATGATTTGATCAATTACTGGAATATTGTTTCGTTTTTTGTAATCAAAGCTTTGATGTGCTAATTGTTGGTCTTGTGCTGCTAACAGAAACAAAGTGTAATGTTCATCATTGTATATAGTTTATTTCTTGTAAACGCAATATTTGCTGGATCAAAGACAAATCCTTGCTCTTCTATTTCTGTGTTTGCTTCTACATAAGGCTTCGTTTAAAGAAAGAGTTTGATGAATTCAAGAACCACCCGGAGTACAATAACTTTGTGCGTGAGGAGTGTATTTCTTCATCATCATCATCATCAGACGATGATGACGAGAAAGATTTTGGGAAGGAGTTGGGTTCGCTCTCAGAGCAGAATAGAAGATCGGAAGACGAAGACCTGGAACATGTTCCCAGAGGTCTTTGGAGTGGAGGTAATACGAGATTTAACATTTAAACTTTAAAAAGTATTATCTGATGAAGGTATACATGTGTTTTCCCTGGTCATAAAGGCTACAGTGCACTTAAATCAAATAACTCTCTGGTCATCCTATTTATCAGAGGAATTGAAGTAATGATGTAAAAAAATGCATACCCAGCTATCAAATCTGTAAATATCTGTTAAAAGTACCGGTACATTTTTAATAAAAACTTTTTTTTTTTTAATGTTCCCAGCAAGCACCAGAGAGTTTTTGGCTGAGTCATCTGGAGAAAGAACAGTCTTAAACCACCTAAAACAGCCTCTGGACTCCACTGGGAAAGGCATCAGCTTGGTGCCAATGGTTCATACAGGCATCAGTAATATTACATCCACTCCTGACTCTTGTCAACTATCAAGATCTAACCAATCAGGGGATTCAAACTCAGCATCGGCAGCCAGGCTTCCTGCCCAGACTTCACTGTCACCCAAACCCCCCATCCTTAACCCCACCACTGGACTACCTAGGGGATATACGCCCATCCCCACCCTGTTGGCTAAGAGTGTGGGAAACAAAGTGACCTTAATGAAACACCCTACTGATTGCCCAGGGGCCACCAATTTAGACAGACAGAAAAAAGAGTCAATGGTTTGCCCACCTACCTCTACAGTGACAACAACAACAAAACTTTTAAAAGCACAAAGTTATCCGTCCAGTGTCAAGAAAAAGTCCCATCCAACACAGGCACAAGGAGCCCAGCAGACCACAGTAGTAAAACACACAGGAATGGCCATAGTGACGGCAGCTCTTCCTAAATCTTCACAGGCCAACACAACACAGACTGCACCAAAAAGTCCAGTCCAATTAATTTACAAAGTACCCGAGAGGCTGGGTCAACTTGTACAGAAAGAAGGTTGCAGCAGCCCAGTCAAGATCTCTGTTCATCCTGTCATGGACCAGAACAGTGGAGAGAAAATCATGCAGCAAGTCGTGATTCTACCTTCAAACCTCCTCATTAAAAACACTGAAGATAAGGCTCCTTCTTTTGCTCATCAACAGTGTAAGGGCATTCAGGTCCCCGTTTCTAAGATTGCTGGCCCCTTATGTATGTCCACTAATGTGCCTGGGTTTACTATTCCTGAACACAGAATCCCTGTTCAGCAAGTAGCTCCCCTTAAAGATGCTAAGACAGTGAGGACCCCTTCTCCCTCTGTTTCCACTAATCTGCAGCAGGTAGCCCCAAATACAACAGGATTTAAACGAGCACAAGTCTGCAATGTTCCCGCTAGCACAACTCATATTATCCCACCAAAGCCCTCAACCAACAAAACCCCTTCAAGTGCAGGTTCCCCTGAACCTATGAAATCTACAGCCCCCAAACAGGAGCTTAGAACTGTGTGTATCCGAGACTCTCAGTCCATCCTGGTAACAACTAGAGGAGGCAACACAGGCATTGTCAAAGTCCAAGCATCCCCAAACAAAAATGCACCTGATTATTTGCCCTCCTCTCCAGTCATCACCATCTCACCTCAGTTCAAAGCATTTCTTGTTTCCAAGACATCACAGACTCCTTTTTCCGCCCCATCTCAGACTTCATCTTGCACTGTCCCAGCACAGACAAGTGTGTCTTGGGGGCAACCTCAGATGCAAGCTCCTTCTGTATTAAAGTCCCCTTCCTCTGTCACACCTCCCATGTTCACTGCAGTTACAGACGGCCTTCCTGTCATGGGTTCAGGAAGCCAGTCTGCAGGCACTACTATTGCTCCAGTTCAAGGCTCCAACACCACAGTTGGTTCAGCAGTTACAACACACATGAGTCAGCAATTGCTAGTGGCTGCTGCTGGTTCTTATATTCCAGCTTCATCAGTCAAAAACACTGTTATTTCATCGCTGAGCAGTTCTTTGGTCCCCCAAGGTTTCACTCAGGGCGAGTTCACCAGCAAGACTGGTGTGAAAAGGCCATGTACAGATGAGAGATCCCAATTAACGAAATTCATCTTAGTAACTCCCCCAACTTCAGCTGCATCAAATGTGGCCTTATCTACAGGTACACTCTCTTCCACAAAGCCCATTCCTACTTCAAGAGTCATGTTCATCAATCAACCTGCTGTAGCCACAACACCATCCGTCACATCCGTGGGAAGCATTCAAAAGCAGTCGACAGCAACAGGTGCTACTGGACAGCCGAGGACCACTTCTTTATCAAATCACAAAATTGGTTTAAGTCCTGGAAAGCCTGTTGGTGGGGTCAGCTCCGAAGCGTCGAAAGTAAAAAACATCACTCTGCCTTCAGGTAGGTTTCTTGGTGTGGTGGCTGGTTCTCTTGTGTTTGCTGTATCTTGTATTGAATTACTCTGGGAAGCAATTTAGCATGAACCAGAGATTATTTTTTCATTTGTGCAATGAACGACATGTTTTACCATTAACTATTTTGCTATGGCTCTCCACAGGTTTTCAAATTCAGTTAACAGGGAAGACAACAGCCCTTGGACAGACGATAGGCGCCAAATCAAGTACTCCCTCAAAAAACATACCTGGTTCTGTGTCATTTCCAAGCTGTCCAACGGCAAGCACCACCGGACTGGACCCTATCACAAGCTTGGACACCATCACAAGCTCTTCTGCCCTGCTTGCATCTTACACTTCCTCTTCTACCAGCACAAAGCTCCAAGTTTTACCATCATTCCCTATTATTTCCCAGTCGAGCTCTTCCACATCCACTTTTAGTGCTGCCACACTGCCTGCAAGAAACATGATCAACAAAGACCTTGGTATGTTTCAAAATATAATGTCCAGCAACTCTCCTGCTCAGGTAACCACTCCTGTGCAGAGTAGCCCAGCCCAAACCTCCAGTGTCATCCATCAGCCTTCAATGCCTACAATTGGTAAAGAATCTCTCTCATCTTCCCCTGACTTTGCTCCCCATAAAACCCAAGCATCTCTCCCCCTGGCAACGACAACCAATATCCCAATCACCACCTCTACTACAGACACGATCCAGAGGATAGTCATCAAAACATCTACGCCCCTCGCTGCAGGAACGCAGATCCTCCTCAACAATGCACGTTTTGTAGTCCCTCCCCAAGGATTGGGTCCAGGCAGCCATGTCCTTGTCATCTCTAGCTCTTCACCTCAACAAGTGCCTACTGCCAGTGCTACCAGCTTTGCAGCATCAGTACCTCCACAAGGGGTGAGCCATGTCCCTCTCGCTCCTCAAGCACCTGTTTTACTACAATCCCCTGCTAGGCTACCTGGTGTGCCAGCTTTAAGTTCTCCTTTTGTAGCATGCACACCTGCTGTTGGTCTGTCATTGCCAGCAACAACTTCCAACATCATCCCTGTCCAACTTAAAAGTCAAGGATTAACGTTGTTACAAAGTAAAACAAATGTAGTGTCTGCTCTTCCTAGGTTGCCAGCTATGCAGACTGGTAGCTTCGCATCGCCTCCAGTGGGTACACCCACTATGGTCTCTTCCCCACCAAGGTTAGTCAGTGTACCAGCCCTAGTTTCCCCAGTGGTGACCAGTGCCTCTGTTCTTGGCTCTGCACTGGGTACTATCAGGTTATCTGCTGGAACACCAGTGAGAGCAGATTGTTCATCCAGCAGTGCACATACTGTAGCACCCACCTTTTCCAGTTTGTCAGCACCTCTATCATCCTTCTCTCTTTTACCCGGCTCAACAGCTGCTCCCCTGACCAGCCCGGTCATAACAGTGCCCACAACACACTCATCCGCTGCAGGCACACCAGCTTTGCATTCTGCTATACCTGCCCAAAAGATTATTATAATGCCATCTCCAGACCTAGGCATACAGCCCCAGCACACAAGTGGAATTGCAACATCCTCCACTGCTCAAACACAGGCTTTGGCTTATACAGGGCTGGGAAACGCATCAGTCAAAAAGATGGTTCCTGCAGGAATGCAACCGTTGCATGCTGGCATTTGTACACAGGTTTTGCCAACAGTGGCTGTCCCACCAATAGTTAGTGCAGTGTCTAGGATGCAGACACTGCCTGTTGCTACTGTTCCACCAATTGGAAGCACTGTCAGCACTTATGAAACACTGCCTGGTGTGAATGCACCTTCATCAAGCACCAATGTAATAATCTGTCCAACTCAAACAATCTCTTCACTGAAGACAAACAAGGACGCCCACTCGCCTGCCATTCTGACCAATCAAGCCCTTGTAAAGCACTCATCATTGGATATGCATACTAGTGTATCATCAAAGCTACTGATTAGTCCTGATGGGGCTGTTTTGAATACAGTTCAGGGCCAGGTCAATACAGCAGAGCTGACCACCTGCCCCAAACCACTGGATGCACTAGTAGTTTCCCCCAACAGTTCCACTGGAGCACTCCATGCACATGATTCCTCTTTACAGCCCTCTCAGGCTGACAGAAAGTGCACCAATTAACTAAGACTGTGCCAGGTATGTGAGAAATCACACATACCACTTTCCACTGTCTAGTTTTGGCAGAGCTCATAATAACCATTGCTTATAGTACTCAAAGTATTTAAAGAGCTGCCTTCCTGCTGTAGTATGATTCACAGAATACTGGAGATCATACCCTGATTAGAGCATCTCATAGGTGAACTGTATGCTCATGCAGACATTCTGGAAATGTTTCAAGGGAAAACTGTTGGGGTTACTCTCTGATGAATGTTATAGATCCTTGACTTTCCTTTTTTTTACTTGATGGCCAGTAAAGACAACTGTTAAAAAAATCTGTAGAACAGGAGTATAGATGAATGCAATTTGAAGCTTTTAAATAATTGTCAATACAACTACAAGTAGATAATACTTCAAGGAGTAAGACTTTGGATACTATTCATTGGCACAACTTGCTCTCTTTTATCCGTCAGTCTGAACAATATAACTGTCCATTTTCAGATTCTGTCACATGGTCCTTTGTTAAACCAGTAACCGCTTGAAAAGTTCATTTGAGTTTTTTTGAAGTATAAAGTAATAGATGGATTTTTACTACATGTTCAGACTCATGTAAAATGTTTTGAAGTCACATTTATTTATTTTTACCATATAGATTTTTCAAAAGTATTTACTAGGTACATTTTCAGTGAACAAATGTGGACATCACTGCATGGAAATAAAAATGCGACTGTCCCCAACAAATTGAGTTTGCTCTACTTCCTTGTACAGAGACTCCAGTGAAATCATGTTTTATTGCTTACTGTATATACATTGTGCTCATTCATTTGAATAATTTTACAAAGTGAGGGATACAATACTTTCTCTTATTGGTATATTTAGCTACAAAGCATATGAAACCATAATGAAAGGGGCATCAGATTATATACCATCAGACAATAGATGAAATGTAAGAGTTTGTTCTCCAGTATTTTTTCATCTTCAGACATTTTTTAGTCTTCAGCAGACATCCTTCAGGGGGTGTAGGGTGGAGGCAGCGGTACTGAAGAAACCTTTTCATAGGCTGGAGGAGCATTAGGAATCTGAGGAAAAGTGAACAAGAACGACGAAATGAACAACCAGTATGTTTTGTGGAAATGTCTGCATAACCTCTTTTCTGTTTGAAGTTAATAGGATTTTTGTACAGTAAGTTGCCTTTTCAGTTAATTGCCTGACCCTGGGTATTAACTGTCTCACAGTTCAGGTCTTGAAGTTCTTGCAGTACAGTTTAAATGATTTCATCTGTTTTGGAACTCAGGTGACATGAAATGAAAAGAATGGAAATAGTTCAAGCGTTCTGCTACTGCAACTTCCTCTCATATGAGAGGGTGCTAATCTGTTCATCTCCCTTGACTTTTCTGCAGTCTTGGATACAAATACCTCCCTGAGGAATGAAACATTTTAATACCCTTTCCTAGTCTGGTGACACAATAATCTCTTCTTCAAGCATCCATTACATCAGCTTCACGTGCTTCACAATGTGTTCAGAGTTTTGAGACTCTAGACTAAGTACCTACATACCCCCCTGTTATGAATTTTAGGTTGTACAGCCTCTGGCCTATAGGTAGCTTTTGGGGGTGCATGAAATATGAGTATTGAAATGGGTATATCAGAACAACTACTTTGACTTAAGGAGAAGTTGATTTAATGGAAGGCAACCATGGATTCCTCACCTGAGGTTGGAAGCTGCCAAAGTTTGTAAGAGCCATCTTATTTTCCGCAGAAGGTCCAGCCTCTGAGAATTGACCTCCTGTGAATCCTGGCGACCCTGATCTAGGGGTCTTCAGAGGAGAGAAGAACAATAAGTTGTGAAATAGTTTTTTTTTTCTTCTGTTTTTTTAATTAAAGTACAGGGTGATGTATAGGTGTGAGAAAAAAAACATTAGTAAAATGGTAGAAAACTGAAATAGAGGGTGTCTGAAGATTTGGGAGTTTGAAGTATGTGAATTGCTTTTCACAATGTAAAAGAATGTTAAAACATTTGTATTTAAATTGATAGTTTAAAAACAAATCACGGAAAGGTAACACTTCATTAAAAATATATATATTTTTAATGAAGTGTTACATATATGTGATTTTCTCACCCTGATTATTTTGTATCCACTTCTCTTCTTAAAGTACCAACAGCCCAGGATGAGGAGAGCTGCAATGATGACCACCAGCAGAACAATGCCCACCGCCCTGGTTTGAACAGTACAATTTAAAAAATGGCATTAGGATTTAGATAATGGCTTTATTATAACAATGTTTTATTGTTCTATTGATGGAAGATCACAGTTCAAAACTAATCTAAAAAGGTATACAAAAAGAGGTTTCTCTAGTGTGTTGATCCTCGAGATACACGTACTCTTCAGCTCTGACATGTTCTCCTCGTCTGCTGCTGGCAAAATAAATGTTGAAGTCTCCACGAGGCATCCCGTGTGTATGATTACACCGCATGAAGCTGAAAGTCAACAGAAAATCACTTAATCACTTAATCACACTTAACTTAGTACACTGTTGTAACACAATGAATTTCTAAAACTGTTCCAAATTTTTCCTGAGCCTTTTCATAATGTCACTGAATTTAGAAATACCTTAAATATTAATTAATCCATAATGTGTATCACCAGTCTGCTATTTGGATGTTGGACCTATCAGTCAAGACAGTAGACACTAAACTAGCATGAATCTTTTCATTGTTAAGTTAATTTGTTGTCCTTTACAGTCCATTTTCATCCATATTTTTTGTCCAGATTTATGCTTAGACTTGAGTGTATTAAAGTTCCATATGTAATTTGCCTAAATAGTTGCATCCACTCAACACGTCACAGCAATAGGGATGTAGAGCATTGCACATGCAGATAAAGTATGTAAATGTCTGGTTACTTTTAAATCCAAAACAAAATTGCACTGCCAAATTCAGTTATCAACACCCTGGTGGTTTCCCAATAGCTTATCTTGATGTTGACAGATGCTCGAGAATAGGCTCTTAGCTGGATGAAAAATTAAAAAATATCAACATGTTCTTAAAAAAAAAAAAGGAAAAATAGTGCTTCACATGTCTGAACTCATCTTGTTTGTGTTTGTTTGTTTTGTTCTCTCTCAAAGTTGCAGAGCAGATGCATCATACCGTAAGTGTGAGAACAAAGAATTAGTTTTTAATCAGATAGATTAAAAACTAGTGGAGCATAATCCAATCGCTTGTTGATCTCTTCTTCATAACAATGCCAGCGCTGGAAGGTTTAAGCATCACCTGTTGCAAAGTATTCTTTGATGGCAGTATAGGACTGCAGCATCTTCTCTTGATCCGGTAAAAAACATGCTGTGTCTAACTCATTTTACAGTAATTTTTAAAGTTAAAGTATAGGCTCAATAGTTTGCACAATACAAATTATTCTAGAATAGAAGTGCGCTTCAAATGGGCCACACATAAATTAGTATGAGGAACAGAGCATCATCTTACCAAATTGGATAATTAGATTGAAGAATACAATTCCTCTGCTTGGGATGCCTTCTCACATAGACTGGGTCCTTAGAGCTCTGTGTTACTTCAATCCTCAAATACCTTTCCCCAGTTTGCCAGTGAACAGAGAGGGGCAGAAAATCCTCATGACCGTCACGGGTTAGAGGCTCATGGTTAAACCCATTGAAGCAGAGTAATTACCGTGAAAGCCCGCGGTCCTGAACGCAACATTATGAGCCACTCGTGAACATACAGACGTCAGCTGCTGTGTGCTTGTGTGTGAGCATGTCTGTGTGTTTGGTATTGTATTCACAAATACCCTAATCGTATGCTAATCTAACAGCTACACTTAACTATAGTTTAAAGCTCTACTTACGACGGAAACTGTTATAAAAATGAAATCTCATACTCAGGCCTATATGCTGTGAACATGTTATTGTCCTAACATGAGAAATAGAAAAACAATGTGCATTAGACTCGTATATAGCCATATAAACTTTTGTTAATACAAAAACAAAATGAAAAAGATTCAAGAATTTTATTTGGATGGATGGATTCATTATCCAGACTTTTTTTGTCTCTGCATCTTCACTTTTGTTTAAAGCTCATTTGAGAAAACCTAGATATCATTGGAGAGGAAAAACTTGGAATATATATATGTGTATGCACTTTCTTCCAGTTGAGAGAGAGAATCCCAGATTAATTGAAAAGCTATAGTGCCATGTGAGCGTGAACGTGACACTAAGCGATGCCTTCAGGACCCCTTCTGTACTCAGATAATATATACTGTATATATATTTTTACGTATCTCTTCCTGAACAGTGAAGTGCATCATCTGACTCATTGACAAATATCCCACTGTAAGGCTACGTCCTTATAGTCTTTATTTAAACATTAGGTTTGTTTGCTCTGGATCATCATGCATCCAAGTTTATGAGTATCTGGTGGAAGATGTAGCCTATCTAATGTTTTTGATATTCTCCTCAGAATCAAGACGACTAAACCACGCTTCTGAATAGGCTTAAAAGAACAAGCAGGCAGCCAGACTTCACAGGGGGAAAAAAACACTTTGCTTTTGTCTGCGAAATACAGAATTTGTCCACAAGAGGGAGACTAACTCCTGTGTTTGAGTCTTCTCTCATGTGGAGGCAATTCGGCGTTTCATTTCATTCATATCAATGATAGCATTAAGTAGTTGTTTATATATCAGTATATACGTGTTTCGGCATGCCTGCACTTTTAAATAGTTAGGGGCAAGTGAGAAAAGATAAAGCAGATAATGTATGTGGCTTTACGTGGTAAAATAGAAGCAGTCATTTTGTTATTTTTACAGTCTATGGTTTGTCCTGGTAAGTGCACGAAGACTTCATCACCTAGTTGAATAAACGACATTGATAATAAAAAGTGTATGGCCTCTAATCAGGCAAATAAATGTAAATTCGATTATTTTAAGGAATAATAACGCACTATGCCCTGTTCCTGTCATGTTTGTGCAGCATTAGTTGTGGAAAGAAAATACTTTAACTTGTGTAAAAGCACCATTAAGGACGGTTCCCACGCTACACACTCTTTTATCATTACGCCTCTTATTAGTGACAATGCGAAAATGTATTAATAATATAACTGGGGGGGGGGGGGGGGGGGGGGGGGGGACTATATGAGGAAGCAACAATACCTAATTAAATGAAAGTTTCAGTTTTCACTCAGCAGATGTTTACCTCTCTGTCAGTTATTACGAGACGTTCACGGACATAACGTTAGCCTGGCTCCCCGCCGGTTGAGGGAGTTATTGCTTTTATCGGTTCTTCCGGTCGGCATTTTGAAAGCGAGAGAGACGGGCAGAGGGGAAGATTTATTGTGGACCCTCTTTTTCTCTGATTTTTTTGTTTTGTTTTTTAACCCTGTTATACACGTAAATGTAACATCCAGCGTCTGAAAAAGATCGTCGCCTGATAAGGTCGGTGTGTTTTTCAGGGGATGCTCCTCTTCTTCCCCCTCCCAGCAGCCGATATGCTAGCCGTGAGAAAGAAGAAAATCCCCCGAAGAAGGGAATCACTGCCGTTGTGTTAGCTGATCACTCTGAGGAGCTGTTTGAACAGCGGGACGGAGAGGGAGCTAGAGACTCTTCTCCAGCTCCAGCTGCCATCCTACTCCTGCCCCTGCTCCTCCCCCTCCTCCTCCTCCTCTTCCTTCACCAGAACCACTTCTCTTTCTCATCACATCCAGAGGTAAATAAGCCAGATTCAACAATAACAACCTATTTCCAGATACATCATTTACCTCTCCGGGTGTTTCCGCAGTGTCAGGCAGACCAGGGAGCCGCTGGGGACCGCTAACGGGATTAGCCAAGGGGATAATTTTGATTTGTGATGGGGTCTTTGCTTTGTACCCCAGCCTCCCTGGCGTCGGGTCGGGGTTACGCTTCCTTAGGCAAGTCCGAGGTCCACTTTGCGAGCTAAAGATGCGTCGAAGAAGGCCATAGCAAGTGTGAGTTGAAAAAAAAAACATACACGACCTGTTCGATGAGAATAGCGCCCGGAGTAGGAAGCTAACTGTGTTATAAGCACTCCCGGTGATGCTAGCTAGGCAAGTTACACATATACCTTGTAAGTTAGCATACGTTAGCTAACATCTCCAGTTGTTGCTAGCCGGCTAAGCCTGAGTTGAATTTAGTCACTTTTAAAGACGATGTTATGGTGTTCTTACGCTTAACTGTACCTATTACTTCCTAAATGTAATAACCGGGCAACAATACAGTCATATCTGTTGTTAAGAAGGGCTAATGTTGCTGTTGTAGTATAGGTCAGCCCCGGAAACCCTTTAAAGACTGTAACGTTAACAAAAGAAAGAACTGGAGATGCAACTAGCTTTCATTATTTTCCTTAATGTCTTCGGGTTTGGTTTCGTCGGTTTCCAGAGGCGGAAATGTATGTTATTAAAGTGGAATTAGTCGAAACACAAGGTTAGAGATAAACTGAGTCGCAAAAAGAAACAATAATGGTCGTAACTTTATATCACGATTTATATCCGATAGCTGTTTCTGCCACCTGAGTCTGTTTACAGTGCTGGACATGGCCAACTCCACTTGTACCAGAGCTACATTGGCAGATTTTATTTTATGATTCAGCACCAAATTGTATGTTAGACTTAAGCAGGTTGAATAATGTGAACCTTTAAATATATAAACAATGAAGGTCTTTGTTTACAGAGTCAAAGAGAGGACCAGTGGATGACATGGTTTGGGCACCAGAAGCTGTTTCAAATCAATAACTTATAGAGACATGCCCAGGCTTGATACAGGGCCAGTATTGGCTGTCTACGTCAAAATTGCATTATGTATGCACAGTGTAATAATGCACACTTATGTGTAGACATAGGGTTGAAGCCCTATCTCAGAAGCAGTATTTTGCAGTGATAACGTGGAAAACACTTGGTTATTTAATAATACCTTGTTAACAGTGGACATTCTTTAAGAGTGTATGTTGCCACTTATTGTTTTGTGTCTCTGCAGCATGTCGGAGATGTGAGGAATAGGAAGAGATTGGTGATATTGAGCAGCTTGTGCATTGACACGACCTCTTCACCTCATCTTCAGCATGAATGGTGATATGCCTCATGTTCCCATCACTACTCTTGCTGGAATTGCTAGCCTGACAGATTGTAAGTGAAACAGCATGTCTCTTCATAGTCTAAACACTAACATTTAAATCAAGAAAGTTCAGGTTTGTGTTATTTGCCTCACTTTGGCAATTTCAGGCCAATCCTTGCTGAAGTGGCATAAGACTGGCATTTGTAGGCTCAGATTCACCAAATACAGTGTAAACTTTATATTTACCATAGGCTACTCTTAATATCCACACAATATTGTACCCAACGAAGTGGTAACTTTGTGGATCTGTCATCACTCAGATACTGACATATTTAAGGCCTTTTGACAGAAAGATAAACAAAGATAAATCATGTGTTTTTGGTAGTAGTTTAACATGATTTCTGTTCCCTTTTGAAATCTATTATTATTATTGTCATTATTATTATTATCATTATTATTATTAGTGTAGTTAAATGATGTTGTATTAAATACATGTATCTTAATTTTTGAGACATTTATTCAATTTGACCTGGAATAAAATGAAAATATACTTCAGTTGAAAGAAAATGTGTTTAAAAAACATAGTGTTATTGAGAATTAGCATTTACACCAAGTAGGACACCAGTTTCTTTATTCAAATGATAAATTCTTACATATATATCCAGCTACTAACCTTTTTTTTCTAGAACAGTTTGTTCAAAAAAAGAAATTGGCCCCACTTCTTTTCATTCTGCACCCAACATGTCTTGTCTTTCAAACATCCTTCAGTGTTGAACCAGCTGCCCTTGCCTTCTCCTCTCCCTGCCACCACTGCTAAGAGCCTGCTCTACAATGGAAGGATCTCCGATGAGGTCAGCAGCCTCCTGGTGTGTCGGGACGAGAATCTAGTGACTCAGCTGGCACAAAGCCTCAACCAGGTCTCCACTGAACACATGTAAGTACAACTTAGCAGTCGCACCTAACTGAGAGTTCTTTGAAGAACTACAATTCAAGGACAGAAAACTTGTCAGTGGCCAACATAGTAGGCTTGTTCTAACGCTAAGATTTGATTGGGAAATAGATCATGTAGAAGATGGTAAATTGTCAGTAATATATGTGGAAATGCATTACGATGTGTTACATGATTTGTCCTCAAAGCTGCATTTAGGTCAAACATAGTCTCCAAGTTGACTGGACTATTTTTTTGTTTGCCTTTCAGAGAGTTGAAGGACAACTTGGGAAATGATGAACCTGAGGGTGAAATGCCAATGCTTCTACAAACATTGCTGTCAAGGAACCCCAAAATCTTCAGGGATAAAAGTATGCAAACACACTGCCATGTTTGGTGTAGTAAGGGCAAGACAAGAAGAATGTGACGTTTAAACTTCTGCTAGACCTCACCGATTGAACTCTTTGTCTCTTCTGTAACGTACCATTTAGCTGAGCACTTTTTCTGTTATATTTACTTTTAGTGCCCAGTTTTCACTACATTAGTTTTCCCAAGTACTTCTCATTGGAAATGAGCTGACCTTATCTGAAGGGGAGCCATGAGATAAACATTTAGGTTTTTTACTCTCTTGCCTGGTGATTATTTTGGCTCTTCTTATCTGTGAATGGAGCAGGCTGTAACGTACTGTGTTGAAAAAAAAACCGAGTCTGTTTAAAGGGTAGCTTCAAAAACAGTGGATTGGCCCAAACCTTTGAATTTCTTGAGCCTTGAACATTTGCATAATGAAGAACGTAGCTGACTTGACTGGCAGGTGGACACATTGAAGCCGTTTGTCAAGAGAAGCTGAGGGCCTGTACATCGGCCTGTTTCTATACTGTTATGTGATAATAGCATTTCCAACATGGCGACCACCATTGTTGGGCTTGAAAGTGCTTCATCAGAAACAAATGGTGATGTCACCGAGTGTACTTCCATGTTTCATATACTGGTACTCTGTTGAAAGTAGTCTGTACTGGCCATCGTCATTTAAGGTAGTTGTTTTTATTACTGGTAGCTCTTTTTTTTGGTCAACAAGTGTGTCCAGTGACGGTGATATCTTAAACCCTGTGTCTTTATATCTGAAGTGTCAGGTGTATGCTTTGCCGATATATCTGGTGATGTCGCTGTATATTATAACCTGAGCAATAGATTGATTTTGTCCTTTTATCTTAGGTGTACTGCAGCAGCCATTGATACAACAATATAAGGTGTCTCAGACCCAGGTACATGGGAGTCCAGGATCTAACTACCAGCACACCACTGTCCCTCAAAGTCCCTCTGGGTAAGTCAGAACCAGCATTGCGTCAATTATGAACAAACAAACAAATAAAAGTGTTTCCACATCTGTTAAGACAACTTCATCCTCTCTCACAGATGCTTCACATCCCAACAGTCTGGATCAGGCACTCGGTTTGCACAACAGAGCAGCCCGATACCCAGTCCTTATACCCCTCAGAGTCCTGCAGACTACATGCAGTACAACCCACCCAGCTATTCTCAACACCAACAAACTCATCAAGGTGAGTAGACTTTTAAGTCGGGAAAAATGTGCTGTTTAAAGTGAGCTGCCCGTTTAACCTCGAGTAGGACTAGCAATCTGTAAATGTTGAGTATTAAGAAATAAAAGAAGAAGAATTAGGCGTTTCACGTCTGTGTTTTGGGGGAGTTGCTGGTTTAAATCAAATCAAGTTGGACTTTCAAAAGAAAAGCCCTTTCTACTGAACGCTTTTGTTGTTGATTCTTTATTTTAACAGACACGTTACTGAACTATTTATTGTTCCTTGCTGAACATCAGTTACACTCTAACCTTGAAATATTTAAATATCTTCAAATTCCTCCAACTTTTTTTTCTCCTCTCAGTAAAACAATAATCCTTTCTGTGATGACACCGACTGAATGGTTTTATGTAAATGTAGCTGCTCGCGAGAACTTTGTTAACAGTGCTCTGACCTTTCGACACATTTCTATGAGGATCTGTCGGATAATTAAAAAGACGGAACATGCGTAAACTGACTAATTGTGTTTTTGCTCTCTGTTTTAGTTGCTAGCGTTGTGAGAAATATCCATCACAACAAGGTCTCTGGACAGCTGTCAAGTAATTCATCGCACCATAATGCTGGATTGGGCTCAGATGAAGACTACATGAACATGGCTCACAGACTGGGACATGAGGTAATACCAAGAAGGAAGATATCCTGAAGCAGACTTACAGATAACAACTTCTCAGAGTGCTAATAAATGTCTTCTGCACCTACAGGAGAATGACCCCTCCATGAGGGCCTCCAAGTTTCCGGTTAAATCCCCACAGTCTGTGTGTTCCCCAGCTGGGAGTGAGGAGGCTGTGAAAAGTATGCTGCCTTTGCGAAAACTCAGTTTTTATTATTTTGTGCTTTCGGAATATTCGCAGCATTCATTCTTCGCTAAGACTTATTATTTTGTGTGACATTGCCCTTTATTTCCTTTGTGTTGAAATAGGGTCCAGGCGTACCCTCATCATGCAATCACCCCAACCTGATACGCCACCAGGTGCAGCTCCTGACCTGCTCCTCACCTCTTCTGAACGCAAAAGAAAGCAGAAAGAAAAGATTAAAGAAGAAAACAAGCAGATTGATAATAATGCTTCGTATGGCATTGTCAGCTCTCCAATAAAAGACTCAGCGAAGTTGACTCTAAAACTGACACGAGTGAAGAGTCCGAACACGGATCAGTCACATATCAACTTTCACGAAACGGATTCCATGAATAACAATAGCCAGTTGTCAAGAACCGCCCAGGATTTGACGCAAAAGTTAGGTGCCGAGGAGCAGGAGAACTGTCAGCAGGTTCATGTCCAGCAGAATTCCAAGGAGATCGGAGTCATCGGCGGAGATGTGTTTGATGATTCTGAGATTGACACACTTGTAGAAATTGACAGAATAGAACGCGAGTCTGCAAGTGAGAGGGAAAGGTGGTCTAAAGAAGTCCAGGATAAAGGTAAAAAAAAATTGTTTGTTTTTACCTTTGCCACCATGTGTATTTTTACGGACTGGGTCAGTTTATGCTCATAGAAGGTCTAAGGGATATTTTTTTCTTGCAGATAAACCACTTAAGAAAAGGAAGCAAGACTCATATCCTTTGGAATCTGGAGCCGAGCCAACTGACGGGCAAACTGTAACAGGGGACAACACTGACAGCAAGCTGACACCCAAGAAGACAAATGCTGCAAGTAATGGTTCCAGTCGGCCTGCTTTGATGGTAAGCATCGATCTGCAACAAGCTGGAAGATTGATAAGACAGCCTGTAGTGGTCCTGGAACCCCAGCAGCTGTGTGAGGACCACCTAAAACGAATAAAGTCGAAGAGTGATGGAAAGGTGGATACAGTTGTTGAAAACAGACCTGAGATCATCAAACAGCATTCTGACAAGCCGAGGAAAACTGGCTTAGAAGGGCAACCAGAAACCCCGAAACACAAGCAGGACGGCCGCCGTGAATCCAAACACAGACACGACGGCAAAACTGACAGCAGCAAAGGACTCTCAGATGACAGACGGCCAGATACACCACGGCAGAGACATGAGAAGCATTCAGACTCAGGCCACAAAGAAGAAAAGAATCACATCAGTCACAGATCCAGTGTCAGCCAAACCAAGACTCCAAAAACTCCAAAAGAGGTGGAGCGTAACTCCAGACAGGAGGAAGACAGAGCAAGAGATAAAGATAGAGATAGAGAAATGGTTACAGATAGAGATATGGATAAGAATAGAGAAAAGGAAAAGGATAGAGATAGAGTGAAAGAAAGGACTAAGGATAGAGATAGAGACAGAGATAAAGATAGAGAAAGAAAAAGGGACAAAGACAGGGACAGAGACAGAGACAAAAGCAGAGACAAAGAAAGGGACAGGGATAAAGACAGGGAAAGAAAAAACAAGACATTCTCAAGTGAGAATTGCAAAAAACCCTCCCCTGACCAGGATAATAAACCTGACAGCGCTAGAATAAAGCAAGATGGAAGCAGAAAATCCAATGACCTCAACGGTCGACAGAGGACAGACGGTCCTAGCCTTCAAAATGCCCACCATAAGGATGAGACGAAGAGTGGTGAAGGCCAAGTAAGCTGCCAAGCGTCAAGCAAGCCGCAGTCTGTGGAGACAAAAGCTAGTGAGTTCCCCTCATACCTGCTGGGTGAAAAGAAAGGAAGTCTGAAGAACTTTGTCATTCCTAAATTGAACCGGGAAGGAAAGGATTCTCAACAGCCGAGCAAAGCGAAAGACGTCTTTGTTGAGCCCCGAGTCCGGCTGGAGAGAGTGTCACTGTTAAAGAACTTAAGCAAAGCATCGAAGCCTGTTGTCGTGGTTAAGAAACTCAGTATCGACGAGGTCAAAAGCATCATTAAGGAAAGCAGGGGTGCTCACAGATCCAAGAACTCATTTGACAAATCAGGGAGAGGTATGAAACACTTTGTTTATTGAACATGTACACTGAATGGTTGGGGGAACCAGCATCTAAACAATTATTATCCAATCAGCCCTTTATCCAAATGTAAAGTAGATAATGAAGTGTTTCTTATTAGTTCTGTCCATCACTCCCTGCTGAAATTCCACTCACTTCTTGTGCTTGCAGAGATGTCGCTACACGAGAAGACACACAAAAGAATGCACAGCATGATCAGCAAGAAATCCAAGTACGCTGAGGTGGACTCCGATGAAGATGGTGAAGGAGACTCTGACGATGAGTGTCAGTTTTTGAAGCTAAAATATCAAAATGTTTACACACAAACACATACCAGCACTATAACGTCTATCATATTGTTTACATTCAAAGTCTCTGTTACTGTTACAGCTGCAAGGAAGAGGCACAAGAAACATCACGACAAGACTTGGAAGTCCGATGAGAAGAGAGGTACAGGAGATCATCGTACCCACAATGCTCGGCGGGGGTCAGGCGGCCGTCACCGTGAATTGAGCTCGGATCATTCGGATGGCGGCTCTCCTCCTCCGAGCCTGAGTGATGGTGAGGCTTTACTCAGCTTTCCAGTGGACATAGGCGTAATAGCAGAGAAGACATCTTGCTGACAGTGCTCATAGTCCTTTTATATCTATCAATCAATCAATCAATCTTTATTTGTATAGCGTCAATTCATAACAGGCGTTATCTCGAGACACTTTACAAAAGCAGGTAAAGGACCTTACTGTTTGTCTGTTAACATTAACGAAAGAGCAGGTAACAAGACCATGCTCATTGTTTTGTTTACAAAAAGCAGGTAAAGGACCTTACTTATGGCTATATTACAAGAGCCCAGCTTAATCCGTCATAGCGTGGCAAGAAAAAACTTCCTTTTAACAGGCAGAAATCTTCAGCAGACCCGGGCTCATGACGGAACAGCCATCTGTTAAACTGTGCTGGGCTTGAAAATGGGATGGGGGAGATGGGACAAGATGCAGAAAGAAGAATAGGATAGGATATTTATTTAGTGTATATTTAGAGATCTAAATTAATCAATAACCTGATTCCTCCTGGGAACATGATGTCCATTGTTGTTTGTATAGGTCATTCCAGATGTGTTTGTTCACCACCTTATTTGCTTTTATGAAGGTTTATTCTCTGATGGGCCCACTGCCCAACAGAACTGTAGTATTGCTTAATATCTAAATTATGTAATCTGAAACTGTTTTTTTTATATTGTATTATATTGATATTGTTTTTCTTGCTGCTGGTGTTGTTTAACCGTCTGCCATTTGAACCAGAGATCAGTCACGCCAATTCCCTCTCGATTAAAATTCAGTGATTAAGCTTAAAGCAAGAATGTGCCACCTTTTGATCCAGTAGATGTCGCCCTTGAGCACCAGCGCGAACATCTCCAGCTGCATTGCTGTGCTAGCAAGCTAATGGTAGCTCCCTTTAGTTAGCTCGTAGCTTCACATTCAGAAAACCCTTGTGTGACATTTAAATAAGCAGTCAGTGCAGCATGTTATTCTTCTTTTCTTTACGCCCTCGCTTAAACAACTTTCATACACAAGGGCAAGTGCAGCCGGCCGTCTCGTCCATTTGAACACAATGTAGAAATGACACACTCAGACAACTCAGCGACCAGGGTGTCACACTCCTTGTAGACAGTCATGACTCAGAGAGTTATGTTCATAGGATTTACTGGATTTTTGCTAGATCTATGTGCAAAATGTTGCATATTCAGCCTTTAAGTTGCTGCTTTCTTTGACTAATGTCATCATGTTTGTCTCTCTGTCCAGTTGCCAAAAAACTGAAGAAACAGAAACAGAAAAACAAAAAGTCCTACGACTCCAAGCTGACACACGAAGGTATTGTTTTGCCACGTTTTGAAAAGTTTTCAAAGATTTTAATGAATTTGACATGTGATCACATTTGACATTTATGTTGACGTTCATTTCACAGAGATAATGGACTCCTCCACATTTAAGAGATTCGCTGCCAGTGTGGACAACATTCTTGAGAACCTTGAAGATGTGGACCTCACTAATGCAGGTAAACGTTGAGTGGTGCACAAATTCAGATATTATTCGTTTTTTGTTGCCTGCTTTTTTTAGCAAAGGTAAATACACAACCTATGCTCCTAAACAGATGACGATGAGATACCTGAAGAGCTCTTACTTGGAAAGCACCAACTGAGTGAGTTAGGCAGCGATTCTGCTAAGATGAAAGCTATGGGCGCCTTTAACAAGGTAAGAAGAACATGTTAGCACAGGGTAATGAATAATATTTGGTTGTTTCAAACCTGTAGAACACAGCAGAATCATTATGAAACTTACTGCCCATTCTGTCATCCACAGTTCCCCTCTGAGAAACTGGTGAAAATCCTGAATATCCTGGAGAAAAACATTCAGGACAGTGTCAAACTTTCCACATTAATGAATCATGTAAGTGGTCAGGCCGATATTATGCTTTTACCAAAGAGATTATGATTTTTTTTCTGCAGGTTTAGTTGTAATAAGAGTTTTTTGTTTTTTTTCTCCACATTTGTAGGGTAATGATTCAATGGATGAGGAGCGTCTATGGCGGGACCTTATCATGGAGAGGGTGACCAAATCTGCTGATGCCTGCCTTACTGTCCTCAACATCATGACATCTCCAAAAATGCCAAAGGCTGTCTATTTGGAGGACGTGATCGAGAGGGTGTTGCAGTACACCAAGTACCATCTGCAAAACTCTTTGTACCCGCAGTATGACCCGGTCTACAGAGTGGGTCCCCATGGAGGTTTGTTGTTTTTTTATTTCTTCAGAAAAAAATCTAGATCATCTACAGCTACTATATTTGTATGTGTTTAAATTTCATCTATTAGCAAGCTGCTTCGAACATCAACTAAAACTGAAAGCAAATGTGACACCTTTAGAGATTTCTGAAGACAACAGATTAGTATCAACCATACATTCCTAAAGCCAACTCCTGTTTGACCCAAGTGGCAACCTGGGGTCTTGAAAAATGAAGCCAATGCGGAAGTGCAAAATCCTGCAGTTTGTCGACTTTACGCTTGAGGCTGGCTCCATGAGCCCAGAAGACACATAAACACCTCAGCCAAATAGTCTGTTTTAACAGCAGAAATGTGCATGTATACAGTCTGATACAGTTTATGAACGATGACTGTTATTCATAGTTGGGCGTGTTAGGGTAAGGCAGCGTTTCCAGCATGGCGTCTGCAGGCGATGAGCCTCTGGAACCCTCCCGTCCGTTACAGATTGTCCACTAATATTTTCAGTCTATTGTTTGACCTGCAAGCCTTGGTGGTTTAGTTATAGCGGTTACGTTTAAATATGTTATGGTGGTTATTTTTCATTCTATTCTCTCTTAGGTGGCTTGCATACTTCAAAGTCCAAGAGAGCAAAAACCTCCACCCACAAACAGAAGGTGGTCGTCATGCTCTACAACAAAGTGTGTGATATTGTCAGCAACATGGCGGAGCTCCTGGAGATCCAGCTGCTGACAGACACCACTATTCTCCAGGTAAGACTGGCCTGACGTCAACTTCTAAACACAGCTTACTTTTGACTGGTTCTAACTCACTACACTGCCCCTGTGTCTATTTTGTTTTTTTAGGTGTCCACTCTGGGTATCACACCATTTTTTGTGGAAAATGTCAGTGAACTGCAGTTATGTGCCATCACACTAGTAACAGCTGTAAGTCTGCTGCGGCATGCAGTTTTTATTTTAGTCCAGGAGAAGTATTTCAGTGCTTTATTTCATGCATGCATCGACTCTCCAATTCAACTCTTGCACAGGTGTTCTCACGATACGAGAAGCACAGGCAGCTCATCCTTGAAGAGATCTTCACCTCCCTGGCTAGACTGCCTACAAGTAAACGCAGCCTCAGGAACTTCAGGTAACCTAAACAAGAGTGAATAAGAGAAGTTCATTCATTCACTCGGCAATTTTCAGTAAAACTAAGGAACTTTGCGTCTCCTATTTCCACAGGCTGAACAGCAATGATTCCGATGGAGAGCCCTTGTATATCCAGATGGTGACAGCTCTGGTTTTTCAGCTCATCCAGTGTGTGATAAACTTCCCGGAGAGGGACTCAGAGGATGAGCATAGTAAGAAGGTAACAAACCACTTACTGTATATTTAAACATGTTTCTCTTTGGTGTTTTTGATTGATACTTGTTTTACATTTTTGATTTTCTTTTTTCTTCCAAAGGTGGATAGAGACATTTTTATCACAAACTCTTATGAAACAGCCATGAGGACGGCTCAGAACTTCCTATCAGTGTTTCTTAAGAAGTAAGTTTAGGTTCCAATTCACATTACACAACATATTTGCTTGGTCTCACTTGTTCCTCTTCTGGGTCAAACCATAATCTATAGATTGGTTAGCTTTTATCTGTAGACTGTGACCCGGGCCTTTTTTTTTTTTTTTTTTTTTTACACTTTTTGTTGTCCTGATGAATAACAGGTACAACAAGTTTTGTAACTACTTCAATAGATACATTTAGCCCGCAGCAACACGACACCCTGTATATACCGTATATGAGAGTTTCTGGGCCACTCTGGCTCAATCGATGATGTTGTTTGTGTTATTTTGTGACTTTGTGTCTTAAATTGTTTGCCCAAGTGCAACACAATATTCATGCAAAACACAATCAAATAAAGGCATCAATAGACTAGCAGCCTCGGTGTTCTGTCAGATTTAAAAAAACTGTTTTTATCAATATAGTCTGGTGGTCTCTGAGAGCGATTTAACAGCTGTTTGTAGATAAACAAATACAAAGCATGTTGCTCTTAAACACTATCGCTGTAGGAACCTTCTATAACATCTGTAACAGATTGTGTGCTTTAAAATCATGATATTTCGTGATAAAATGTGTTTTTAAAGACTCTTTTCTTGTTTGTAAGGTGTGGCAGTAAGCAGGGAGAGGAAGACTACAGGCCACTGTTTGAAAACTTTGTTCATGACCTGCTGTCTACAGTCAACAAGCCTGAATGGCCTGCAGCAGAACTGCTGCTCAGTTTGCTGGGCCGCCTGTTGGTGAGTCGCATCATTCCTTCAAAAAAATAAATAAATAAATATACGTATCCCTCAGCATCTGTCCTATAGACACAGCGGCTGATTTTTCTCTCTCCCCACTTCCTGTGCTCCAGGTGCACCAGTTCAGTAACAAGCAGACAGAGATGGCACTCAGGGTGGCATCGCTTGACTACCTCGGCACCGTCGCTTCCCGCCTGCGTAAAGATGCTGTCACAAGCAAGATGGACCAAAAGGCTATTGACCGCATCCTCAGAGAGGTAGACCACATAATTAAGAAGTTGTAAATTATGATCATCAACCATGGCATTGAACTGCTTTTGAGATGCTCCTGCGTATCGATCTCCTCACAGACTCCAGGCGATGATGAGATTCAACAGCTCCAGAAGGCTTTGCTAGACTATCTAGATGAGAACATTGAAACAGATCCAGCTCTAGTGGTGAGTGTTTTATAAGAATACACTAAGCTGTGTATTCACAAAAGTTCACGTTATTACTTTTTAAATGGTTAGACACAGAACATTAGACAGGGCCTGCCTTTAAATGTTCTACAATTTTCCTCACATATGTATATCTTTGTTTCATTTAGTTTGCCAGGAGGTTTTATATTGCCCAGTGGTACCGGGACACTACAAGTGAGGCAGAGAAAGCCATGAAGTCACAAAACGAGGATGACGATGTAAGAGGTCGGCATCACTCCCATGATGTGGACTCGACTGCAGAGATCATGCAGAAGGCCGAGACACGAAAGAAATTCCTGCGCAAGATCATCAAGACACACCCATCCCAGTTCAGATCTCTGAAGTATGAACTGCTTTGTTGTGAAGCGCTGTACTTTAAGCTGTTTCACTTTTTGACCTATCCTGATGAAATGAAATGAGCTTCTTTTTTTTTTTTCTTCCAGATTAAACTCGGACACGGTGGACTATGAGGACTCCTGTCTGATTGTCAGATACCTGGCCTCCATGAGGCCGTTTGCACAGAGCTTTGATATTTATTTATCACAGGTAAGAAGATTCGTTCACAGTAAATGCCAGTTAGACATTATATTTTGTTGGCTGTCACTATTTATAACTCATATTGTCTCCCTTGCATAGATTCTGAGAGTGCTGGGTGAGAGTGCCATTGCAGTCAGAACTAAAGCCATGAAGTGTCTGTCTGAAGTAGTAGCTGTCGATCCAAGTATTTTGGCACGGGTATGTCATCCAGTATTGGCTGCTACACATCTCGAACACTTTAAAGATTTTAAAGATGAAACTTTAAATCGAACACTATTTTCCCACTAATGTTTTTTTTCTTTTTTTTTAACTTTAGAAAAATGTCTTTGAAAATGTAAATTTGAACAAGAGATTCAGTTTTATGATGTTGGTTGTTATGACATATTTGGGCAGCAGTAGCTCAGTCTGTAGGGACTTGGATTGGGAACGGGTGGGTCGCGGGTTCAAGTCCCGATGCGGAACAAAAATATGGAAGTTTGTCTGGTTACTGGAGAGGTGCCAGACCACTTCTCGAGCACTGCTGAGGTGCCCTTGAGCAAGCCACCGCACCCCCACCAGCTCAGGGGGCAGGCACCGCACTCTGACATCTCTCCATTAATGCATGTTCGCAGGTCCCGCTTGTGCATGTGTGTGATTCAGGCCTGTGTGTGTGAGAAGCATGTCTCTAAAATAACAGAGTATGAACCACAATGTCCCCCTCTGGGATTAATAAAATAATAATTTTATAATAAAATATATGAAATAAATAAAAAAACAGTTTATCACAGCAAAACCAACAATAACTTGTATCCCCTTCCTTTTTCCCAGTTGGACATGCAGCGTGGGGTTCACTGTCGCCTCATGGACAACTCCACCAGTGTGCGAGAGGCTGCTGTGGAGCTCCTTGGTCGTTTTGTGCTGAGTCGTCCTGAGCTCATCGAGCAGTATTATGACATGCTCATAGAAAGAATACTGGTAAGTGTTTATGGTTCCCTTTTAAACATTTTAGTGTCCCATTTTCAGGATTACATAGATTTTTGCTCATCCACTGTCCTTCTCTCTTGAGTTCGTACAAAGTAATTGGCCAAGTGGAACTATGTCATGAACTTGGGCAAACTCTGACCTAAGAGTTCATTTAAAGTGCTAAAGGTCAGCTGAGGTAAAATTAGGATTTCCCCACACTGCCACCTAAAGACCACATTTTAAACTGCAACCAGTTTGAATTTTGAATTTGAAATTGTGTTCCAAATTCCCTCACTATTAAGAAGCATTTTTTAAACATTATTTGTTGAATTCTGTTGACAAATAAAACAACAAATAGATAAAATGACAGTGAAAGAAAAGAAAAAAAAATTACTTATTAAGCCAGTCTATTTTCCTTATGTCATGTTGAATGATACTTGAAAGTGTTTGGATTTTTTAAATAATGATTAAAATGTATTTATTTTATTTAAATCATCTGTGTGTCATTTTTTTTTATTCAAACAGGACACAGGTATTAGTGTAAGAAAGAGGGTCATTAAAATCTTAAGGGATATTTGCCTGGAGCAGCCAGACTTCCACAAGATCACCGAGATGTGTGTCAGGATGATCCGAAGGGTCAATGATGAAGAGGGGATCAAGGTTTGTTTGATTTGATTCATGAATGGCATTTGTAGTTGTGTGCACACTTTGGATCCATAACTACATTTCTATTTGCAGAAACTAGTGAATGAAACATTCCAAAAACTCTGGTTCACCCCTACACCGAGTCACGACAAAGATGCCATGACCCGAAAAATCCTAAACATCACAGACGTGGTAAGTAACATTTTCAGCAATATACTGTATGTTACCGAAAATATTATAAAATGAAATGTGTTCATAATCTGACCCATGCTATTCTGCATTTTATTCCAGGTGTCAGCATGTAAGGATTCAGGTTACGACTGGTTTGAGCAGCTTCTCACAAATGTGAGTTGTCGTTTGTAAATATCTCAGGAGCAGCTCCTATCTTTACAAAAGCTGCTGTAGGAACAAGCTTCTAATCTGACTTCTGCATGTTTGTGTACTTTTCAGCTGCTGAAATCAGAGGAGCAAGCTTCATACAAACCTGCTAAGAAGGCCTGTGTTCAGCTGGTGGACAATTTAGTGGAACACATACTGAAACACGAGGAGTCGCTTGCAGGTAATTCAAGAAAGACTGTATCATGTTTAACTGTGTGCTGTGACAGATGTAACTTCTTTTTTTTTTTGTATTTCAGACTGCGAAGACAAAGGGGTGAACTCAGGTCGTCTGGTGTCATGCATCACCACGCTCTTCTTGTTCAGCAAGATCAGAGCACAGTTAATGGTCAAACATGCCATGACTATGCAGCCCTACCTGACCACCAAGTGCAATGTAGGTCCAGCATTCCGATCAGTACAAGCCTGCTTCAGATGATAAGAAAACCAGTATTTGAGGCTAGTGCCTACAGGATATACAATGAGCTACACAAAACAGAAAGTTGTGTTGTAGGGCCATCTAGTGGCAGCTAAATGAAAACACATGTTCAGCACAGAGATTATCACATCTTGGAGCCGAGATAAAGGTTACAGTCATTGAGGGATTGCTATTTTATTTTTTTTGTCAACATTTCAGACTCAGAATGACTTCATGGTGATATGTAACGTGGCAAAGATTCTGGAGCTTGTTGTGCCTCTGATGGACCACCCAAGCGAGACTTTCCTTACCACCATAGAAGAAGACCTGATGAAGCTCATCATCAAATACGGCATGACGGTAGGGTCATATAAAGCCCACAGCTGTACATATGGATCTAAAAATAATATAAACTCAAACAGATGTGTAACTACAGGACTAAAGATGCATATTTGATGTAATCGTGTTATCTTGTGTGTCCTGTCGTCAGGTTGTCCAACACTGTGTTAGCTGTCTCGGTGCAGTTGTGAATAAGGTCACACACAACTACAAGTTTGTCTGGGCTTGTTTCAACCGGTACTACGGTAAGTCTTCTCCACTGTAACATAGATTTTCCCAATTATCCTAATAAACCATAAAGTGCAACACTTGGTACATTTGTTTTAGCATGCTTGTAATGGACAGCCTGTTCGTTCTCCTTTAAATGTAAGGCCACATGTTAAGCATACACTCATTTCTTCTTCTTCTCACGTCCCTTTCTTTAGGAGCTCTGGCAAAACTGAAAACACAGCACCAAGAGGACCCCAACAGCTCCACTCTGGCTACTAACAAACCCACTCTCCTGCGCTCACTGTTCACTGTGGGGGCTCTCTGTCGACACTTTGATTTTGACCAGGAGGAGTTTAAGGGGGCCAACAAGGTAAACACCAACTATCTGCTCAAGCTAGCTGTGACTGTGCGGACCAACTTTCCAAACCTGCTTTGACATGCTGTCTCCTCATGTGTTTTGGTTTTTTTTAGATTGTCATCAAGGACAAGGTTTTGGAGCTTCTGTTGTACTTCACCACTCATGAAGATGAGGAGGTCCAGATCAAGGCCATCATAGGTCTAGGTACAGTGCACCCCTTGTAAAAGCTGTGTTTAAACTATTATTTAAAGGGTGACGCTCACTTATTCTTCACATTGTCCTGTCTTTGACACACGTTTCCTCAGCAGCAACTTATTTCATTTAAATCTTTTCCATTATCTCAAGGCTTCCAGTTCATCATGCACCCAGAGCTCATGTTTGTGCAGGATGTGAAGGTTCTCTATAATGGCAACTTGTCAGATGAGAACAGTTCAGTCAATCTGAAGATCCAGGTGTTAAAAAACCTGCAGACGTACTTGCAAGAGGAGGACTCTCGAATGCAGGAGGCTGATCGTGAATGTAAGTTCATCTGAGATACATGCGAATACACCTGTTTGTCAGTTATCACCATTGACCAGGATTGAGCTGATGTCTTCTTTGTTTTGTTTTAACAGGGAAGAAGCAAGCGAAGCAGGAGGATCTCAAAGAATTGGGGGATGTTGCATCAGGAATGAGCAGCTCCATAATGCAGATTTACCTGAAGCAGGTGTTGGAGTCTTTCTTTCACTCACAGTCCACTGTGCGACACTTTGCATTAAGTGTGATTACTCTGACTCTCAGCCAAGGTCTCATCCACCCAGTTCAGGTGTGTTAACAGTCTCACGTACTTATTAAGTCTCAAAATTACAGCACCTCTTACCAGCATTATTCTCTTGTGATTCAACAATTGTTTATTTCTGTTTAGTGTGTGCCCTACTTGATTGCCATGGGGACAGATCCCGAACCAACCATGAAGAATAAGGCCGATCAGCAACTGGTGGAGATTGACAAGAAGTATTCAGGCTTCATTCACGTGAGTGTTTCACTAAACCCAACACTGAAAGCTCCATGGAAGGAACACACACACACACACACACACACACACAGAAAACAGTTCTTTACTATTATTACATAAATGATGTCCTTGTTTACATGTATTCTTCAGTGAAGACTATTGGAACACTTTGAGAACTGTAAAAACAAACAAGACAATTTACAAGTTAAGCTGAGGTTTAACTTGACGTGCCCTGCTGTACAGTCACATGACTTGCTTCAAAATGTACTGACCAGGACAATGTAACAAGACTTTGACCTATAGAATACCTAAATAACAGAACAACAGATGTTTAAGGATTTCTCATGAAAAACAGTTTAGCAATTATCATAGGAAAAAGCCTTAGTCAGGGCTTAACAACTGACTGTGTTGTCATGTCAACAGATCCAGTCCTAAATAGTGAAAGACCGTAATATTTACTCAGCACAGTCTCTTATGAAAATAGCTTTGATTCATGTATTAAAAAGTGCTGTATTATAACAAGTGAACAAAAAGAATTAAAAACAACTTGACAAAATAATTTGTCACATAATCAGGTTTTTGAAATGACTGAGTGAGTAGTAAGAAGCGATTGATGCACAGGTGACTTTTTCGAAATCAGCAGGAGATTTTAGTCAGTTGTCTTATTTGAGCAAAGCAGGACTGAATCGCTTCGGTCACCTGGCAATCAGAAGGAGTGTTGTCAGTGTTCTGTGTACTAGCTGAGTTGTTTGTCTCTGTGTGTTCACAGATGAAGGCTGTAGCTGGACTGAAGATGTCCTACCAGGTGCAACAGGCCATAAATGGATCCAAAGGCAAAGTTGTTCGAGGTTTTCGCCCCGAAGACTCAGACTCTGCACTTTGCTCTCATCTCTACTCTATGGTCCGTGGGAACCGACAACACAGACGGGCATTCCTCATCTCCCTGCTCAACTTGTTTGACGACAGCTCTGTAAGTGCAACTCTCCCCTGATAACTTCTCATTGTTTATGTTTAAACATCTAAATCACTGCTTATAAATGGTTCCTGTAAGTAATGAGGCTCTATTTTCTCTTTGCAGAAAACAGATGTAAACATGCTGCTGTTCATAGCAGACAACCTGGCCTGCTTCCCGTTCCAGACCCAGGAGGAGCCTCTTTTCATCATGCACCATGTAGATATTACTCTGTCCGTCTCTGGTAGCAACCTGCTGCAGTCTTTCAAGGAGGTGAGAAGCTTTGTTAGTGTATAACTTAGGTTCTTCTGTATCATGAGATTGGGTTTTACATCCATTGTATATCTGGTCCGTGCTTACGTTTATTTATTTTATCCGTTTAGTCTTTAAGGAAAGGACCTGTGCAGCAGGAAAAGAAAATGAAGACAAAGAAGAAGATAAAAAACAAGAAGAAGAAGAAGAAGAAGAAGAAGAAACAGTCTCATAGGAGGAAACACAGCTCTGATGAGGAGGAGGACGAAGAGAGCAGTAGCAGCTCCAGCTCCAGCAGCAGCAGCAGCAGTAGCAGTAGCAGCAGTAGTAGCAGCAGTGAGGAGGATGAGGTGATGGAAAAGAAAAAGAAATCTGGGGCTGCAGATTCGGACTCTGACCTGGATGACGAGGAAGCAGTGATGCTCCGTCTACCTGAAAACCCGGTCCCACTGCTGGACTTTGCCAGTGCTTCGCAGGGAATTCTGCTGCTGCTGATGCTCAAACAGCATCTGAAGAATCTGTACGGCTTCTCAGACAGGTAGGCCAAGACGAGTACGAGAGTTTTGACACCTTTCGTTAGTCGTGCAGTAGTTTGCATGGAACTGATCTTTATCTTGTTTGTTCACAGCAAAATCCAGAAATACTCACCGACCGAGTCTGCTAAAGTGTATGACAAAGCAGTGAACAGGAAGTCTAAGGTGCACTTCAATCCACGTCAGACACTGGAGTACCTGAAGAGCGATTTATCTAACATGGATCTCAGTCGCGATACCAAGAGGAATATTGTCAAACAGTATTTGGACGTAAGCACTCAGGGCTTCTGCTTTACTTCATTCATGTGTTATTTCTGTCCCTGAAATTAAAATAAAGACATTGTACACAGTCTAAAAGCCATTTTCTAAATAAAATGTTTTGTTACTTTGCAGAGAAATATCTCAATATTGGCTGGGAATATTCACATAAAAAAAGAACTCTTTAACTGAAGCACCTCCTGTTATTATCACTTAGTTCAAGGTTCTGATGGAGCACTTGGACCGTGAAGAAGAAGACGAGCAGGGTGAAGCAAGTGCCAATGCCAGAAACAAAGCCATTACTTCACTGCTGAAGGGCCCCAAGTCCTTGAACCACAACCACAATAATCACACGGCTCCAGTGGAGACTGATGAGGAGGAGAGTGAGGACGAAGAGCCCCATGCGGTAAGAATCTAAAACTATTTCTGCAGTTGCAATCCCTAAAGGTTTCAGTGTTAACCTAAGAAAAGAAAAAAAGAACTGGTTACACTTTGTATTATTGAGGTTTCTTTTAGATATCCCAATAGTAATCAAATGAAAATGTTTGTAATGCATCACAAATAAATGTTGAATGATTTTTTTAACATTATGGGTTCATGAAGACACACTTCCTACTTGCCAAGGGTTGTTGAAAAACATTTAGAATATATGTAGTGTATAATATGCTTCCATCAATTGGGTACACAACATTTGCAATCATTTGTATCATAGTTTGGATGATTCCTGTGTTCATGACGGAGGCGCTCTGCTTCTTCTTTCTGCAGCGAAAACCAAAAAAGGCTGGGGATTCTGCCGAAGATTCAGGTCACATGAACGAGAAAGTGGAGGCCATGGACGTCATTGCCATCTGCCGTCCTAAATATAAAGACCGACCACAGATTGCCAGGGTCATCCAGAAGACCAAAAATGGCTACAGTATACACTGGATGACTGGAACTTACTCTGGGCCCTGGGCTGTGGCAAAGAAACGGGACGGTCGCAAAAAGGTGCCTTGGGTTGACACTATCAAGGAGTCGGACATTATTTACAAGAAAATCTCCTTGACGAGTGGAAACAAGCTGACGAACAAAGTGGCACAGACGTTACGGGCTCTTTATGCTGCTAAAGAGGGGAACAAGAGTTAAACGACTGAAGTATCTCAGACGGAAACCCCAGCCCAAATCTATGGCGATTTGATATGTTACAGAGAGAGAAAATGAAGCCTGTTTAGATTTGAGAAGTATTGTGAACACTGGTTTGTTTGATTACAGACACGTTTAACTTTAACACAAGAAAAAAAGAAGGAAATGTTTTGGGGGGGGGACATTGTGTGGGAATTCCTTCGCTGTTGTGCAGCAACTTTGTTGTTTGATTTTTACTCCCACTGTATCATAGTTTAACTACACACATGTTTATATCTGAACATAATTCTGTAAAAAGTAAACTGAATGTTGGAAATTAGTGTATGATGTTCTTAATAAAGTGTTTTCGGAGTTTAAACTAGCACCAGCTGGTTGTATTCACTTGACCTGAGCTCCAACAACTATTAATCTTCTTTCCTTTTCTTGTTCAATACATTTTGTTGTTCACCAACACTGTGTAACGGAGTATCTTTGATATAATTTATTTATGTTAAGAGCAGTGCAGTATCTGTGCCTATATGCAGGGGAAGTTGTTTTTAATATAGATTTTGATGTTATAGAACACAGAACAAGAAAAAAAGTGATTCACCGCTCTTCTGTTTCAACAAATACTGCAATAAATTTTCCTATGTCTTTGTTACTTGTTTGTGCTTTTTTTCGTCCTCAATCAAAATGTGTTGTTTCGTCTTCATTTTTTCGCTTGTTCTGTGCCATCTTTAACAAATAGGAGACTGGAATCTATAGAAAGTGGTGCAAAGTTTAACTTACTTTTCATCATGTGAGATGATTTTTAAAATTAAGAGTCATAGTTTTAATATTTGGAAAATATTTAAAGGGACCTCAGGGTTTGCAAAGTTGCACTTACATTTCATATATATATCACGTTCGTATATAAGGCACTAACATTTTTCATAAACATATCAAGTAACATTCATAATTTATTTTTTTTAAAGGTGAAAAGGAGAATATTATAAAGGTAGAAGCTTTTTCATTATTAGTTATTTTCTCCACATCTTCCTTTCTGTGTGTGACCGATGGGTGGCAACAAAACAGTTCAATGCGGAAATTAGGGGCCGCGAAGAAGAAGAAATAACCGGAAGCAAATGTTTAACCTCTGCCGCTGTGCATGAGGTTGGCGGGCTGCTAGTTTTGTATTTGTTCAAAATCTTCTGCGGAACTGGACTACAAAACTTTTTTTTGGCGAAACAGCTCAACTATCAAGTAGAACCCCTTTTCAGTCGGGTAAAACAACGTGTTGATCCATGAACACTTTATATGACCAACGTTTCTGCTTTAGTTAGCTTGTAAAAAAATAATGAGGTTTCAATGCTAGCAGACAGCTAACTAACCCGGTATTAACCAGTTAAAATTAGTTAGCTGCATGTTACAGAGGCGTTTAAAGTTATTGTAAAGCTAGCAGTGCATCTTGTCCTTGTTATTGTTTGACATTTTATCTTACTTGGCTGACTCTGCTGTTGCTGGACTTTTGTTGTAGTTGAAGATAAGTGGTCGGTGGTAGCCATGCCGTCCAGTGCTGGACCCAGCAGTCCCTCCTCTGTTCTCGCTGAAGCTCTGGAGAACTCTTCCCGGCTCATTGACAGACACCTGCAGGATGACCGCCTCTTCCCTGACCTGTCGGAGTTGCTCGGCGTCCCCGCTCACAGTAAGAAGACATACGTTCAACTCAAGTGCTCCTATTTACATGAGCCTCTGCTTCAGAGAACATAAAGTAGATGGATGGACAACTTTAGGAGTAAATATACAACTAAAAGTTTAGAGTAATTAAAGGTAGCAACCATCGTAGCGTTCAGCTTGTTGTTTACACACACACACACACATATATATATATATATATATATATATATATCCTCAGCTGAAAGAACTGGGATGCACAAAGTAAAACTTCAAAACATCTCACATCAAAAAACACTTATCAAGATTTCTACTAGTTTGTGAATGAAGAAGGACCAAACGTATACCACCATTTATTTACAGAATATTTCCTTCTGGATCTATAAAATATCTACGTATGAGTCTATTTTTAATTGCACAGGTTACATTTGCAATTTGTTTATTCTGAATCATATGAGGGGGGGGGCTTCTTTTATCTATCTCAAAATGTTTGGAAACTTGTTGACATGTTACAAATAACATAATTTCTTTATTTCTTAGTGTGTACATAATATTGTGTATGGTGACATGGCATCTGGATGCATTGTTTTGTTATACGTTCTTGTCAAACCTGTTGATTATTGTGTTTATAGATATGCCGTCCCTCTCTGGAGTGTCAGACATGGACTACCCCCTACAGGGACCAGGTTTGATCAGTGTGCCGAATCTCCCAGAGCTCAGCGCGGTCCGCCGAGTCCCCCTGCCACCTGAGCTGGTGGAGCAGTTCAGCCGTATCCTTCGATCGTTCAGGAAAATCAAAAGGAGCGCTTGCAGAAGGACTGAGAGTTTGCCCCGAGACTAAATGCATCTGTGATTAGCTTTGATTTTTGAGTTTCAACTTAACCGTTTTGCCGCACAGATATGCAGTGTAACTGCATGATGGGAGTGTTTCCTGAGATTTGTCGCGCCTGGCTGACTATTGATAACGACATCTTCATGTGGAATTATGAAGACGGGTAAGTACGTTAAGCGCGCGTGATGTTGCTAGGTGACAACGTTTAATAGACGTAATTAATTATTTCATACTTTGGGCTTTCATCTTTGCAGTGGGGATGTTGCCTACTTTGATGGCCTTATTGAAACCATATTGGCAGTGGGCCTTGTAAAACCAAAACAAGGTATGTGTGAAGCCTTAAAGTCAACATGGGTTGTTGTAAAACCACTCATTATTTATCATTTCATGTTGTTTGTTTGTGTTTTTTCTTCTCAGGGATTTTACAGCCACACATTCACTACCTCTTGGTACTGGCCACTTCTGTGGACGTAGTCATCCTCGGATTGAGCTTCCCCAAGAGTCAGGCGGGTGAGTCGCTCCTACAGCTCGATCACAGTGACTCTGCGTTTGAGTTTCTTTTCCTGTGGAAGTTATCACTGATACCACAAAGAAATGTTATCCTGATGCTTCTCTGTTTACAAATGAAACTGAAACGTAAAGTCATTGCTGCAGAAACTCTGTGAGATGTTGTATTTCGATAAGAATATCATCCTGCACTTTATTAAAATGAGTTTTAAAGCTGAAAGAGGTGTAAAAGTTGGCAGCCTGCAGCTAAATATGTCGCTGCTTGTGCATAGATGTAGTAAGGTATGCATTACTTATGTAAGTGCTCAAGCTTAGAGCAGTCACTTTACCAGTGCAATGGGAAGTTGTAAAGTCTGTGTTTCATTATAGACGTACCTGTTGTTAAAAGTTAGTACTGAGTGCTGTTTATAACTGATATAGTGTATAGATATTTGTGGTGTTACCCCATGTTTAGTCTGCATGACTGTTATTAAAATCCCTTTGTGGGTTTGTCTGCCTCGTCTGTTTTCCTCTTGTTTTAGGCTTGAACGACAGCATGTCAGGGGGGATGCAGCTCCTTCCAGACCCCCTCTTCTCAATCCCCACAGACAACACCTACATCCTGTCCATTACCTCCACTGACCTCGGGCGGATCTTCATGGCGGGAAAAGATGGCTGCCTCTATGAGATCGCTTACCAGGCCGAGGCAGGATGGCTGAGCCAGCGCTGCAGAAAGATCAACCACTCCAAAAGCTCTCTGTCCTTCCTCGTCCCCTCCGTGCTCCAGTTCTCCTTCTCTGAAGACGGTGAGGAGAGAGACACATTTCCACCTGGAGTAGGATGAAACGTCCTTGATTTGGTTGAACTGACCTCTAATTCGACTCGTATTTGTTCTCCACAGACCCCATCGTGCAGATTGCTATTGACAACTCACGCAACACACTTTTCACGCGCTCTGAGAAAGATGTCCTGCAGGTATGTTATTACACATTTTTCCATGATTGTTTGCGGGGTTTTTTTGAGTAATCTGTAGAGATTGATACTGCGGTAAACTATTTGACATTGTCTGATATTGTCAGGTGTACGACCTGGGGGCTGATGGACAGGGTATGAGTCGTGTTGCAACCATGTCTCAGAGCACCATCGTTGCTGCTGCTGGAAACATAGCCAGGTCTGTTTTAGTTTGTGGAAACTTAAATATGTGCCTCCCGTCAATCATACTAATAGAAGAGTCATGTTTTTTCTGTCCCTTCCTCTGCAGGACAATTGATCGTTCTGTCTTCAAACCCATCGTCCAGATCTCTGTGATTGACAGATCGGAGTCCTCAGACTGTCACTTGCTCGCTGTAACTCATGCAGGTAAATACATTTAGAAATATGTGAAGTGGAGTGAAAGCAGGGAAATCGTCAGGCAGCTGTTTGTCCTTTTATGTGTGCCTCAACATTCTCTGTCTCTGTAGGCGTGCGTCTCTACTTCAGCACCACACCTTTCGCCCTCCCTCACCAGAAGAATGTGGCAGTTCGGCCCTGCTTGCTAGCTCTGGTCCATGTGCGTTTGCCACCTGGTTTTTCTGCATCCTCTACCCTGCAGAAACCGGCAAAGGTCCATAAGGCTCTACATAGCAAAGGTTAGCACTGGAATTGTTATCTTTTACAAGCATTATCCAAAAAAAAGAATTAAATTATATGCATGCTTCCAGTGTGATTTTTTTTTTTTTAAATCATCTCACTGGATTTTGTAGATTTCCTTTTAATACCTTTTTTTTTTTTTTTTTTTATCTTGCAGGTGTTCTGTTGATGGCTGCTTCTGAGATGGAGGATAGCGACGTGCTGTGGTGCATCAACCATGACTCCTTCCCCTTTAAAAAGCCTTTGATGGAAACTCAGGTTGGCAAATATAAACAGTAACAAACACTTCAGGTGGATTCTTGCCATTCGCTTTCATCACAGCAAAGCTTGTTTACTCATATCCAAACACGCAAAAGAACACGTCTCATGTTTATTCGCAGATGATGTCTAATGCAGACGGACACACTTGGGCGATTTGTGCCTTGAACGAGGAGAGGCCGAGCAAGATTTTAACTCCTCTGAACAAAGACCAGATCCCCATCACAGATTCACCTGTGGTGGTGCAGCAGCACAACATCCCTCCGCAGAAGTTTGTCCTTCTCTCTGCAAAGGTGTTGACCGCTGTCACCATTCTTCGAACATAGAGTACAGTATTGATTTAGTGTGACCCAACAATGACTTAGCTGTGGATACTCATTTAAGACTCCTTGCTGTCCTTTAGGGGAGCCATATCTTCCAAAAACTGCGGCCAGTCGACCAGCTGCGCCACCTGCTGGTGAGCTGTGCAGGAGGGGAGAGTGAAGACGTCGAGCGCTTTTTCAAGCTGCACAGGGTACGAGACATGCAAATCACTGCTGAGTGTCGTATCATTGCATCAACAGTAGACACAGTACATTGAAGTTGTTTCTTCATTCTAAACAGGAGGAGCAGGCCGGTGCAACAGCACTGATCCTGGCCTGTTCCAGCGCTGCATGTGACAGAGAGGTCTCACAGTGGGCTACAAGAGCCTTCTTCAGGTCAGATCACTTTTACCAATATGCGCGCAGGTTTAAACAGACTCGTTTTCTCTCCACAAAACTCAAATCCCTCTCTGCGTTATTGTCATGATTAGATATGGAGGAGAAGCACAGATGAGATTCCCCGCAGCCATGACATCTCCCAGTACAGTCGGACCTGTGATGAGCTCTCCTGCACCAGGTAGATAATTGAGCATCGTCCAAGTTGACTAATCACGTAACATGGAAGGGTTTTGTAAACGCTTTTCAAACATTGCCTTTGATAACACCGGCATTAATCTTTTATCTTTGTTGTCTTGGTTACTCTACCTAAGGCATTGTCCCCCCGGCTTTTGCCACACCGTTTGCTCCCATGCACACTGGTTCTGTCCCCATCACACCCATGTCCGCCGGCCCAGAGGTGATTTTCTCAGGGAAACACAACGGCATCTGTGTTTACTTTGCCCGCATACTTGGGTGAGTAAATCCTGCAATGTTTTGTCACAGTAACACAATATTCTTTGAGGGCCCTCAAAATGTCTCACTTTTGTCTTGTTCATTTGAAGTGTGATGGTGTTGTCCTTACTTAACACGTCTTCCTCTCTTGTTCTCTGCTGACTGCGCGCTTACAGAAATATTTGGGATGGCAGCCTTGCTGTTGAGAAAACGATAAGCAAAGGAAACCAAACGGTCAACATTGTGAGTATCACATATATACACACCAAGCGTTTATTCAAAAGTTTGCAGCTGTAAGTTGACAATCACTCTCATCTGTTGTCCTCGCAGTTGGAAAGCAGCGTCGGTTTGTTTGATCTCGAGTCGGTGCTCCATGAGCTCTGCGGTCTGCGAGAGTTTCTCGATAAAAACTCTCAATTCAGTCCATCCTCTCTTGGTGTTGCAAGGTAAGAGCTCTTCTGCTCGTTAAGTCAGCAGGCTTCTTTATCAAAAAAAAACAAACAATGGCTACAAATTAAAGTGTTAATTAAGAATCATCAGTTAACTTGACGACAAAGTACCTGCCGTGACTCAAGTGTTTTACCTGTGATGACTTCATGTGTAGCTTCGACTGTACAGCTCTGTAGGGGCGATCCAGCTGCTAACTGCATGATGATAAGAGACGCGTCGAGATGAACTGAAAAAAAGTGACCAAGCATAATGAAATAGCAACACATTACAACCTAAGGTTTCTGTGTGAAAGGCCGCGAAAAAACTTGCCTACAAATATATTTTAAAAAGGCGGAATTGACTCCCTGTTTGAACAGTGACTGATGTGCAGATCAAGTGCGAAGCCCAAACAGTTATGGTGTAGGATGCGTGTTGTTAAGGTAGAGTAGTTAAAAAAGAAAGCCAAGGCTTAAAGGTGGTCCGATTCAGGACTGGTCTTGGATCATCGAGAAGATTATTCCAGGTCTGAGCTGCATGATGAAGTGCTGCTTCAGTGTTTTTCACAGTGAGGATGAATTCAAGGCAGCATCTGCAGTCATTGATTGTCTTCATTCAGTAATTGGATTTTTAATTATGCCGAAATCCTAATATAGCTTCTAATTTAATATTAGTTTTATTTTGCCTGTTTTTGAGTAATGATGCGTGGAAGCTTCCGGGTGTTACCCAGTCACGTCTCCCAGCCCTCATGACTAACATCTGTTTTTCTCCCTCTTAGTTTTAGCTCTCCTGCCAACTTGCAGCAAAGGCTGCTGGGATTTATGCGCCCTGATGGAGCCAACTCACAGCAGGTCCAACAGGAGCTCCAGAGGAAATATCACAGTGAGTGATGAGGGCAGGTTTTCAGATAATACTGGTCATGACAAATGACTACTTCGGATATTGGTGATAAAATGTCTCCTATTTAAGAAAATAAAAGTGGATTTCTTATGTAGCCAAATATTCATCAATTCTTCATTGTTAGTCCTGTAACTCTTTTGTCTTTGTGTTTGTGTCTCTTATCCAGCCAACGCTCAGGTGTATGAGAAAGTGTCCCTGCAGGGCATCCAGCAGTTGGTGCATCGCTCCTACCAGACGCTGGCCCTCTGGAAGCTTCTCTGCGATCATCAGTTCAGCCTCATTATGTCTGAGCTGCCAAAGGTACATGTGGGCACAGACATTTCTGCTGCAATGCTGTGAATAAATCGCCTTTTTGTTTACAGCCAAATTACCATGCCTGCGATATCACGTCTCATTGATCGCCCCTGCACATTGTATTCGTTTGTAGGAGTTTCAAGAGCAGATGAAAGGAGCCAGTTTTAAGGATGTAGTGATCCGAGGTAAAGAGCTGTCTGGAGCCCTCATCACAGCACTCATCAACGTCTACATCAAAGACAACGCCTCTGTGGACGCCATCAGCAATCACCTTCGAGACGTCTGTCCCCTGCTGTACAGCAGCGATGATAACGTTTGCTCCAAGGTACACACATGTAGCCTTTTGGGTGTATGCTGAGCATTGAAAGTATTCAAATGCCAGGATGTTTACAATTGTAGATGAAGTCAAATGTGTCCGTCTATAATAGCTTCAAGGGTTTGCTATCTGAGCTTCATGTTTCTAGCAGTCCTCAGGATCATTAAAGCTCATTGATTTATGTGGCTTTTACCTCACACTTAGGCGAATGAGCTGCTGCAGAGCTCAAAGCAGATTCAGAATAAAGCAGATAAAGAGAGGAAACTGAGGGAGTCTCTACAGCTCTATCAGCAGATCAGCCAACACACAGACCTGCCGCTGGTCTGCTCCCAGTACAGGCAAGGTAAGGACGCACAAGACCTCTCTCTCCAGTTTGTATTTGCATAGTGATTAAAAAAAAAGTATATTAATGCTTTCAAACTGCCTCAGTGCGTTTCTACGAGGGAGTCCTCGAGCTGTGCCTCACAGCAGCAGACAAGAAGGATCCACAGAGACTGGGACCCCATTTCTACAAGAACGGAGAGCCTGAGGACGACAGAGTGGGGCAGCAGGCCTTCCAGGAGAGGTAACACAAACCCAGCAGGACACAAATCGGTGTCATTGATAGCTATTGAAGTCCATTGTCCCTAACATTTGTTTTCCCCTTCTCTCTGCACGCCAGACTTTCTTGTTATAAGTGCATCACAGACACCATGCAGGAGCTGGTAAACCAGAGCAAAGCAGCCCCTCAGTCCCCAAGCGTCCCTAAGCAGCCTGGGCCTCCTGTCATGACCTCTGACCCCAACATGCTCAGCAACGAGGAAGCCACAGCCCATGTAAGAAAGGAGGGGACAGCTGGTGCTCGTTTTGTGACAGCAGTGTGCATGATCTGCATTATTAATGAAAATATGTCGCTCTCTTTGTAGTTTGAGCAGATCCTCGGCTTGGCCCAGAGGTCTCAGGACGAGCTGTTCCACATCGCTCTGTACAACTGGCTGATTCAGGCCGACCTGACTGACAAGCTGCTGGAGGTAGTGTGTCTTGATTTATGCTTTCTTTTCTTCTTCTTTTTTTTAAAACCTACATATTTCCTAAATGAGTACATCCTTTTCAATTGATTATAATCCAGATTTGACTACCACAACTCACTCCCAAGTTGTAGTGTTTTTGATGAGTTTCTTTATGGCTGTTCATAAGAAAAGTAAAGAAGTCGAAGAAAAAAATCCCATCAATTTACTCAAAATAGAACAAAAGTGCACATTTTATGATGCATTAAGCTTGGATTATTTAAAATGTAAAAAAAAAAAAATCAGCATATTCCTTTTAGTTCTGTTTAGTAGGTGTGCTGTATCTGCCCTGTTAGTGAGATGACGTCTATCTGTGCTGTTTTTGCCTGTGTTCTCCAGGTGAATTCTCCGTACTTGGAGGAACACCTGATGCATATGATCAAGCAGGACCAGAGTAAAGTCCACAACAACGACCTGCTGTGGCGCTACTACGAGAAGAACCGTAACTTCGGCAAGGCGGCTCATGTGCTGGCCCGTCTCGCTGACATGCACAGGTTCGGACAATATGTTGGTAACCTGGTTACCAAATATGCATGTTTCCTTGAAAGATATGCAACAACAATTGTTTGTTTGTTTTTACAACCATGCAGCACTGAGATCTCATTGAAGCAGCGTTTGGAGTACATCGCTCGAGCCATCCTCTCCGCAAAGAGTTCCTCCTGCATCTCAGCTCAGGCGTCTGATGGAGAGTTTCTTCACGAGTTGGAAGAAAAGATGGAGGTGCGTATTCACGGTCATCACAGAGAAACATATCCTGGCCTGATGCATGAAAAAAAGTTATTTAACCTTTTTGTTTTTGTATTTTTCCCTCCTGTTAGCTGGTGCGCATCCAAGTACAGATTCAGGAGACCCTGATAAGACAGTACTCCCATCATCCCTCAGTGAAAAATGTCATCTCTCAGTTGGACTCGGAGCTCATGGACATCACAAAGGTAACACAAGCAGAAGTGACCGACCCAGGAGTTTAAATGTTCAAGTGATTTTCTTTTCAGTGACTCTTTATACAAGCTGAATCATGTCCTCCTGTGTATAGCTCTATGGGGAATTTGCTGACCATTTCAAACTGTCTGAGTGCAAGCTGGCCATCATTCACTGCGCAGGACACTCTGACCCCATCCTGGTGCACTCACTGTGGCAGGAGATCATGGAGAAAGGCAAGTAAATGTCGCACATGATGTGAGTGCGTGTTCAGCTATGACCAAAACTTTTTTTTTCTTCTTCTTCTTTTTTTTTTTTTTTTTTTTTTTTTTTAACGGTTCCCTTTCCTCGCCACATGTGATGTTGGTTTCAGTGATGATTTTTTATTTTATTTTATTTATTTTATTTTTTTGTCTCTCCTAGAGCTCGGTGACTCAGTGGCCATGAGTCCGATAGACAGGATGAGGTCCCTCAGTTTGAAATTGGTCTCGCTGGGAAAGATTTACGCTGGAACACCAAGATATTTCCCTCTAGGTGAGCATTTACACCTTCCTGTAATTATTGAGTGTTCCTCTGGTTAGAAGTTTCCACCTCGCTGTTTTCTACTTTAATAACAGTTATACAATTAGACCTCCTCATCATGTGTGTGCATGACTCTGGGGTGCAGGTCTGCTGGGGGGTGCTTGATTATCCTCCCATTAACACCAGCCTGTTCAAACTTGTGCTTTGTACGGAAAACGATTTTTAAATTTTTTTTTATCAGCAATGAACAAACAGATGAGTTATGCAACTCAAACAATTGATGTTGTGTCTTGCAATTGTAGAGTTCCTTGTAAAGTTTCTGGAACAGGAAGGGTGCCGACTGAACTGGGATGTGGGCTTCGTCACCTCCACCATGCAGGAGATCGGAGTACAGCTGCCCCGTCTTCTGGAAGTCTATGACCAACTCTTCAAAACCAGGGTAAATGTGGAAAAAATCAGTCAGTTTTTTATTTGAAGGACTTAAAATAACCTTTTGGATTGAACGTTATATTCTCTATTAAAAATATAAATTTAGTTTATCAACCTGTCAACCTTTAGGATCCGTGTTGGCAGCGACTGAAAAAGCCTTTGCATCTGGTGGAGTGTATCCACGTGCTTCTGTCAGGATACGTGGATGATCCCAGCAGAGTACCAACCTATGACAGGTAAGCACTGTGTAGCCGCTTTCACATATTGAACATTTCTGAACATATCTGAACATTTCTAGATAATTTTAAAAGATGCCGTAAACAGAAAAATGTGGAATTGGCAACAGACTCTGCTGAGCAACACTATAAAGAGAATGCTTTCATTTCAATCAATGCTATGAGTAATTAATTCTAAATTAAACAAAATCACAACATCGTCAAAAGAGCCGGTCATGCTGGAAAGGAGAAAACGTTGTGCAGCATTTTTGTTACATGCACGCTGATCATGTTGCTCACTATCAGGTTGGCAGACGAAAGTTTGAGTTCACACATGCCAACTGACCCAGAACACTTCTGGAGTTTTGTGTGTGAAAGCACTGCATCAATTGCTGCTTATTTCCTGGCCTGTAGTGGGCGCTCTCATGTTCACAGAGCATATGAGCTACAATTTATATCCCTCAGGAACAAAATGTTGCAGGACTAGAACATCGTCTGATGCACATTTTCTTGTAAGCTGCCTTAGATTGAAGTCCTTAGCGGGGGTACTAAGCAGCGTTGTTGGCTGAAATCTTCCAATCCTGGTTATTTTGATGAAAGAGAACATTTTGAATCACCATATTTCCTGTGAGAATAGCAGAGTTCATTTCATTGAGATTAAGCTCTGAGATTTCTTGGTAATGCATCATGTTTGCCAATCACTGCAGCTACATTCAGGCTGTAAAACACACAGAAGGGCAGACAAATAATACACAATATCCGTCTGAACTGGATTCTAAATGTTCCCGTCCCCGCTGTGCATTATTACTGCTTCTTATGAGGGGTTCTTATTTATGGGACAGTTTGAAAGACATTCAGGTTATTATGAAGCCATTGCTCAATTCTTCCTTGTATTTTAAAGGTTTATTGGCAGCTTTAGTTGTTCTGCATTCCTCAAGCTGGATAAGTTAAAGTATTTAAGCAGCTCTCGTCACATCAAAAACAATTCAGTCAATTTTTGATTTCCTTTCTTTTCAGACGTCGATTCACTAACGTTTGTCTTGACAACATCTGTGGATACCTGGTGGAGCTGCAGTCTCTGAGCCCGAACTCGGCCCTTCAACAAACAATCGGAAACTTCAAGTCTCTGCAGGCGAAGCTGGAAAAACTCCACTGACACTACTAATGACGTTGTTCACAGGACAAGGGACAGGTGACCTCTGGATGTTGCACTGTTTGCCTTAATTTAACCGCTGATCCATGTGTCTGATCACATGATGAGCATGCACAACATGATGTCGGTATTCCTCTGTAGACTTTGCCACCTTTTATCTTCAGTCTGAAGTGTTGTGGCTTTGCGTGCTCAAGCAGGAAAGAGGAAAGTCTTCTGACAAAGACGAGACCGAAGACACAAATTTTATAACTTATTTAATAGTTTTTGTTATCGGTCTACACAAAATATTAAATTACAGCTTTTGAAATAATTGTTTTTTTTCTCTGCAGTGTTTGCAAATAACCTGTCTGAAGTCAAAAGATTAGAAGCTAGCCGGTCATCCGTGTTCGTGAAGCACGAAATACCTAAATAAGAGTTTGCAGGTCTGTTTTCATACGTCGAAAATGCACTTACTGCTGATTGATTTAGGATATTTTCATATGAATCCACTTGATTTAAAAGCTTTTCCATCAGAGGGGAATCATTTTGATTGGTCTCCATTTGCCTCCAAACAAACATTCAGTGTTGGATGTTGTAATTATGTATATAACTTGGCCATAATGTTGTATCTTTTGCCAAAGGTGAAAGAACTCCACTTTTTCTCTCGTGTATTATTTACTTCTTTTTTTTTTGTTGTTTACTTGGCTGATAATTGTAACCGTGCCCTGGTGATTGAATGCTTTGTGTCTTTGGAACAATTTTAACACTCAAAGCCCATCACTGAAAACTGTGGTATGTGATGTGTGGAGTCATAAAACATTTTTAGAAAGAAACTTTGTATCACTTTTGTGTTTGTATCAGCAGATGTGTCACCTGTGTACAAAGCTGTCCATAGGTACAGAATTGTGCTCAAGTTTACAAATAATAACAAACAGAAGGCTCAAACGTGATGTGGGTTTATTACTGTGGTGCAAAAAGATGTCCAATAATTTGCTTGTTGCCTTCACTGTTTGTGTTTACATAATTATCTTTAATTAAAAACGGTACTCAGGGTTTTCTACAGTCATCAAAGCCAGGGCAGTAATTGGTAAGGGATTTCTTTCTGCAATTAACTGTGCACCAAAAAACACAAGCACATATAATCTTTAGCTTATTAAAAATAAAATGTTTGTACTTGACACTGAGTTAATGTCTTTCTTAATGACTCAGTGACACATACATTTTAAAATAACTACAGATACAAACATCACTTCATAAAATCAGACGTGCTAAAACTCTCATCCCAGTTTTACTGGTAGTACATTTCATATTATAATAGTCACTTCAAATGTTAACTCACCCTCACAGAGTCTGTGCAACTTAGCTAGAAAAAAAACATGACTTTAAACACAAATACAGCAATATTCATTTAATTGCAGCTGTTCAAAGCAAGGCTACAAATGACAAAGCTTTGGAATAGGAAATACAAAATAACTTTTATAACAGAGGATGAATCATCTTAAAGATAAGTGCCTCTATGAACAACACAATCGTGAAAAGATGAAAAAAAAAAAGTTGCATCAACATCAGATAGTCCCGAAGACCCCGGACTGCAACAAATGCTCAGTGAGAACCTGAACATCTGTAAACTTTGGGTTTAGAGAATCAGTCTACAGTAATGCCATCTAATTTATCCTCGACATTCATATATTTAAAGTTAAACTAAAAACCACCCCTTAAGACAAAAGATAGAAATATTTGATACTTTTGCTGGAGAAACAACTTTTTTTTTTTTTTTACCAAAGCAGTTGCTAACTGATCAATCAACTCGTGTATTCATCTGCTGATTGTTTCGGTTCTCAACAAAATAAGAGATTAATGGATATGGAGTTTGGGGCTGGTCCTATATGTGTTCATCCAAATCTATCCTGCTTATCTTCTAATTAGCAATGAATCTTTCCATTTATACCGGGGCCATTTTTGACTATTTGACTATTAAAAAGGATACGGACGGACACTCTGTAAGTGGAGGATCAGAGACAGAAGTTCTTCTAAAACTGGATATTCAGTGTAAGTGTAAAATCAGATTTGCTTTACATAATTCTACCGTTTGCATGAGCAAGAAAGCTTTTTCACTCCGTGCAGGAATATATAAGGAATAATGCAGGTGTAGGAGGCTGCAACATAACTGGCCACCTCCACCACTATTGATGAGGTGTGGATGGTGTTGGTGATACGCAGAAGCAGATGAGTCAGCCAGCAGACCAGGAACACACTAGCTACCGCCACCACACTCTTGGCTGCCCTCACTTGAGGGCCCGAGCTTGGACTTGGCTTAGCTGGCATCTGGCTTTGCCTGGAATGAGTTGGTGGAGCTCCAACTTTGCTGCCTGTGTTTGCTTCCTTAGTGTGGTTTGAGCTGTTAGAGCTTTGCCCTGACTGGTTTTCATTTGGACAAGACGAAGCAGCCACGCCTGTATAGATGTTGTTTAGTGATGCAGGACATTTGGTATCTGTTGAAGTGCTTGGACCAGCAGCAGTTGTGACCGACGGAGCTTCCTTAGCCTTCTCGTCGGTAGCGTCAGAGTTGTGACTCTGAATGCGTCGCTGGTTTCGAAGAAGAGTTATAACAATCTGGATGCTGACAAACACAATCCCAGCAACAGGAAGAGCGTTTGCCAGGGTTAGATAAAATATTTCATAGGTTTGTCTTGCAATTGCACTAGGAAACAAGTCTACACAATCCTCATGACTGTCATTTGCCACATCCACTGTAACAAAGAAAAAATGTGGGATACTAAAGACCACAGCCACTGTCCAGCTCCCAGCCAAAAGACATACAACCAAGCACAGACTGTCCATCTGCACTGAGGCGCCACCTCGTTTTAGAGAACCGACGAGCTTCTGATGCCAGAAAGCACTGATGAATAAAGTTGTAAAGATGCTGCTGGTTTCAGAGAGGTCGGCACAGAAACGAAACACGCCGCAGAAGGTTTCCCCAAGGAACCAACGTCCGGCGAAATCTGCAATGGTGTCGGGAAGGTCCACCAGGTAGTTGGTGATGAGGTTGGAGACGGCCAGGTTGATGAAGAGGACCTCGTTTGTGCGGATGCCAGATTTCTTCCCGGGTAGGGAGCGTATTGCCAGCCAGTTGTTTCCAAGTATCCCTGCCAGGAACATGAGTCCTCTGATGATAGATTCAATCAACTCTTCTGCATCCATCCTAAGAGACAGTCTTCCAGGCTTGTGATCTTGGATGCTTTGATTTTTGAATGTTTATATGGGGAGGGAAAGAAGCCAGACCCAATCACACTGTAGTATTCAAACAACTTACCATTTCATTTTCCTTCAAGGAACCTTCATTATGTATCCCTCTGAGATGAAGGTGCATTATAATGATGGGTCCTCCCTGGCAGCCTTCCCTTACTAAATGTAGATTGAAAAAAGAACAAAAGGTAGAACATCAAAATAACACACCAACTCATCGGTCATACTGCATACTTTGAAGAGGAATGCAAACCCTTTGATCATTTCACAGTTTTCTTGTTCATTTTTTTGTTTTCATTCCTGCATTATTTTTCAAATAAAATATTTCTTTATTTTTTACTCAAAATAAAAGGTGTCCCTGTAGAAATAATCAATTTTCAATCAAACTAAGCTTGATCAGTGAATCTACCTAAATTTTCTAAAAATCAGTGTTGACTGTCTCCAGACCAGTCAACACAGTTCCTGCGACCCAATCAGACCAATTGGAGCTCCCTGTTCCTCGCTGTAGAAAGGGTTGTGCGCAATCAGAAGGAGCAAGGAGAAAAAGCAATCCACAATGTATGCACAGCATTGAAGATAAATATGTAAGTTGGCTGAACTCACATTGTTTGTTAAAGAGTAATGAAAAAGATGTCAGCAATGCTGATTAAGGTGGGTGAATCCACCTGTCTTAAGTTTAATATATTGCAGTATGATTTAGTTTTCTTTACATGGTTGTGCGATAATTGTTGATTTGGATGAAATAGTTTATTAATTTATTTTGTATTTCTTTGTTTATTTAACATGGATAATGTGCAATAAATATATGTACTAGAACTAGCTAATTTTCCTCTTTACTTCTTTTATAGGCTCAATCCAGCTGAAATGGGATTTTTGGCTGAGTACACTGCAGTAATGAAGCCTGTTGCCATGGCCCTTAACATCCTCCAAGAGGAATCATCTGTGCATATGGGCTTCCTGCTGCCAACACTTCACCAGTTGCAGGACAAGTTGAAGAAGCTGGAGTCGGCTTGCAAAGTGTGTGGACCTCTCATTGACGCCCTGCAGGATGGGATCCAGAAATGTTTTGGAGACATCATGAAAGAACCTGAACTGATTGCTGCAGCTATACTCGTACCAAATTCAGGACATCCTGGATCTCTGAAGAGAATGTCTTAAAAGTTGGTAAATTTACTTATGTATCAATTTAAATGTGAATCTGTAGACCTTGACATACACTTACCTGCCACTTCATTTGGTCCACTTGTACAATCTAATTTGATCCATTACAAAAACTCTGCCATGATTTCTATCTTTACAAAAATAAAAAAGTACATTTTTGATTGACACTGTCAGAGAAGGATTGATTTGACCATGTTTATTGTTGAGGTTGCACAGTAGTGTTGAAACAGACTGTATTGATTTGAGATGTTTCTAATATTTTGGCCACCCGAGAGGGCTGGAATATTAGAAACCCCAGTCAATATACAGTACTCTAGTACAACAGCACCACCCACTACCACTTCAATAATAAACATAAAGTAGAATTGTTACCTTTCTGGCAGTGTCAACAAAAACAGGACAATTGTGAGCTTTGTTAAAGTAGCATTCATGTCAGACTTTTTGTAGTGTATTGCATTATACTGAACAGGTATCCCTAATGAAGTGGCCAGTGAGTGTATATGAACCTATGTAATGTTATTGTCATTTATGTTTTTATTGTGTGAAACCATAGGCTGGCAAGAATTACAAGCACTAAGGGCAGGCTATACAGTAAAGGGTGTGCACCTAATTCTTTTGAAAACAATGTATCTTTACACAGGCTTTGACTACATCAGAAATCATCTGGACACTGACTTGGAGTTGAATGATGATGATGCCCAAACAAACAGCAGCCAGTCTGATGAAGATGACTTTTTTTTTGCATCCGTGAGGGCAGGAAAATCAGAAACGGGAGAGCTGGAGAGGCACCTTTCATGTCTGTCCAACGGAGGTATGGATGTCTTCCACTCCTTTCCTCAAATCAAGAAACTGTCACTCAAAGTCAACACGAGTCTTCCAGCATCTGCAGCCTGTGAGAGACTCTTTAGTCATGCAGGTCTCCTGTTCACTGCTGAAAGATCACAGCTTCACTGCAAGAACCTTGAGAGCCAACTACTGTTGAAGTTTAACAGTCACTTCACTGACTGATTCAGTTGTAAATGTTCAAATCTTTTTTGATTGAAAGAAAAAAAAAAAAGGTTGTGGTCTTAATTATCTGAACACTATTTGCAAAAAATAAAGTGGTTCAAGCTGGAAACAACATTAAATAAGTAAGTTTCAAAAAAAAAAAAAAAGAGTCACGACAAAAGGAATACATTCTGTAGCCTACCTGCAGTAATATGACAACATTATACTTTTAAGAAGATATAGGCCTACCATTAATGTTATTACAAGCCTAATGTTTCTTTTATTGAGCATGTTTGCTTTAAATTGAATGGTCTTTTTTTTAAGAGACCATCCAGCTGTTGGTCAGATAACAGCTGGAGTCTCACTGGTGTGTAGTAGCCTACAGGTTCACGTCATTCATGGAGTAAAGCTCCTCCTTTGAGGGATAAACCGGAGGCGGCATCTGTGCGCCGCTGCCTGCCGGCACAGTCAGGACGGGATGCAGAAGCTGCCATAGCCGCTGCAGATTGTAGCATTTAAAAAAAAAAAAAATCCTTTTCGACAATGACTTTTCCTGCGCTCCTATGTTGAAGACGGGACTTTGTCCGCAAAGAAACGGGTACTAGTTGCACGGTGGTGCGTTTGCTGTCGCTTCCGTTTGTAGGATGAGACTCTGATGTGTGCGGAGAGGACAGGATGCCCGCCAGCGGCTCCGACTCGCTGAAACCGAGCGCCTTCATCCCGGTGTGCACGGCCGCCTGCCTCCTGGTTGGCTCTACCACCCTCTTCTTTGTCTTCACGTAAGTAAAGTTGATGACATGCAATGTTTGTTTGCTCCTCAGAAAAATCCGTCCAGACATGTTTAGCTCTTTAATCGCTATGACCCTCAAAATGTATTTTGTAATTTATTTTTTAAAATGTGGAGTGTCTACACCCAAACATTAAGAATGTCACCCAGTCACTCTATTCAATATCATTAAGTGACAGAATATAGATCTATTATACCCTCGAACTCTCAAATTATACATAAAAACTGCTCTAAAATCAAATCAAAGGGCACCATTTCTTCCTCATCCTCTCTAACTTCACTCTGCTGGCAGTCCCACCAAGGGCAGCTAACATCTGACCTGTTTGGCTCACAGTGTGGGCAGGTCTGGGTGCCTGCCCAGTGCACCCTCAGGACTCACAGTAAGCACAGTTCAGGGGGATAAGCCACCCACAATCAAGATCAGTGTAGGAATGTTTTTATGGGCCAGATATATAATAAATTGAGCTGCTGGAAATCAAACGCACACTGCTGAAGTTTAAAGACAATTGGAAGTATTTCTGTAAAGCTCAAACGTGATAAGACTGACTGAAATGTAAGTTTTTGATACAACCTTTGGCGTTGGAATAGTTAATTTTAGCCTCCTGGTTTTGACCTATTTGTGAGGTAAGGCAGAGCTGGTGGGAGGTTGAAAAGACTCAGCTCAAGCCAATGCTGCTACTGCAGAGAAATACTCAATACAATATCCTGTAATACCCTCCGATCCAATTTATCTAAGAACTATAGGATAGTCAGATTTATCCTATATATTTCAAATCCTTATGTGACTATAGAAACAACGAACAACAAAAACAAGCAGACTAGTGTCAGATAATGAAGTACTTTGTATTTGTAACCCCCCCTGATATCCAGACATAGTGAGGGAACACTCACACCTCATCTGCTCCATGCCACTCAACTGACCTTTGACTTCCGTAGCTACATCTGTCCTAGATTCTCCAGCCGTTCAACATTTTCACAGGAATCTGACACCAGATTGGGAGTACGGGATTAGGATCCTACCGCCAATACCATATGATCCCCCATCTGGGAAAAATGCAGTCAATAGATCTTTTAATTTGCTATCAGTCAATGGATGCTGCAATATCTTTGGAATGACTGAATGCACTGAAATAAATTCACATAGTACCGGTAGTTTAGTTAGTTTGGCCTGAGCTTGAGGCTGTAAATATTTACTGTATGTAATAATACATCGAACCAACAACCTCTGGTATTGAAAATGAAGCCAATGTAAAACTGCAGTTCATTGGGTGTCCACTTGAGGATGACAGTCTCGTACAAAAAAGTGTTTTCTTTGGCTAATTTCTTTGTTGGAAAAAAAACTGTCTGCGGGAAGTTTTTACAGACTCATTCATTTTGATGAGAAAACCACTTAGAGTTATACATACATCAGCATAATGAGTGGTGTGGTTGAGCTGACCGACAATTGGGCACCTTGTAGCTTATAACGGCCCTCCTGAATGCCACCTTTTTATATAGATCAAACAATGGACTGTACATAGACATGGACATAGTCTCAGTGACACCCATTGGTTTCTGGAGCACACTTTTGAAGCCCTATGATTGGAAATGCTGTCTTAAACTAACTAAGTCACAGGCACAGATCTGATGCAGGCCCTCTAGCCTCTTGGCTACAATGTTCAAATCTGTCATTCAAAAGAGCCACATCCCTTATAGATGATGACTTTTAGTCTTAATATCACCAAAACAGATGAGACATAGTTAGAAAAAAATGTGTACAATGTGCCATAAAAGAAATTAGCTATTGAGACCAAACGTGTTTCTTTAAACCAGGCTGTTTACACCGGAGGTTCGCTTGGCTCAAACTGTGGGTTCAGATAGAATTTTCCATTATAGCTCCCGCCATCATCTTTCTTTGTAGCGCCTCTTCAGAAATCACCAGGTTATGTCATTAAGATGACATCAATGTTTTCATGAATTTGTAAGTCTTTCCTGCCTATAGTGATACCAACGCTTTATACAGCAGAAGAATGATGAAACTGTATTTGTTGGTGTACTTAATGAATATAGCAACCATATGAGGAAGAATATTAGTCATTACATACATGTCCAACTAGATGTAGAGCTCTGGCTTTCGGAGTAGTTAGTGTGTACCCACCATGTGCAGAAGGAAGTGGTCCTCCAAGCGGGCGGCCCAGGTTCAAATTCGACCTGTGGCTCCATTCCTCCACGTCTTTCCCCACTCTCCTTGATTTCACTATATCCACTGTCCTATCGTTGCCCTTTTAAATATTAATGTTATGTCAATGAATATTTATTATCATTCTATTGTAATTCTATCTTAACAAGTCACCGCACATTTCAGACTGAGAGAAAGATGTACAGGACAGAGAGGGTATAAAAAAGCCCTGATTAACTACGTCTACGTTGTAAAAGATATGTTGAAATAAATCAATGGACTGCTGGCAAGAGAGATTGAAAAGAGACTTCTTCATTGGGACTGCATTGCAAATCCAGCAAAACCAGGAGACTGCAAGTGATTGAAAGAACAAATGCTGAATCTGCCTCTAATGGGGCCAGTGTTGCAATTGAACTGAAATGACCTCATAACCTAAAATTCTTTCAAATTACGCAACCCGGTAGATTAAAGTTTGTCATTTTCTAAGTCACAGCTTAAAATGATCCCATATAACGTCCCTATACCTTTACATAAGCTGAAAAATGCAAGAGTCTTAACAACCTTCTAGTTTTGTTTGCTTTTCAAATACAAGGTACATACTTGAAGGCTATTAAGATAAGGGCTCGTCAGAAAGTTAGGCACGTTTTTTTTTTCTTCCGGAAAATTGGCAGAAAGTCAGTGTCCTGTTCGCTGCCTGTGAGGCTCACACTTTTCTGATATGAGCCATAACTGGTCTAATATCCTGTGTTTCTGCCAAGTCAGCAGCTGCAGCTGGAGTGACTCACTTCCTCCAAAAGTGGAGATAGACAGGTGCCAGGCTCTATTCAGCCCTGCATTGCTTACACTGATTCAAAGGGACATCTCTTGTCATCTGCCATAGCATCACCCTGCCCTTTACCCTTCTATCTGTGATTCATAGGAACATCTCTTCCATCCGGTCAGGCCTTTTGTACTTTTGTTTTTTTAGTTTTCATATCAAGATGAAAGAGTTTATCACTGATTTTAATTCTTAACCCTCCGGCCATTTTACATTTAGAGTTGCAATCCTTTCATCTGGTAATACTCATGCAATTATAATGTGTGTGTGTGCATTATTAGTGGAAGCACTGTTTCCATTGCTTAGTTTAGTGGAGCTCATTAAATGGTGGAGGCTCTTTTGTCTTCCTTTGCCTGATAAAATTCATCAGTTGCCGGTTTCCTGTTTTTGTTCCTCTGACCGTGAACTTTTGTTTGGGTTGGTACTCAAGGTTTTGTTCATTGTTGAACTTAGGCAGGTCGCCTACGCCCAGCAGATGCCACAGGTCTCAGAAAGACCAAGAAAGATGTCCTTTGTAAATACATTTTTACTTTACCCAGAGTCAGATAAACCATTATTATCAACTGATTTTGTAGAAAATATTCTAAATCTAGAAATGCAACATTATCTGAAAAAAGGTGTGCTCATCGAGGCTGTCAAGTGCCAAGTGTAGACAAAGTAAACTGTAACAAAATGAGGATGGGACAAAATATTTTTATGGCAATATATTGTCATTCTGACACATTTTATATAATTATGAAATCACAGGCACATTTATCCTCTGAACAGATTACCTTAAAAAATTTAAGATAGAATTTAGAAGATAGATCTATTATTTATGTATGTATGTATGTATGTATGTATGTATGTATGTATGTATGTATGTATGTATGTATGTATGTATGTATGTATGTATGTTTGTAATCCATAATGTATTGGTCTGGAAGCTGGTAATTAACTTCAGAGGTGCCCTTATATACATACTGTATATGGTAAGATAGCCTACAATACAGTATAATCAGAATCAGAATTCTTTTATTTTTATTGTTCCCCTATTAGAGCACAATGAAATTAAAAATAGCAGCTCTCCTAAAAAAAGGGAAACAGTGCAAGACAGTACAGAGAGGTAGTCAAATAATGTTCAAATATGTGTATGACAGAAATATGTGTGCAAATAATAGCAGGTCAGAAAAACAGTAAAATAAACAAAAAAAAAAACAAGACAGAAATCTTTAAAAGAAAACTTTTTAAAAGACTTATTTATTTATTTATTTATTTTTAATAACTATACAGTCCCCATGAGTAGGTAAGTTCAGGGCAACCACAGCTCTTGTAGGCTATACATACTTTGTACATGAGTTAAAACTTACAAAAGTAGAGTATAGTCAATCTCAGGTTGCATTTACTAAGTGTAGGTAATTAAACATTACTGCATTCTAACATGAGCTTGGATTTGCAATCTACATGTAGGCTACTTCATGCAGACCTGGGTTGCGGTATCTCAGCCTTAATGTATAAAATTAAGCACATTTGACTTTAAAATTTTCCGAATTAAACTTTGAGCCATGAATACATTTTCTTCTTCTAAAATGGCATAGTCTGTTTGTTCATAAATGTGAGTCTTCTTAGCAGCAACGTTTGCATTAAACTGAGTTGAGCAAACCATGTTAAGAACAGGCCAAGTAAAATGTTACTTTAAATATGTTATATACTCTTGCTATTTCTCTCATTTAAAAGTCAAACTTTTTAACTTGAAAGCAGAAAAAGAAATAGACTAACAGTCAAAATCATGAGTTATAAAGGTTTCACACAAAATAAATCTTTACTTCACATGTAATGGGTGGTGCACAATGAGAAGAAAATGATGAAATGTCAATGACACCATGTTGCAGATCATGTGAAACTAGCACACAATGACCACATGCTTTTTGGAGATTCAGTGGCCAGTATATGGAAATCTGTTTATTTCAGGAGTTTTCTGTGCTCGTGATCGCGTCTACAAATCTGACAGATTACATTGTGGTGATGTCATTTATCTAACTGTGATAATATTTCACTGGAGGACTCCGGTGGTCTGCCAGCAGTATTGAACTTACAGCTCAAACCAACTTTGTTGCAAGCGTCTGGTGTGCCACTGACCCACTGTGGGGATGAGGGCAGCATGCAGATTGCAGAGCAGCTTACCGATCTGTGTGATTTAATACAGCTCTGACCGAGCTCTTTCATTAGGTGGGGCTTGTCTTTGCCACACTGCGGTGTAATGAACTGCCTCTTCCTGCGGTCCAGATGGCCTCAGGCCGATGATGATGGAAGCTTGCTGGCCATGCAGAGGCGTCCACATTGTAATCTGTTTTAAAAGAAATCACTCAGATAAACTCTTGCAGGTTTTAGAGTTTCATATGTAGATGTGGAGCACGCTGTATTTCACAAGAAAATCAATTCATTTTTATTAACACAGCACCAAATCAGAACAAAAGTAATTTCATGGCACTTTACATTTCAGCAGGTCTAGTGTACACTCATTTTAATATTATGTACAAAGACTCAATTAAATCCACCATGAGTAAGCACTTGGCAACTTTGACAAGGAAAAAACTTCTTTAAAAAAAATTAAGGGAGGTAAAGGCAAAGGTATCTGCCCCAACCAGTGGTGAATGCAATGGAATATACCAAGGATTGACCGATCTGAAGGAGAAAAGGGGAATAACATTGCATTTGACCATAATAATTTAAGTTTACCAGTATATGAATAAAAATATATATTTATTTAAATATGTAGTATTTATTAAATATATATTTGAATATGTATTTAATTGAATTTAGCCCTGTTTTAATACTCTTAACTAACCAGCTCAAGTTACACCGCTTATTGTAAGTGATCAGCTGTGACAGTTTAAGCACATGTAAAACATGACCATATTTAACTGGAGGAACTTGGATACAAATCCAGAATAGCAGCCTAAAGGGGGGAGGGAGGGATCATATTATACACTTTAATCTTTTTGTCACCTATTCACTGCTTCTTAAGGTTTTCATAATTAATTATGCTAAAATTATTCAAATCCAAAAATATATTTTTTGTCTAATTTGCATTTTTTTATTCATCGTGGGCTGTAAAGCAAATAGCATTTGAGTTTATCTCCCAGTATATAGTGGATAGTAGCGTGCTGTTTGGTACCTAACGTGCATTGATGGCATGCACGCTCTGTATCGAATATAGGAAATACACAATGCACTGGACTGGCAGGAATGGTCTGTAATCCAGAGTTCATAATCCAGGGATTACTGGGTTTGCAGCTGGCATGGCATCAGCAAGCATTCCTCTTGGGGGCAAAAGAACCCCTCCCCCATAGCCTAAAACCAGTTGAGGTGGGGGTGTGGGGATTGGAGCTGCTGCTGGGATGAAAATACACGTTTTCACTTTTACAAGATTTTTGTTTTAACCTTTCATATGTTGAAATTTCTGGAAAAAAAGATCTATAGAAACGTATCCAGCTCCAGCTTTACTTTTTGTGGGTCAATCACCAAGCACTAAAGTTAAATGTTTATATTTACCATGACCTGGAAGACTGACAACCTGCACAAGCATCTTACAGGTTCATAATTTCTCTTCACCTTTGCAAAACCAAAACGAAAAATTTGGCTTTGAAATTACTCCAAGATAAAAATTCCCATGCACTTAAATACTACAGTAAATGTAGGTTAACCATGTGATGTTCAATCAAACATTGTAAATATAATCCAGTGAATCGTTTCCTCTATGTCTATCATTGTAACCTGATTACACTGCCCCTCCCTCTAATCTCACACAGCCGAGATATATTCATACTCCCATTCAGTAAGATTCAGCATGAAGACAAACACACGCACACACTCACACACACACACACACACACACACACACACACACACACACACACTGAGCCTTTATAGGGCTCTCGAAGATTTTTGGTGACATTCATACACAGATAGATGGTGGTTCAAATCCTGGCAGAAAACTCAGTTCAATACTTTCATACAAAATTAATTGTCTAAATTTTTCACAAAAGGAACTATTTTTTATATGATGTCATTAAAAAACACAACATTATGTTGAATCATTAGACTGATTTTTTGATATGACATGTCATTTTGCTTCAGTTTTTTTAAATGTGCTTTAAATTGAGCAGTTATCTTAACTATTTAAACATTTAATGATCAATTTAATGACCATTTGTACAAAAAGCAGACTATTTTATTAAAAAGTATTTTTCTTTTCAGTATGGACACATCGCAGGCAACTCAATTTCTTAGAGTTGCCCATCCCAGTTTATCAGATTTCAGGATGACGTCATTAAAATGCATTGTTTTGTCCGACCATTCAGCATGAACTCCGAAAAAAATCAGTTTATGATGTTATAAAACAGGAAAGCAGCAAATCCTTCCAGCTTTTAAATCCTTGAATCTCAAATCAAAAACCCCAAGGCCCCAACAGTCTCTATGGACTCTTTTGACATTTTTTTTTAAAAATAAAGGGGTTTTAGTAAGGAACTGTTTTTTAAGTAAAAGAATAAGATTAATAAGTGATTTGTATAAGTGATAGTTTATTAGATAAAAAAAGTATTTCACAATGCAGGATCATGAAAATCCTGAAGATGGGTTAATCATTAAATAAACGGACAAAATAATTAGGAAAGATAAAAAAAAGTCACAACCATGATCGTTCCCCGCATCCCTTTTGGTGTCTTGTCTTATTTTATCGTGTTACACAGAGACAGGAAGTGTCTTGCCTTTCCTGCAGGGTGCCCCTCTATTTAATCCCTTGTTGCAGGCCTTGGTGAACATGCACTAATACATGCTTATCTCTAACTGTAAACAATTCATTTTGGATCTTCTTCTCCCCTCGGAATAAATGGGATAAAGATTATCTCTGAAAATCTTTGTTGTGGTCCATATTTGTGTTAACCTCAACCTCTAAGGGAGGTGTACAGTTTAAAAAGACCCTGAAAACTTTTTACATGAATTCTGCTTTGAATGAACTTTGTTTTCTCCTTCTGTGTTTGTATATCCAGGTGCCCATGGCTGGCTGTGACCATCTGCCCAGCTGTGCCACCATGTTGTGCCATCCTCTTTCTTTTCGTGCTGGCCAACTTCACCATGGCAACCTTCATGGATGCAGGTGTGCTCCCAATGGGTGAGTAGTCAAACGGCTGTTCTGCTCACAGAAGAAGATATATCTATCTTATGTGTGTGTGTGTGTGTGTGTGTGTGTGTGCGTGCGTGTGTGTGTGTATTTTTTTGCATATATATATAGATATGCAAAAAAAAAGTTTGAATGAAAGAAAAACTGGACTTTTGAAGTAAATTTCTATAAACATACTGTATATATATCGAAGCATTACTTCACCAATTATCACATTTGTTTTCCAGCAAACGAGGACGAGGACAAGGATGATGAGTTTCGTGCTCCGCTGTACAAGAATGTGGACGTGAAGGGTGTCCAAGTGCGGATGAAGTGGTGCGCGTCGTGTCATTTTTACAGACCCCCACGCTGCTCCCACTGCAGCGTTTGTGATCACTGTGTGGAGGTGAGTGCATGTGTAATAAAGAAGAAACATGAGAGATTGCAGAAGTGAAAACTGCATACATAAGAGGGGAAGCCCGGATGCACAGATCAGAGGAGTACATACCAGCAGTTTTTGTAGGTAGAGTCAAAACAGGAGATTCTGATGGACAGAATGTGGTGGAGGAAGAGAATCTCATTAATCAGGTTAATCCTTTTTCTCAGATCCCTTGTAGTCTCAGTAGAAATGCAATTCGAAAAAGGGTTCAGTGGGCTGGTATTAAAGTGTATTAGGAAAGCACAGTAGACATAAGTTTTAAATGAATGCTTTGTTGTTTTTTCCCCACTTTCCCCTCAGGACTTCGACCATCACTGTCCCTGGGTTAACAACTGCATCGGGAGGCGAAATTACCGCTACTTCTTCCTGTTTCTGCTTTCTCTGACAGTCCACATGATCTGCGTGTTCAGCTTTGGTCTCATATACGTCCTGAACCACATGGACGACCTGTGGAAACTGCACTGCACTGTCACGTATCCTAATGAGCATGTACAACTGTGCTTCTCTTTGTGTACAATGTATGACACCTTTGTCCAAACAAGACTTAATGAAGCAGTCTTCCTTGACAATAAACACAGTTTGGTTGTGATCAGTATATCAGGATTGTTTCTTATCCCGGTCCTGGGTTTGGCTGGATTCCACCTGTACCTGGTCTCCAGAGGACGCACCACTAATGAACAAGTCGGTTTGCATTTCCGGTTATTAAACTTATGTCAAGACCAGTGGAAATGTCATAAAAAAATAATGAAATGAAAACACTAGGTCTTTTGAACTTAAATGTTGATGTATAATGTTTGGAATCTACTTCCACACTAATTAATATAATTATAGCGCTAACTCAAATAAAGATGATTACTGCTAAACCAGATAGATTAGTGCAGAGCATAGATCCTAAATGCCATACACATACCAGGTGTTTTGTATTAGCAGGGTTGAAACAAGATCATCTCCATCCAATTAGGATTATATAAAAACATCACTGTGGAACAGCAGGGAAATGTATTTGCTGAACAGGTAGAAAAGAAGGGGGACCATATTGCATAGGATTAGTTTAGAGACCCCGTTTGAGTGTGTTACATTTTCTATATCTTTACAGGAACCACTCTCTGTTTACAGGCACTAATCAGACTTATTGGTGGACAATATTCTACCAGAATGAGCTGGTTCTCGAACCAACATTTATATTAATGTAATAAAATGTCAAACGTGCATACTTATCTATTTGTGATTCTCAAGGTCACTGGGAAGTTTCAAGGAGGAGTGAATCCCTTCACTCGAGGTTGTTGCAACAATCTGGAATATCTGGTCTGCAGTCCCATCTCTCCAAAGTAAGAGTCATTTCCTCGACTTAGTCTCTTTTTATGATGTCTTCTAAAACTCACAATGTGATTGATGTGACTAAAGGTACACAGCACGGCCCTATAAGAAAACAGTGATCCATATCCAGCCTCCCTTCCTGAGACCAGACATTGACAGGCAGATGTCAATGAAAGTTCGTGACAACGGGATACAGACTCAGGATCTTCAAACTAAAGTATGCATCAACAAATTACATCCCAAATTCAAAATGTTCTCGGGCATCATCTAAGGATTGTAACCTCAGCTGTCAAGGGATTAGGTCTCTCATGTTTTTCTGGGTTTTGTTTTTTTTTCTCCTGCCAGCGAACGTCAGCAGGAGCTGTCGAGCTGTCAGACATCAAACAGATGAAAAATGCACCACCACTGCCACCCAAACCAGAGCACGGCCTGCTAAAGAGCCACTCAACAGCCACAGATGGTACAGTAGCATGACACTAATACACGTTAATAATCAGGCAAGGAATTGCGGCAGTATTTCAACAGCTTAAACACTTATGTAGTGACAAAATACCAAAAATGAAAGAAGCATCCAATCCCAACTGCAGGGTCAAAGACACTGATTCAACTAAACAAGTGTTGTCTGTGTAGCCTAAATCCATTTTAGTGTTTTTCTCTTTGACATAGAACCCCAATGTTCTAATTAAAACTCTAAACTGTTATGAGTCAGATGGCCTTGGCAAGATTTTTCTTTTCTTGTATCGTGAGCTTAAGTTTATTCTGAGTCCATCCCACATACAGCCTCCTGATTGCATAGTTACGTACAGTCTCTGACAGTTCAAGCTCAAGCTCTTTACTTCTGTGTACAAAACTGTTAAAGTGAAGACACATTGGTAATGATCTCCTTAGGTCTCATTCTCTCTCCAGCAATGTTTAGAAAAATATGCATGCAAGAAAAAGAGAAGATGACAGGTTGTGCAGTAATGTAACATGGATATTGAAAACAGTTAGTGTGTATTATTAAAGCATTTTGTGGAACTGACACTGCTTTGTTGTTGTAAACTAAAATGTGTTACATTTGCAGTAGAAAGTAATCCCCAACAAACATCAAAGTAATATCTATACAATTTACAAGTTTGCTAAACATTTCAACTATTCAGCCTTCTTTGAAATGATAAATATCAGGGAAACATAAACAATGATTTCCTCCATTTCATGGCCAGTGCAGATAAGATCACCCCACTGTATTTAAATGGAAGAACAAAACTGCAGTTTATGCACACAGGAGGGTAAGAGGGCAATCTTTATGCATATTTAACACTTTTTATGTAGAAAAAGATACATGCATAGATAACTTTGATGGGCTAACATATGTTGTTACATGTGACCTGAGATATACACTCATTGTCCACTTTAGCATTTGCCTAGTACCTGGCTAGACGTTCAGAACTCATATATTCCACATGGTGCTGGAAACGTTTCTTTAGAGATTTTGTTCTATATTGATGTGACATCATCACACATATGCTGCAGATTTGTCGGCTGCACATCCACGAGATGAATCCCTCTGGTCTCTCACTGAGTGTGGGAGTGTGTGTGCGTGACTGATTGGCCTTGATTTGGACCAGGTGTGTTAAACTTATATATTCCCTCGAGTTAGCGCACTCTGCGCTGATTCTGTGTCTCACCGTCAGAGACAGTGAGTGCTTCTCTCTGTGTCTCTTGTGTCTATAAGAAGTGTGTGATTCTTCATAAGCACCACTTGTCTGGCTTGATATTTCCTGCAGCTCTAGAAGTACAGTTTGTTGGAACTGTGAATTTTGACCCAGCCCTTTTGGTTTATTTATTTTTAAAAAAGTAGCGGTAGTTTCACCTTACCTCAGGGCTAATTTGAGAGGGAATCCTAGTTATTTGGATTGTAAATATTGTTGGTTATTTTTCTCCCCTCCTCTTCAAACACTTGCGATTTTAGTGGTTATCCCTGTGGAATAAGTTAAAGATACCCGGGGTCCGTAATTGCATCCCTCTCCCCCGCATCATTACAGACATTACAGGCCATTACAGTGCATGTTCAAGAAACCAGCTTGATATAATATGAGCTTTATGGCATGGTGCGTTATCCCATCAGAAGATGGGTACACTGATCATAAAGGGTTAGACATGATCAGGAACAATGCTCAGGTTGGCTGTGTCGTTTAAATGATTCTCAATTATTACACAGAAACCTTGGTTGTTAAGAGTTGTTATTTGAGTGACTGTTGCCATCAGCTCGAACTAGTCTAATTCTCCTCTGACCTCTGGCATCAACAAGGCATTTTTGCCCAGAGAACTCCGGATGGTGGATAAGGTAGAAAGGTGGGGAGAGACATCCGGGAAAGACCACCGCGGGCCGGACATGAGCTCGGGCCGCCCGCACGAGGACTGTGCCTCAATACATGGGGACGCGCGCAGTGCCACTGTGCCACCGACGACACTATTTTCTCTTTTTCTAAGCATTCTCTGTAAACCCCTGAGACGGTTGTGCATTAGATCCTAGTAGATTGACAGTTGTTGAAATACTCAGACCAGCCCATCTGGCACAAACAACCATGCCACGTTAAAAGACATGTAAATCTTTTTTACCCCATTCTGGTGCTCGGTTTGAACTTCAGCAGATTATCTTGACCATGTCTTAATGCAGTGAGTTACTGCCATGTGATAGACATGTTAGACATTTGCAATAACAAGCAGTTGAACAGCTGTACCGAATAAAGTGGTCGGTGAGTGTATGTATTGAATATGTTTTGACGCACTCACAAAAGGGTTTGTTCAAATCAAGAAAATCACACTTTCAGCCGTATGCCATAAAAATCTCCATGGTGTCAGTACTGGGCTATTCTTTGGATATCCACACTCTAAATGTAATGTACTTAGGGTCTTGGCCCTAAGTACATGTCAGATCTACTTGTAGAATATAAAACATCCAGACCGCTCAGGTCCTCAGGAGGAGGTTTACTCAGTGTTCCCAGAGTCAGAACCAAACAAGGTGAAGCAGCGTTTAGTCACTACGCTCCTCAACTGTGGAACAAACTCCCTGAACAACTGAGGACTGCTGCCACACTCAACTCCTTTAAATCAGGCCTTAAAACTTTGTTATTTGCTCAGGCTTTCAATTAGAAATATACTGTCTGCCTTACTGCAACACATTCTTCCTTTTTTAATAGTTTTAACAGTTGTTCCTGTATCGAGTATTTTCACCTGCATCCCCGTCTTTTAATGATGTATTTTGCATTCTTTCCTTAAACTCTGTTTTTATGTTTTTATGTTTTTATGTCTGTAAAGCACTGTGAATTGCCTTGTGTCTGAACAGTGCTATATAAATAAACTTGCCTTGCCTTGCCTAAAATAATTTTTTTTGTTGTTGTTGGGGTTTTTTTTGACAGAAATGGGACACCATACAAAAACCATCATTCCGGTGTCCATCCCCACTGTGCCACAGTTACGACCAGTCCTGGAGGCCATATCCAGAGGATCCTCACCCATTCCTCCAGACCAGGTTTTTTACAGTCTAATGATACTTTTAGTTTTTTTTTATACAAGTGTGATCCTTCCCTGACAAACTGTATTTTTTGTTTGATTGTTTTTTTATTTCTGGTGTTGTTTAGTTTTTGAAGACATCCGAGCAGCAGGGGAATAACAAGAGTCCTGACCTCCGCTCTGATTCTAAAGAAAGCCCTCTGAGAGGCAGCCAGCAAGCTGGCCTCCCCGTCCACACCAACAGCATCTCTGCCTCGCTGCAGCTCAACTCTCTGACCCTAAATTCTCGCTCACTCACCCTCAAACACAGCAATCGCCATGGCAACAAACCCCAGCTTCACACCATGCACAGTGACAGTTTAGGATCCAATCCTGCACCGGGTATTATTACCTCATCCGGTCTGCTGGCCAATCACAGCAGCAGCAGCAGCCTCTCCTACGATAATCTCATGAACCCTGCAGACTCTCAGTTCTTGCCTCAAAGAGGGGCTCCTCCCGTCGCCTACCACCCTCACTTTATGTCTCTGGGTGCAGATGGGACTGTGGTGCAGCGGCCCCTTCCTCACGCCTACAGCCCTGTGTTTATGGGCGTCACCAGACAGTCTCCTCAGCCCAGAGACACCTCACCCTCCCTTCAGGGCCTCACGTCAAGGGACCCCTCTCCTTCCTTCCAAGGTTTCATTCAAAGAGACCCTTCCCCATCTTTCCAAGGCCTTATGCAGAGAGACCCCACATCCCAAAGCGTAACAACACGAGACCTTCCCCCTCCAAGTTTGGCATCGCAATGTCTCAGAGACAGCCTCAGGGATCTCGGTCCGCAGGGTTTGACACAACCGAAATCTGCTGCTGCTCGTTATGATAACTTCTCAAAGACCTTCATGGCATCGATTCACGAGAGACGGGAGTTGGAGGAGAGGGAGAGGATGTTGCGTCTCCAAGCCAGATCCCAAGCCCTCTATGGTCCTGATGTTGGGATTTATGACATTCCTAGCAGACGAAGTCTACCACCAGACAACATCCACCGGCCTCCTGGCTCCCGTGGGCCGACTCCTCCTGCTTACGGCTCCAGGGAGTTTCTGATGAGCACAGGCATCTTAGGTTACGGCTTGAGGACGTCACCGCTCTCCAGCTCCTCTACATCATCGCTGACTCGAGGCCCCAAAACGTCCAGCTCTCCTCTGCAGAGCAGCAGCAGCAGCAGCCTGCAGAGCAAAGGCAGGTCTTCCTCTCCCGCTTACTGCCCTCCTGATAGACAGACTCAACCCCTCCCTTCCTCTACATCCACTCTGCCCCGTTTACCCTCCTCCTCTACCTCCTCTGCCCCTTCATACGCCTCCTACGCCACTGCAAAGCGTTCCTCGCTCACATACTCCACCGAGGGGAAGGACTCGGTCACCCTGGGAGCCCTTAAATAAGGTTTGAAAAAAGAAAACATACTCCATGTTTCTGGTGGTGTGAATGAATCATCTATGCAGTGTTAGTCTCAGTCTTCAAAGCTCTGAAATACTTTGTAAATAAGAGGCCATTTGGGACTTTTCCTATGGGCGAGAGGGCGTGAGAAACAAACACACAGCGCAGGATAAACTTGGAAAATGTTCTTCCAAAAGTCTCGTCCAAATCTTTCAAAATCTGGGAATCTCAGGATAGTTGTTCCTCCTCTAACAAACAGAGCGACTCCCAAAAACTCAAGCTGGAAGCAGAAGGGCTATGTGAGGAGTACAGACGAACTTTCTACCTGCTTGTATGTGTTTTGATATTGCTTTTGTGAAACAATGTAATACCACTTTTGTCTCCTGCTGCAAATTACCCAGTTTAATAACATTTTGTAGTTGTTTATATGAATAAACTTATTTTGTAATTTTCACTTCTTTATCTCCATTATTTACTCCTGTCAGTACCTATTAACCGGTGTGAATGTTTATATATTGAAAGCACCATGTTCCACTCTTATTTAGAAAAGAAAAACATCATTCCACTGTTAGCCTTTTTGCTTCAAAGATATTGTACTTGAGCTTGTTCTTCCAAATCACATAATCTTTTGGCTCATAATGAACAGCATAATTGATTTTAAGGCTGGTACAATAAATGATGTACTTCACAGCACAGATAACCTGCTTAATATTGATATTATTTGGTCGGGATTTCAATGCATCACACTGGGGATGGAGTAATTCACGAGCTCGCCAAAGCTCAGTGTATGCATTGAATTTGTGATTGGCGCCCTCTCGTGGACAGTTTCAGAATGTTGCGTGATGTAGGTTTAGCCTTCAGATCCAGCAGATGATGCTATTGTGTGTAAAATGCTACAAAACATCAGTAATGGAAAGGCCAGAGGAGGCTCCAAAGTGTGACCTGTATTCTTAAAGGTCCTTAATTTATTCAGCATGTTGTATCATCAGAGGTACCACACATCACATAACATGTGGACACATTTTTTATTACATTTTTATTTATTTATTTATTATTTATCAAATACATTTATCAAGATTTTTGGTTTAATTGACAGCATCTTTAACATGTTCATGTTTAAAGGGAACAAGCAGGAAGGTCAAACCTCTTATTTTATTGCATCAGTCAGTTTTCAAAGCTCTGGCCTTCAGTCTCTAGACAGTCTTATAAAACATTCAGAGCCCCTGTGACAGAAAAGACAAAACAAAATGAACTTTTTATTACCTGGAACCTGTGATCCACGATCACACATTTGTGTCGAGGCAACAAATGACAAGACTTTACTCTTTGAGGCTGTTGCTTTTCATGTGAGTTACTGTTGTGCTTGACCTTACAGCAGGTGGGAGTGTGCACATGACAGCTTGATCAGCCCAGACTGATTTAAACTGTTGGCAGGAATTTACAAGACAGGAAAATAACTGACAGATCTTTCACCATAAACTCACTGTAAATTCAATGAGGCTTAGTTAAAAACCTGACAAAAACAAAAGAATTGGAGTATGAGCAAAAAGAAGAAAGAAAATCTCTCGGTTTTGGAGCCAGAGAGCAACAAGTGAAGTGTAAACAGCCTTGTTCAGTTGTAATTGGAGGAGATGTTCTTGCCAAAGAATTCTAACAAGATTGCAGATTGTGTTACACAGTCTTTACACTCAAGTGAGTGTGAAAACAACAGAAATGAAATCAGAGGAGGGAGATGAAGACATGAGCAGGGCCTTTAAACAAAGAGTAAAGTTTTTTTGTAAAGTGTTGCAAGGTAATATTTGTCATGTATTGACGCAATACAAATAGAGGTTAACTGATTGATGGATTGATTTTAGCATCATTAGAGACCAAGATGAATGAAAACAACAAACAAATACTTACTATCTTCACATATCTGGATCAACAGCTTAATAAACATAACAATGTTTTATTTTGAAGTCCTACAGACATAAATGGTTTTCCACTCTTTGAAAAGGAGTTTCTCCAAAATAGTCTCCAAAGGGATGAATCATAAAGCACTTTTGGAAAAATTGCATCTTTTAATTTTTATTTATTTGTCTTTGTTTTTATAGACTTTATTAATCCCTGAGTGGGAAATTGTGGTATGCACTGTTATTTTAGACACATGCTTCTTACACACACAGGCCTGAATCACATACATGCACAAGTGGGACCTGTGAACATGCATTGATGGAGAGATGTCAGAGGTGCCCTCTGAGCTGGTGGGGATTTGGTATCTTGCTCAAGGGCACATCAGCAGTGCTAGAGAGGTGGTCTGGCACCTCTCAAGCTACCAGACCAACTTCCATATTTTGGTCAGCATCGGGACTTGAACTGACAACCCACCAGTTCCCAATCCAAGTCTCTAGGACTGAGCTACTGCTTTGGCCTAGTGTTAAACAGCTTTAATTAATTCAGCAAGTTGTTTTTGTGCAGAAAAGAATAACATTGGATTTTGCAAGGTTTGTGTGTGTGTGTGTGTGTGTGTGTGTGTGTGTGTGTGTGTGTGTGTGTGTGTGTGTGTGTGTGTGTGTGTGTGTGTGTGTGTGTGTGTGTGTGTGTGTGTGTGTGTGTGCGCAACATAGAAACACAACTGTGCTAACAAATTGGCTGCACAAAGCATTTTATGATGTCCGAGGCTTCAAAGACTTCAGTCCAACAAGGAAATAACACACAAAAAAATCACTGTCATAATTTTTCTGAATCCAGTTTAATAAAGTTCAGGTGAGCTTTCTTTTGGTCAAAATTTACACCAAAAACAAAATTATTTACACCACATTACACCAGAAAATAACTGTTCCACATTAGTTCTCTTTTGTTTGCTTCCTCTCTCTCCCCACCAGTAAGCCAGGCCTAAAATGATAAGGGCGCTAATGACAAGGCTGCTGTGTAAAAAGGGATTTCAAGTCATTGACTGAGAGGAGAGGATCAAAAGTGCTTTGAGAAGACTGTGCTGGTGTCTGAAAAGCCCACCGTCTTACATCATGCTACTTTTGCTATGCATGTCCATAACAAACAAGTCTTCAACAGCCGTGTCCTCGCACTGACACTTTATTCATCCAAAATATTTCTTCTGCTGCAAGAAAACTATACTTAAGCACAGTAATGTTTGAGTATAGTATAAAAACAACAATTCCCACTGTTGCATCCTACAAAGTGCTCTGTGGATGGAAAGTATGGGAGCAACTTGAGTTACAAGAACATATAATCGACTGAGGTGACAGAGCACACAATGTATGAGTTTCCCTTGATATATACAGTAGTATAGTTGTACTTTGTTGGTATTGTGTGCTGATAGTGTTAGTGTATTGTGTTATATCATATCATAGTATTTTATTCTTTACTATCATAAATGTATTTTGTCTTTTTGGAACAAACTGTATTATAACCCACCGTAACCTAAAATCATAGAGTATCATGTAGTTTTGAAATTTATTGCCTCACAACATATTTTTCATCTGTATTTTTTAATTCAGGTATCACATCTTATCTTGAAGGGTCTTATCTAATCTTATCTTATCTAGAATGAATTTAAGGACAGCAGAGGATGTACTCCCTGTGGCAGCTGAAGAAGTTCAACCTGCCAAAGACCATGATGGTGCACTTCCACACTGCCATCAGTGCAGGCTGCAGCGTGTCATTCGCTCTGCAGAGAAGGTGAAAGGCTGCAATCTACCATCTCTCCAACGAGCCGTACGCCTCCAGGACCCTGAGGCGTGCAGGTATGATGGTGGCCGACCCCTCTCACCCTGCACATGGACTGTTTGAGACTCTCCCCTCTGGTAAGAGGCTGCGCTCCATCAGGACCAAAACCTCTCACCACAAGAACAGTTTCTTCCCCTCAGCTGTCAGCCTCATGAAAAATGTCCCTTCCCTCCCCCCACATAACACAGAGTCTCATCAGCCCCACAGTCAGAAAACATCACAGTAATATGAAGGCTGAAACTCTTTTTGTATGTGTTACATTAACTCCCACTGGACTTTAAATGTATTGTCTTTCATACACCCCTCTGTACATTTTATGTTTTTTTTACATTTTGTGTTTTTTATCATTCTTTATTTGAGATTTTTTCAATTCTATGTTCTATATTGGTAATTGCTTCTCATATTTCATTTTATTGAAGTACTTTCTTTCACACCAATACACCAAGATAAATTCCTCGTATATGTAAATGTACTTGGCGCTAAAAACCAATTATGATTCTGATAACCGTATCGTATCTTATTGTATCGTATCCCATCGCATCACATCGCATTGCATCATATTGTACTGAAAAAGATCACGTACTACTGTATTGCATGAACTACATATGGACTCTGGATAGACAGCTCATACCCAGGGCCAGCAAAATCAAAACTATATGGCTAGACAATACTAAGTTGTATTTTTAAAAACTAGACTGACCTTATAGTTCTTCTGTCATGTATAACCAAATTGAATATAAAAATACGTCGCATTTTCTGGTTATATGATCTCATTTTAACCTCTTGACATGAGTAAATTCAAATCACATCAATCTCCCAAATCTTTTCTGATACTGAGAGATGCTGCAGACTGACCTACATTTGTGCTGCCTCGCTCTGTGGCAGCAGGTCTCTCTCTCTCTCTCTCTCTCTCTCTCTCTCTCTCTCTCTCTCTCTCTGTCTCCTTCTATCTCTCTCGGTCTCTTTCTCTGAGCTCATTGATATGCCTGATCATCAGAGGCATCGCTGAACTGGCTGATTGTCATTTTCAGCTGCAGTGGCACTGATGCATTTCATTTCCTCTCCAGGCTTTTTTGCTGTGATTAAGCACTCACTGCAGTGACAAAGAGGAGTTAGATTGCTAGCACCCCCCCCCCCCCCCCCCCCCCACCACCCCCCCAATACACACACAATTTTACAATACTCACTATGTTTATCAAATCATCAGAATAGAATACATCGAAGAGTTGGTTTTCTATATAGGTGATCCTGACTGACAGGTTTGCCTTTCCTGTAGCTCCTAAGGGAGATGCAACAGTAAGTCTGAGTGACAGTCAGGACGTCAGGTGTTGCTTTGTCATTTATAGTCTGAGGGCAAACTCCCAATCTGACTTGATCCTTTCAAAAAGCATCAGAATTTGCATAGATTTCACGCTCACTTTTTTTGCAAATAAAATAACTTTCTTGGGTTATTGTGCAGAAAAACAGTAACACTATGATCCTCTGTCTACATCGCAAAATGAAAAAAATACGTTGACCTTTCAACTCTGATGCCAAGTCAGCGACCTTTTTTTGATATTTCCCGTGATATGTATTCTGTGTGACGATGCATCTGACATACAGGCAGCATTCAACTGGCTGCTGGCACTGAGTTCTTATTTTCTGTAGAGTCTTCATAGATGTTTTGTTGCTGTATTACATTGAATTCACCCTGGCTGCCCATGCCAGGCTGAACAGAGGAGAGGTGGGCAGAGCAGGGGTTTAATTAGGACAAAAATCTGCACTGACTGTGGCTCTGTGTGGCTAAGCACATAGGAAAAAGGATGTGAAATGCCCCACTGAGCAGCAAAGGCTGTGTGGTCATTTCTTTGCAATTAATCAGCACCATACGCACTGAAATGTACTATGTCCCTGTTTATGTGGGTGTTTGTCCACAGATCCTGCTTGCACTGTAGTCCCCCCTCTGTGTGCTTATAATAGGCAGCAATAATTACGTTCGTCTCTTTCACACATACAGGCAATTTACTATCCAGTAACTGTGGCGATGACAAAGACTTTCATCATATGCTCAGGTGCAACAAATCAGCATTTACACAAACAGCTAATATGTGTGTTTGTAGAGATGCTTGCCACATTCAAATTTGTACTTAACAGCTGAAAGGAACGGGATTAATTCTTGTTGTTTACATGCAGAGAATTGGTTCCTGTGTGTGCGCAGAATAAATCAGAGATTGCATTTAGAAGAGCCTTTGCAGGTATAAATGGTGTCAAGGTAGACAGAGCTTTATCAAAACACACACAGTCCTTGTTGGCATCAGCAGAGTTTGCAATGTAGCTGCTGCTGCTGTCGATTCCCTTGAGGCTTTGTTTTGCAGTTGTTTTACTGAAAACAGATAGTAAACACTAAATAGAGCTGTGAAATACTGAGAGTATATAGAGAGACTGATAACATTCAAAAATGTTCCCTGGCCAAGGACTATTCCAGACTTATGAATACTAAATAGGCAATATATTCCAACTCTCTTTCACACAATTCTTCTTTGTGCAGAATTAAAAGGATGAATACTAGTTTTTTTTCTCCACTGAACTCAATTCACTGTTTACCCTTTTATACCGCGCTATGCTTGAATGGAGAAAAAAACATTTTATCCTTGAATCCCTGCAAGGGTTTAACTCTTTTATGCTTATTTCTCCAAGAGATGGGCCTATTTTTTCTTTATTTATACCTCTGTCTTTGAATTTTAACAAGTGACATTCTGTCTCATTTTCCATCACCAAAGACAAATGCCAAAAACTGATTGTGAACTGTGCTTGCAATGCCACAGTCAGCTCAGTCACGACTGTATGTGAGTAACAAATCAAATAAAAATCCTTCTGAGAGGTGGAAAACATGTCAAGGTCACGTGAGTCACACTTTATGTCAGCAGGAAATAAAGAAAGAAAGCTTCATGTAAAGTGTTGCGAGCATTCAACTGAAGTCAAGTCTTTCATTTTATTGTTAAGTTTGGAGAACAGAGACAAACATGCTTTCATCTCAACTGTCTTTAAAGATGAACAGGCAAATAATCTGAAAGAGCCCACTAGATGTTACAGATAAAAAGATAAAAAGAACAAGAACAGCAAGACCGCAGAAGGATACGTGAGGTTATTTTTAAAAAACAAAGTAAAGAAAAAGTCTAGCTGCCATTCCCCCAACAGCAACTTTGATTAAATATAGAGCAGTTATTAAAACAGTGTGCATATCCTGTCTGCCTTATATCTTCTATGTGACACATAGACATCATCTGAAATGTCTACTGATCCTTGAGGTTCTGGAGGAGTGTAGCTTTCTTCCTTCTTCATAAGAGTCTGTGCGAATTCCAGACAGCTCGATGAGCAAATCTGTGGTTCGACACATCCCTTGACATAAAACCAGGAGGACATCACATGTGAATAGTGTTAAAGATAATGGATAAATGGGTGGAAATAATGAACGCTGAACAAAGTTTAACTCCAAATGATTCAATTAACACAGGATATATGGAAACAAGCACCTTTCTGAGGGGCATAATCAGGCAGATGACCAAGGAACATGTTGTTTAATACATAAGTTCAAGAGAACTATGGAACTGCAAATAAATCTAAAACCGTGGCTTTGTTCAAAGTAGGATCAGGATTTCTAAAAGTTGTTCTTGGGTTTAAGGCTTTGTTAAGATGGTAACTGAGCTTGGCAAGGAAGAGTACACTCATTCTGCTAAATGATACAAAGTGTGTTAAGTTCAAAATCAACATCTTGTAGGTTTTACAAAGAGACAATATACCCCTAACAGATGAGCAAGGCAGTACTATCATCACCCAAGTGATATTTGGGTAACTACCCCAAAACAGATTAATGACCATTTTCTAAAAATAGTTTCTAAAAGTTTAGGAAACAGAGTGTAGACGTGTGAGTATATTATGATGGAATTCAGAAGAATGAATGATAATGATAATGAATGATTTGTAGGAATAGTTTGTGAATAGAGGACAATAAAGAGATGATGGTGAGTCATTGTAGAACAGACTGGAAGTGAATTAGTCGGTCGGTAATAATCAGTTCATACAAAGCTGTCAATCTGTTTAATTCTGAAACTATGAATCAAAGTGCTACAAATTACAGAATTACTCATCTCTAAATACAAAATAATGACTCCTTTTGAGCACCAATTAGAAAGCTGGTACATTGCATTGTCAGGTTGGAGATGCTTTGACTGAAGACTCTCGGCTCTGTGACTCAGGACGTGTTGGTCTGTGTTTCTAATTACTGTTTGTTGTGCTGCTGCTCCTCTTGACCAGGACACTCTTGTTGATGAGATTCTTAATATCAATGAGGTTTCTCCTGGTTAAAAAAAAGATAATGTAATCATGTGAAAAATATTATTCATTCAAAATTTCAATCATGTCCTTTTTGGGTAGTGTCTATAATAATACATGTGGATTCATACAGGCTGATAAAACATTTACAAAACTGAAACAAGGGAAGAAGGCAGTTAGACTTTGAAGGATTTTATTGATGTGTAACTGCATCCATTATATTTGGGGTTAAATTCCAGCTGTGCAAACTTAGCTGGGTGAAGTAATGCGTCCTTTGTTGAAGGGCATTTAACAGTGTAATACTAATGTCTACAGTTTTAAAGCAATTGCACAGTTTCTCTATTCAGCCTGCGCAGAGATGATGAAAAGGAAGTCCTTGAAAAAAAATGGTGGTAGTTTTGACTCGTTTAATAATGAATGAAACATTCATTTTGGCTCACAGATCCATACAGCTGACATTTTGCAACATTAAGAACGATTAAAAAAAATCGTACTCTGAGAAAATGTCAATAAATTCAGTATAATTCATTTTAGGTATTGAAAAGGTCTCATCCATCATGAGTGACATTTTCAGCTCTTGCACAAAGGTGTCAATGGCTTCTTTCTCCCACTGACTCACAATCATCTGTGTGGGTGTCGGTTTAATTTCCTAACCTCACTTATTTTGATGGAAAACTGTGGGATGAGAAAGTTCACCTGAGTTACTTGATGAGGATTTTGTAGATGGATTAACCCTTGTCTTAAATTCAGTATTACAGTAACTAGTGTTTTTATCTGAGAGAATATTAACGGTGCCAAAAAGATGGCGTGTTGAAGGATATGACTGAGAAGCACAAAAGTAGATTGAAAGAATACGTTTTAAGCACTTGAATTACATTCCAATGTAAACTATAGCAGGCTCATCCATCACTCTAACTCTGACCTTTTTGAAAAAAATAAAACTAGGTTAGTGATAAAAAGTCAGTGGAAGCACCTTAGACATGTATTTAATGGTTTAAATTAAATGAATGTCAGGAAATGGAACCTCAATCTAGGTCATTTAAGTAGAGCACAATTAATACTAAAGCATGGTTACCTGTGATTAAAAAGTTGCTAATATGGCAAGCTAAAGTCACCCGGAATAGGAACACAGCAATAGCAATCCACTTTGTCCCCAACACATGGTCACTTCTTGAGCCAACAAAAAATGCAGGACATGAGGCTTAAAATCCTCATCCGCTGGTCAAACAGGATCATAGGGTCAGAAATGATGAAACATACAGAAACACATGACTATGCTATTTTCTTATCAATCCATCAATCTTTATTTGTATAGCGTCAATTCATAACAAGTGTTATCTCAAGACATTTTACAAAAATCAGGTAAAGGACCTTACTCTGTGTCTGTTAACATTATAGCTCACGAGCTCCCAGAAAAAGGAATAGTTAGTAACTGGAATTTTGAATGTAGTGACATGCAGTAAAATTATACAAAAAGAGAGAGAGAGAGAGAGAGAGAGGGAGAGAGAGATAAGAGTTCAAGGTGCCAGTTCCCCTTGTAGTTTAGGCCTAACTATGAGCTCTATACCTGTGCCAGCCCTAACTACAAGCTTTATCAAAAAGAAAAGTTTTAAGTCCATTATTAAACGTACATAGTGTGTCTGCCTCCCAGATCCCAACTGGTAGACGATTCCAGAGGAGAGGTGCCTGATAACCGAAAGCTTTGCCTCCCATGGTACATTTAGAAACTTTAGGTAGCACCAGCAGGCCTGCATTCTTGAAGCATTAAGTTTTTACACTGTACTGAGGTATTTTAGAAATATTAACTAACTACTAATACAGTGTGTGCAGAAAAAAACAATTACTTTGAAAGAACAACGATCTTAGATATTTCCCTTTTATCTCGATTAATTTTTTAAAAGTATAACTGGATGTTTCTAAATGTAGCAGATAAAAAAAGTTCCAGCTGTGATGAAGCTGCTCTGGTGTCTGTCAGTGACCCAAAGCCATTAAGACACTTAATGCTGGTATTTTCCATTTGATGGGACTTGTATTTTTCAAGTGTGGAGATAAAACAGTGGGAGAGCAGTTAACAATGGTAATCGTTTCTGGAACAAAATGGAGCAGTTTTTGCACATCAATATGCTCTTTCATGTATTGTGTTCCGATGGAATGATCAAAGATTATGTTTAATTACTGAAGATTTCTCATTTTCAAGAGGTTTAACTGATGAACCGAATTCATAGATGTGTGCCTTTTGATGCCTGCAACTAACAATTCAAGGTTATGTGGTACTTCACTGTTTTCTGCCGCACTGATGTGTATAATCAGAGTTGTATTACGAAGAAGGTTCTATAAAGCCATAGATACGATAAACAAGCGATTACATAACATGAAAATGCAAAGAGGTTGACTTGGCTGAGTGATTTTAATGAAACAAATGTTACAAATGCTAATGTGTTTGCTTAAAAAAATAAATAAAATGCAGTCTGTTTGCAAAGTTCATACAAAGAGGCCGGTGAGGCTTTTCTAAAACCCTCACAGATCAGTGACATAGAATGATGCTTTTAAATCAATAAGAACGACAGCTGATAGAGTGCACTGACCGTTGGATGAAAGCAGATCATTTTTTACTTAGAATATTGCTGTCTCACTTCAAGTGGTCTGGTGGCAAATTGGACCAAGAGAGCATAAAAAGACACAGACTTTCATCTTCATCATTTTGTATTTTTTCAGTGAAGTGAAGCCGTAGATTTGGTCTCAGTTCATCAACTACGATTAGTTGCGACCACTTCAGCTGATCTTTGTGAAACTGTGTTATACCTAAAACATGGGAGAGAAGTGCCAGTAGCAAACAAAAGACAAGTATGATACCTTAGAATCACCACAAAGAGAGAGGGCCTAAAAATTGCATAAGATGTATTCCATCAAGCAATGGTTCATATCTTCAATCAGCATTTCATCAATGCAGGTAATTCTTTTGTATTTAAAATACAACTGGATGTCTCACTGAAAAGTCTCAATATAAACGCTTAAGACATAATAACAGTTCTGTTTTTTCTTTTGGGAATTTACGGAGGAAAAGGTACTAACCTCCTTACTTACTATAACTACTGCATCATTTATTGTTAAACCAATAAAATATATTTTTAATTTATCTATTTCAACTGGGATAATTCCCAAAATGTGGAAAGCGGCACGTTTTACCACTATTCAAAAGGGCGAACCCAAGTGATTTCAACAAGTCCTGACCCATCTCTAAACTTTCTTGTTTGGTGAAGATACTTGAATCACTGGTAAATCAGAAATTGCGCAACTCTTTAATTGTAAAAGAGATTCTTACCCCCATCAATCAGGACCTGGCCATGGTACAATCGGCAGCAATTAATAAATGATATTATTAATTCAATTGATAATGGTCAAACATGTGCAGCCCTCTTCATTGACCTGTCCGAGTCTTTTAATACAGTCGACAACGCTATCTTGATAAGTAGATAGCCATCTATTGGATTTAATGAGACAGCATTGAACTGGTTCCACAGCTTAACAAATAGAACCCACACAATAGTTGTAGATACTGTAAATTCAGCAAAGGAGTACCTCATGGATCTATCATTGGGCCACTTCTATTTTCACTGTATATAAATGACATTGCAGAACATATAGAAAATTGTAAAATTCATCTGTATGCTGATGATACAATATGATATGCCACTGCGCCCTCCAATATTCAAGCCCTTTCATTGCTACAGACCAATTTTAACTATTTCCTGAAAAATCTTGTTCATCTTAAACTGACACTAACCCCCCCCAAAAAACAAAATATATGATTTTCTCAAGACACAACATTGAACCCATTAATGCTACATTGTCAACAGTGTAAACAGTGAGTGTTTCCAACAGTTGAAATACTTAACATTCGGATAGATCTTGATCTGTCTTATAGGTCTCACATCTCTTGTGTAATTGGAAAAGTAAGACCACAACTTGGATTTCTCTACAGGAACAAATCCTGCCTAACAGTGCAAAACAGAAAAAAAGATTGTTCAGGTTTCAATAATAGCAGTTTTGGAAAATGGAGACAAACTACACACACGTCTCTGCTTCTGTGTTGAAGCCTTTAGATGCCTTATATCACAGTGCTCTTCGCTTTATCACAGGCGACAGATTTCAAACTCATCATTGTGACCTTTATCGATCTATAGGCTCGCGCTTGTTGGGTCAACAAAGAATGCAGCACAGTATTTAGTTTATTTAAACGGCAATCATAGGTAAACTCCCTCCTTACCTGACTAATCTCCTGTCTGGAACATTTTCAAGCCATTCAACCAGATCTCAAAAGTAGATCACTTTGAAAACACAGAGGTTCAGGACTGAATGGGGAAACAAAGCATTTAGTGTTGCTGCACCCGTTACGTGGTATAACTTTCAAATGACTGCGAAGCTGCCCTCTCTTGTTTCATACTGCGTTTTTAAAAATCTTGTGTCTGAACTACCTCAAGATAGAAGTTGTAACTGTGTGTTTGCCAACATTGTTAACTGTTTATATGTATGCTATTTTTTTATCCATGCATTGCTGCAGGGCACCCCTAAAAAAAAGACCTCTGCCCCAGTGGGACCTCCCTGCTAAAATAACGGACAAAATATTATTTTTATATTTTTAAATCACACAATAAAAAAATGGCTAAAACGTGGGGAAAGAAAAGGTATTTACAGGGATGATCGGGGTAAACTTCCACAGACCAAAGCTACAAGAGTGAGGTAAAAGTGAGTATAAGAAAATATAACAAGAAATATCAGCTGCACACTAGATTTGTTCCATTAGCCCAACGAGTATTCAAATATCGTCACATGTATTTATACTGCTCTCTAAAGTTTTTTTTGTTTTTTTGTTTTAAACACCAAACAGACAAACAAAAACACAAGAGATACCCTGCTCCCCTCAATAAAACCAGGGAAAAAACAAATCAAACAAGCAAAAACTAAGCCCTTCCCACCTCCATCAAACCAATTCCAGCCCCCAATCTTTACAAATGAAAGAAAAAAGAGTCAGTTGCTCAACAAATCAGTGAACATTTGCAAACAAACAGTTTTCATCTAACCATAAACCAGAAAAAGTAAAAATATTTTACCAGTTTGAGAGATGAGACATGTTTAAAAAAACTTGAACGATGATGGCGTATACACATACATAAATATACATATATATACACAAACGTACACAGATACCGTATATAGACACACTGTGCATATACGGGAAGATACACACAGGAATATACAATTTACTTTATCATATAAATGCATATTTCTTATTTTAGTTTTCTATAGTGTTAATTAATTGTTATTTTTGTTGTTGTTTATTGCTATAGTGAAATCATTTTTCGTTTTTGTTCTTTGTGGAAACATCCCTAAAGCTATTGAGGTCTCCAAGTATACATGTTTGTGGTATGAGTTTATTTGGATCATTGCTGGTTTTGTTATCTCAAACCAAATACAGTCCCACAGCAGATGTAGTAATGTTCCCTAAGCAGAGCCACATTTAACACAATTATTATCCTCCCTGATGCCCATTTTGCACAGCTGTGAAGGGGTGGAATAAAACCTGTTACGGATTTTGAATTATGTGAACCTTTTTTTTTGGATATCCATGAAATATTGTTCTCATGTATATTTACTCCCTGCTCTATTTTTTGTGTTGTTTTCAACTTCATGACTATAACTTCAAGGAAAATAGGTTAGGAAAAACACTGTGCTAGTCAATGCACCAATCGGATACCTTTATTTATAGCTCCCCATGAGATCAACAAGTTTCAAGTTAGTTATCATGTAAGCATAAAAACCAACAACACAGCAATGTTTACGTAGTGTGAAATGATAATCAAAGCTTGTGCACTGAAGTGAATGTACATTTAACCAATGATTTTTATTTTAATAGTTTTGCTGTCAGACGTGTACCTGATAGCAGCTGATACTCAAGTCAGGCGCCACAACATTTCTTTTGACAAAAGGAACAATAATCCATCCATTATGCATTTTTCTTAATAGTCAAGGTTTGCAGCGGTTGGAGCCAATCTCAGTCATTGAGGGAGAGGTGGGTTGCAGTGCTGAGCATAACAGACAGACAATTCTCTCATTAACAAATTCACCTACGGGCAATTTAGATACACTAATTAACTTAACGAGCATGACTGTGGGATGGAGCTGGAGTACCTGGAGAGAATTCACCCATGCATGGTGAAAACATGCAAACTCCACACAAACCAGGAACCTTCTGGCTGTGAGGCAACAGTACTAACCACTGCATCAGTATGCTGCCCTCACACATTATATGAGTGAGGTAAGGATGAAAAGAAGAAGCAGTTGGAGAACATGTCTAACCTATTTCAGGATATTTATTCCACGTTTTTACATTATTACAATAACATAGAGATGCTGTCGATGAAGCTTTTTAGGCAGGCGGTGAGGATAATGAAATTGGTTTCTTTGGCACAGCTTCAAGATCAAAAAGCTATAGATCCAGTGTGTGGTGTGTCACCCCGCCTTGTGCTGCATACAGTTTTCATGCACCTTCCCTATCCCTCCATTCCCCACCCCTCGCCCTTTATTATGCCGCACATGGGTGGACATAGGACCCAACTAGTGCTGCTCCAGCTGCATCTGCCTGTGCACCCACAGGGAATGATCTGTGTTTGTGTGTGTGTGTGTGTGTGTGTGTGTGTTTATAAGTGTGTCCACCAAGGTTGCCAGAATATATGGGCATAGCAGAGGGGATTGCAGGGCTGTGCACTTACCTAAGCCATTCACAGGCTTCAGCATCACATAGTTGATTCAGCACCTTGCTAATAGCGCACACATTAAACTGCAGCACACATCAGAGGAGGAGTGCGGTAATGACAGAGAGGGAGCCCGTCGTTTATTGCCTCTCAGTGTGTGTCTGTGTGCGTGTTTGTGTTTGAACGTGCGAGGAAACGTCTGTGTTGACCAAATGTGTGCATGGTGCGTCTAGTGTGTGTTTGGGAGAGAAAGAGAGAGTGTTAGAGAGGGAAGGGGAGAGAGAGAGGCAGAGCGAGGGAGAGCGAGAGAGGGAGCGCGGACGTGTGTTAGTGAGCGCTTGGAGGAAGGATGGCTACTCATGTTTGAACTGCCTCACATGCTCAAAGGAGGTAGAGTCAAGGCTAAAATTCAGAGAGGAAGAAGAAGACATCTCACAGGGGGAAGCATCTTGCCCATCATTTGTGGGGAAGCAGAAAAGGTTTGGCAATGCCTGCTGAAGTGAAAGAGGTAAGTGTGTGCTGGAATGGCTCTATTTGCTCTGTACCCTCCCTCTTTTTGCCTATCAGTTTTTTTTTCTGCAGAGAACTGTAGCCCTGCACAGCTATATGCATTCTGCCACTGTCATGATGAATGAAGCAGGGATCAATCGCTTTACCTCCTTGCCTGTCTATGCTGCTGTTCGGTGCAGTCTCCTTGTGTGCATGGGGACACAATGCTTACATCCTCATCAAGTGTGTGTGTGTGTGTGTGTGTGTGTGTGTGTGTGTGTGCACGCGCTTGGATGTGCTTGTCTGCAAATGCATAGGCAAGCATATAAGGCGGGGATGATCTTTGATTGTATTCTAAGGAGAGGTTGTCCCTCCAGGGGGAAAACGCTGCACACACTCTGATAAGTGTATTACCATGATGTATCAGAGAGACATTAAATCTGACCATGCAGCATTTAACTATTTGAGGATCAGAGGGGTGCAAAAAAAAGAAAGAAAAGAGGCTCTGAATAGAAACTTTGTAAGGGAATACCCATCATTCCTCTTGTTTTTGGCTGTCATGTTCAATCATTGTGTTCTCTAAATAGAACAGTCTGGTTGAATTACAGTTAAGAAGATGTGTTGCATAATGGACAAATGTGTCTCAACAGAAAAGTCTAAAGAATACAGAATAACAATGTACAGTGGTACAATCTGTGGATTTACACTGGCCAGCATGAACATGAGTGATTCAACAGATAGTGGAGGGCAGATGAGTTGTGACAAAGTTGTTACTGATGTTTCCTGACATCAGTAGGCTGATGTCATGTTTTATTATCCAGTGGGAGCATCATTTTTTTTTTCAGTCCCACTCTTTGATTGAGACACACTGCCAGTTAAAGCTAATCTGTTCTCAAGTATGATCACTACAACTTTTCCTTGCTGATATAATTGCTTTTGACGGTGTGCATTTTTCAAATGGTCTTCTATGCCTTTGGAATGGATCTGAGACAAGTTTGAGTCATGACTTGTTCCTGTCATGCCCTTGAGCTGGACACCGAAAAATCTGAAATCATTCAACATTAGATCAGGCTCTGTCTCCCAAAATAATACCCCGGCTGTAGCTGGCCTCAATAGTGCGAGAGGAGAGGAACAAGATGCTCATGTCATTCTGTCTCCTGCATGGTTGCACCTAACATCTATACCCATACCCCCCCTTTTTTTTTAAAGCAAAGTCATATCCAGTGTCATCATCCCGACCTATTTGGCTCTGCGAGCACGCTTACTTAGTGATGGTGCAGTGAGTTATTTAAATGAGGTTTGACTCACAGAGGCCTGGCCTTCCCTGGAGCGCGAATCAGACTAGGGACAGCACACAGGCCGCACTGTCCAGCCTATTATCGTCCTCCAAATCCTTAATCAAGCTGTCTGTGGAGGACAGTGGGACCCCGTCTGTCTTTTTTGCCAGGCTTTCATTTAAAAAGCCGCCTTACAATATATCCAATCAACCTCCCCCAGAGGAGTTCGAGCCTGGATTGTCTCCCTCACTGCCAATTCCTCCCGTGTGACCCCTTTCATCTCCTTGTCCCTTGCCCCTGACACATTTTGAACAATGGATATGAGGGGCTCTAGTGTTTGGTGAGGTGTTTGAAAGGCGAATCAAGCTCACTTCACATTTGCTGCAGCCTGATTTAATGCAGGGGAGTTAGGTTTTCGGCACTTGTTTGGTTTAATGCCGCAGCCTCAGAAAGGTAGTTTGGAGGGATTTAAAAGCTTACTTCGTGTTTTATCTCAGTGCATATTGTGTCTGTGCGACTGATACAAACTATGCGAGGTGCATTTGTGTCATATATCTTTAAATGATTCAGAGACTGCATAGAAAATTAAAGTAGTAAAATTGATCACAAGCGATGCAGTGAAATAGATTTTTCACAACAAAACCTTTTAATTATATTTTCTAATATTCGGATGAGTTCGCATTATGCTTTTTCCTATTTTTTACCACACATTTAAATGCAGCCATCACAAGGCCCTCAAGATAGAAAAAAGTTTGAGATAAGTAGATATTGATAGAGATTATTGGAGCAGCAAAGCAGATTGTTGGAGACAGAATTTTGTTAGGAAAATGAGCACAAAATGTGTTTACAGTTAAATTCTGCCTCCAGTTCTTTTCAGACCAAGATGCTGAATAATTAATCCTCTCTGGTTAATGAAACACATTTAGTATGAGAACAAAAAGATAATTCAAGTTCCACTTGAAAAACAAAACATGGAGAAATTAGAGAAACATCCACATGTTGTTAGGAGAAACAGCTGGGGTATGGATTGAGCGTTTGTGGTGGTAAATCTCAACAATGTCAAGGAGTGAAAGCTTGTATCTAGCCACTTGTCACTTGTTTTGTCAGGAGGCCCTTTTCATACAGGAATTACATAACACAAAAACAAAAAGAGCAGCAGATATAACCACTAATATATCCAATGGTCATTTTATGAATATAATAGAAACTGCATATGATTTACTAAACTTCACTTATTGTGTTCAGTATTGATTTCTTTCCCTTTCTGCAGTCTGGTCTATTTGTGGGCTTTTGCATTTATTGAGGACAGCTTGAAAGGACAGGGAATATGGTGAGAAAGTGTGGCGCATGACATGCACCGAAAAAGGACCAGGAGTCAATCCTGGGACCAGTGTGATCTATCTACTTGCAGTAACAACTTGAGCAAAAAGATACCCCCTGCAGTTTTCTTGCATCAAAAGCTGAAAACTTGTCCCCTGAAATCTTCCAAAAAGAAGTTTAAACAATGGTGAGGAAAGTTGGACATCAACATTCTCCATCTAAAAGTGACTTGAAGTAAATTGTGGACACGAATTGAGCCTGAAAGTGCAGAAATTGGCTGATGTGGGTAAAGGAAATGAGAGACCACTCCAGTGCACATTAACAAACCATGCATGTGTTCATGCATCCATTAATTCTGGTGTATCAAGAGTAATTTGTTGTGATATCTATCAAAACTAATTATAATGCTCTGTAATCTGTACTCAAGGACACATAACACTTGAGAAACCCTAAAACACGTTTTTTTAATAAGAGGTAAACTGCATCAAGGAGATTATATTGCATTTGTATTTCTTCTTGCTGTCTCCACAACATCACTTGCAGAATTGCTTTGTGGTGGCTTCAGTATTGTTTTCCAATACACAGATTGCCTAATTAAATTACAACGTAACAAAAAGATTAAAATCAGAGAAAATGGGTCTCATTTTTCACCAATATATATGATCACGATTATTGTAATTTTCAGTCTGAATTTCGCGGTTCATGCTTTCAGTCATTCAAATAATAAATCAACAGAATGAAAACCAATTTCTCTGGTCCCTTTTTTTCCCCCCTCAGAAGCATCTCTTTTTATGTGAGGACAGCCTTAATGACATGATGCTGTAATACTTTTTTATGTGTTAAATTACATTTTAAATAGTATATATTTAACCTTATGTATTAAGTGAAAACAGCCTTTACGCTCACGTTGGGTTGCTGTATAATAAATAATCACATAATGCTCTTTAAAACAACAACATAGAACTAACTCTTCTTTATCTGCGGTCTAGGAGCAGAGCTCAGAGGGTCCGCCTCCTCTATCTTTGTGCCAGGAGGCTAAGGAAGTGACTCTGGATAACCCATCCACCAACGAAGAGCTGGACACGCCCACCTCAATTGCCTCGGTGATGACCTCCACCAATGAGAGCTCCACAGAGACGGACACCCCACAGCAGACAGACACCGAGGTGTGGAAAATTTCGATATAAAGCTTTTAGTTACATAATCGTTGAACTTTCAAAGTCATTTAAAAACTTCCCCCCATAAAAAACAAACTATTCATATTCATTCTTTATCCCATAACCAACCATATATAACACAAAAAAACACCTCTCTTCCTGAGTGACTATATATTTGTCTATCCATAACAGAAACTGTAAAACTGTCTACAGTTTTATGGTACACTGCGGACACAACATTGAGTTTTACTTACACTAACAGACAGAAAGGAGAACTGACTTCAGCACCTTGAAATGTTTGAATACAATTGGGTCCTATTTTACTCAGTTGCTACTTGTCTAGACTTAGTGTTCTTCACACACATGCTTATGTGCATAAAATGACAGGTTCTTCTCACGATTTGAAGAGCTAGAATCAATTACCAACCCAGATAATTAAATTTACCCTGCTTTGAAACAGTGCTGGACCTCAAGTTGTTTCATCAGAGTCCAATCTAAACTCATTTTGAACAAGGGGAATTCATTATTTTTTGGCAGGAAAGGAGAATACATTATTTATTTTTTGGCTCAGAAAATCAGAAAGGAGCAGGACTGATGATGATTGATCATCACTATAAGAAATTAGCAGAGGTTTTCTGTAGACTTTTGATGACTGACAAACACACTGCGGGGAACAGTGGCGCTTTGGTCTATTCCAAGTAAATTAAGACCAAATTGTTCCTGCTCTGACTAAAGACACACCAATTTGGTGGCATTTAATCGGACAAATGAAGCCTGAGACCTTCCAGACAAATGGGATTTTGAAGACAAATTCTAATTAGGCTTTTGTAAAGATAATAGTTGTGGTGCATCAATCTTTGTAGGAGTCCAAAGCAGTGGAACAAGAGGGTGTCGAACAAGAGGCTCCCAGTGAGACCCAAGAATCCCCAGAGACACAGCAGGAGAACGTACTGACACCAGACACACCTGAGCTCACATTGACTCCAGAGGTTCAGGAAAGTATCCCCACCGAGCAGCCTGTCCCTGAAGCAAAAACTGAACCCTCTGAGTCTGTCACACCAACAACAACAACCAGTGTTACTACGACCCCACATCCTGAGGTGATACAGCAGCCTGGGGATCCTCAGCCACTGAACACAGACAGGTTAAGCAGAGTGTACACCCTGCCCGACAGCTACAGAGGGATCAGTGGTGACTTATGTGCCGGATATGGAAGTCTCTCCCGCAACACCCTCCACGGCTACTGGCCTGCAAAGACCTACCAGCCTGGGGCTCACTACACCTTACCCTTCCTCCGGGACAGCTACGCTCCAGCAGGGCTGAGCAGCCAATCAGAGGAGGATGTTATCGGAGACCGGGGAGAAAACCCACTGGAAATCAAGACTGACCATCCCGCTGCCAGTTACCCAACTCTGGGGGGAATCCACCAGTTCAGGCCGATTACAACCATGGAGCTCCTCAGGGAGCCCTCAAGAACCAGGTAAGAGAAGACTACCTTCGGTAAAACTTTATTGATCCCCCAGAAGAGATTGGTTTCAAGGGCTCTCTCAAATACAGATCAGCCACTAAAGACTTTCAAAGGGTAGGGTAATGACAAAGTAAACAGGTCCATGTGAGGCCCATTCTCTGGTGCCGTCGGCTGAGTTAACCTTGTCCTCTGTAGCTGGAGTCTGTTTATATTAAATCAATCTGTCTTATCCCATTAAACTTTTATTTTGGTGCGAAAGTAGTCAGGAAGGTAAGAATACTCGGTCTTTGTCACTGAAATATCAACATGTCCCAAAATAATGTGCTCACCTTTAGCAAAGGTTAGTCTGCCATAAGAGATCCAATGAGCCATTCATAGGTTTTATCATAAGAAGACAGGATCCCAATGATGTTGCAAAAATATTTGTAAAATTAATCTGATGGACAGTCTTGACTCCAAGCTAATTCAAACAATCAGTAAGACAAACAGTAGGACTGGTTTCATATATTTAATTCCAATCATCCAGATCATGTTCTCAAATGTTGTCACATGACATGCCTTTGAAAGGTCTGATTAAAAAACAAAACAAAAAAAACCAAACATTTAAAGTTATTTTTTACGAGTGGTCCCTAATGTGCCTAAAAATCTAACTGAGATTCATACTGTAGGAAGTAAAGAGGGTCTTCAGCGCTGCAGCCATTAAAAGTCCTCCTAACTGTATATATGTAAAGCTCATCTTATTATAGAGGACATGCAACAATAATAATTTATTAGAGTGGTAGCCACACAGCTACCGAGAAGTTGCCTTTAACGTATTCCTGTGAGCCAGCCTGGACAAGAGAAAGACAGATGGACAGCAGTTAAGTAGCAGCTGGTATCAATCAGGAACGGCAGCCTGCTGCAAAGTCAATAAATAAGGAGGTTTCACCTGTTATTGTCTGCCAGAAGCTTTTCCTTTGCACATATAAAGTGACAGAGCTGTTTAGAAAAGCTAGAAGCTACTCACTTATGCTGTTAAACTCTGTGAAGCCAAGCCAGTACAAAAGGAATCCTTTGCCACTTTTGGAAATACCATTAGCTACGTCGTCACTTGCTTACAGCTGAGAATAATTACTACTCTCTTTTCTGTTAGCACGGAGATGGTTACTCTTAGGAATAATAAGAAAGTGAACCATCAATTAAACAGTTAGTTTAGGGTTATGACTTGGAAGTGTAAAAAGATGAAGCATGGCTTTAAGACAGGGAGTATAATTAAACAGCTTGAAGATATCCAGCATCACCAAGGAACTTTTGAAGATATTAGATGTGGGAGGCCACCAATGATTCTGCAACATAAATAAGGAATGATTTGCAGGACTTTATATTATTAGCAGGATTTATATTCAATGGTAAAACCACAACATTCTGTTTTCATACTTTTCCACGTTTGTAAAACTATAAGTAAATGCTGTGAAGAGGAAGTACCTTTGTTTTACCTTTAGATAAAGGTAGATAAGGGTAAAACAAATGTGTTTCTGATTGTCTAACCTAAAGCTAAGCTTAGTAGCTGCTTGCTGTACCTTGACATATAGTGTAGAGGTAGATATAAATATTCTTCTCTAACCCAGCAACGAGTGTATTACCCAACATGTTCTTTAACTCTTGAACAATGACTTTCTTTGCTCCTTTAGAGGTGGCTATGATGACGCATTCATGGCCCAGCTGGAGGGGAACCTGAATCCTTTCTTTCAGGCCATGTGCCGCGCTCAGACTCTGCAGTTCCCCCACAAACGAAGCAGCATGGTCAGCTTGGACAGCATTCGAAGAGACCCACGCTGGAGAGACCCCAACCTGCATGAGGTGATCTCAATGCTCTCTCACCCAATGGACCCAGTCAAGTCCAATGCTGCAGCCTATTTGCAACACCTGTGCTATGAGAACGACCGCATCAAGCAAGAGGTGCGCCAGCTGAACGGGGTGCCAATCTTGGTGGAATTACTGGACCACCCTAAAGCTGAGGTCCACCGCAAGGCCTGTGGAGCTCTACGCAACATATCCTATGGAAAAGATCACAACAATAAAATGGCTATCAAGAACTGTGATGGCATCCAGGCTTTAGTCAGGCTTCTGAGGAAGTCTAGCAGCATGGAGGTGAAAGAGTTAGTCACAGGTACAGAGTGACTCCTGACTCTACCTGGAACCATAATATGCCACTCTTCATTTTATTTCGTACAGCTTTTGTATTATTTTCCCTGCAGGTACACTGTGGAACCTCTCTTCACATGAGCCTCTGAAGCTGATGGTCATCAACAACGGGCTTCAAACACTGACCGATGAGATCATCATCCCACACTCGGGCTGGAGGAGAGACTCTGCAGACCCATCTAAACTGCTGAGTGCTGAGTGGACCACAGTCTTCAAAAACACCTCTGGATGTCTGAGGTAAATTTGGATGCTGTCCATCAACAAATGACATCCAACTCGTAATGGCCAAAGATTTGGTTGCTTGGCTAACATTGTTATATCTGTAGGAATGTCAGTTCAGACGGGGCAGAGGCTCGGCAAAGGTTGAGGGAGTGTGAGGGCCTAGTGGACGCACTTCTTCATGCCCTTCAGTCAGCTGTTGTCAACAAGGACACTGACAATAAGGTATCTGAATCTATCAGGCAACAATTTATTCTCCATTTAGGTGGTGACTAAAGGTGTAAATTGCAGTATACCTTTCAGACTCTTCAGGCTGAAGTTTCCATTTGTGGGAAAAAAGAATATTTATATTAAAGTTTATATATATATATCCCTGTACAATGTTAATTCGATTACATAAGCAAAAATGTGTCTATGACTTAGACTACTGATCATTTTGATGATTAAATTCCATAAATGTAAACTACAGTTAGTTTTTTTTTATTAAGGGCACATACAAATAGTTAACTGGCCTCCATAGGTATTAAACATCATGAAGTACATAAATCCACTGAAACTAGTGTCTTGTACGCCAGATTTTGCAGTTTGTACAAAGCTGTCTTTAGGGTCCACATATGTTTTACCGAAATCAATGGTATTTCCACGGAACTTACATTTTTGATAGGGAAATTACCTCCTTTTTAAAAAAAATGTAATTTCCAACAGTCTAAACACCTATGATTGAAATTCATGTCATTGTCCTCCAATTAGTCTGTAGAGAACTGTGTTTGCATCCTGCGGAACCTCTCCTACCATGTTCACAAAGAAATACCAGGAATGGAACGATTTCAGGAACCTTATTCCCATCATCTGATGAGGTCAGCCGGACACCAGAAGAAGAAGAATGAGCCAGACTGTTTAACAGGAAAAAGACCCAAAGGTTGGTTGGCATTTAAACAGTAAGTGATGACATCACAGTAATCCATATAGATAAAAGTATTTTTTAAATATTTGTTTCATGGCTGATCTTATTTCAACACCGGCCTTTTCTTTATATGAACATCTTAACAGTTGTATTTGTCTCCAAACCAACTGTTCTGTCTGTGGTTCTGCACATTTTATGTAGTTTCTGTGTTTCTTATTTCTTAACCGCTTTTGTGGCATTTGCCTGGATATCCCATGAACCTAATATCAGTAATATATTTTGCTAATCTAATCTTAAATTATGTTATTTCTTCGGTTTCCCTTTAATCATCAGAGGAGTGGTTCAATCAAGGTCAGTCTACTGCTGTCATATATATTTTATTCATGGAAGTATTAATGTGATTGAATAACTGTTTGAATTGTGTGACATTTTCTGTGTGTGTACTGATAAAATGAAAATTGGTGTTTGTATTTGTGTGCATGTATGTATCTGTGGTGTACAGGTTGGAAAAATGGATTTATGGACAGAAAATACGGTACATTGGATTTACCAAAACGTACTGAACAAACTAAAGGTATAAATATACAAAAATAATACACACTTCACTTTAAAAAATGCATTTAAAAGTTAAATGCTGTATGACATTTGGACACCAGTATGCTATACTTAAATCCAATTACAAGGTAGATAAACAATGAACAGCATCCATCATTTATCATCATTACAGTAGAGAGTACCTGCATTCTCGTGTTTGCTTTGTATGCATGACGTTGGCATGGCCTAGAAGAGAACTCATTGAAATTCAAAGCCACACTTCAGCACCTGAACCACTTGAGGAGAGTTTCATTACTAAAACAAAATGACCTACCAACAAAAATACTGATAACATTTTTATCCGGCTAAATCTAGAGGAGGAACATTTCCTCTGGAAAGGAACTGGAAATTGCTGATGAAGCCCTGGACCTCAATATGTCTTTATTTGGTACAGATTTACTTTTTGTGAAGCCTTACGGCTTTTTGTTAGAAATGTAAGCACTCTTTAATAGAAGGTTGAGAAAAACAAAACATATGATTAGTACAGAGCAGAGTAATGTGTATATATATGTGGCTGCTGTTGAATTGTAGAACAGATTTAAACTTGTGCCTTCCACACTCCAAGTAAATACAAATCAGAGTGACACGCATGTTATGATTCAGGGTCATCTTTATACTATTCACAATCATCCAGTAGCTCCAACTCACTCAGTACAAAAAACCTCTGCAGGAGTCTGATAGTGTTGTAATTTTCTCGGCTATACATGCTAGAATGAACGTGTTTCATTACCCTACTATTGGGCTACACTAATCTAAACCCAAATCAGTGTTGGACAATGTTAGCATATTTGCAGTTATGTAAGACATACCATGAACTCTTCGGACTTTTATCAGTGTTTCAATGTCATTCCTGACTTTCTCTCTATTTCTATTTAAGGGTTGGAACTTCTATACCAGCCAGAGGTTGTGAGGCTCTACCTGTCTCTTCTTACCTGCAGTCACAACCATAACACCCTTGAAGCGGCTGCAGGAGCCCTGCAGAACCTTGCTGCAGGACAATGGGCAGTGAGTATTTCCCATACCCTTTCATTTTCCTGGGGGCTGAAATTGTTAATTTAATATTTTATCCCACACAAAACTGCCTGCATCAGCATAAAAACATGAAGCATCTGGAGCTGTGGTTATCGTGTAAGGCTTAGTTTGCCTGTTCATTGTGTGTAGCTGATTGTTTCCTAAGATGCTTAGACAATGAACCCTGTCTATCACAGTATCCCATATTGTCTTTTAAATAGATCCAGTATTTGCCCGTACAAATACCATCATTTTAATTTATCTGCAGTTATTTTTCAGTTATGGGAAGCCAAAATTATCGAAAGCCCTCTAACAATACAAATAGTAAAAGAAAGTGTTGAAAATGGGTAAAAATGCAATTTGAAAGAAAAATATTTTATTTTATAATAAATATTTTATTTATTTAATTTATGTGACTGATAATATCTTTAATGTGGCTAGTTAAGTATGGATATTTATTGAAGAATTTGGCAATAGATAATTTACATTGAACCGGTTTAAAGAGAATTTTGCGTGACTTTATTTAAGTCACAGCTATAAATTTATCACTTATTCTAAGTGAGACAGCTCAAACAGATTAAATTGGATTAACCACTGATGATTGCAGCAGAGGTCAGTGTTAATCAAAACATAATACTCTATTCCTTTGTGTATCTAGAAATCATCCAAGCAGCAAATTAAAATGATTTTCAAGTGTTCAAATAGTTTTGAATCTCTACTATTATTAAATTCATTTTTGTGAATACTTCATGAATTCCACTTGATGTTATGTATGAATTTTATTAATTCAAGCCAAATTCCAAGACTTCAAGCTTCAAGACTCTGAATATTCATTTTACTTGAATAAAAGCAAGTCACAAGTCAAAGCACCTTTATATGGGCCTCTAAAGCAGTTTTTCTAGCTGGTTCAGTTGTTTGGAAGCGGCTGCATCATGTAAAGAGTGTGTGGGGAAAAAGGTTTGGCATTGATTCTCTAAATCCAACTGGACTGTCAAAACTGACTTTGTCACTAGCCTACATGATCAACAATCACTTTTACTGTTTTTTCCCCATCAGCGTGTGAATTGATGTTATTGCCAAGATATACTGGGCCATGAATGTCACTTTAATTTAAGATCAATGTTAAGACAAGACTGATCTTTGATTCATACAGGAGTACGAAGTAAGTCATACTCATATGAGTACTCATATGGGTAATAGAAAGCAGTATTTTATTCTTACACATGGTCCTTTGTCCTAGTTGTGGTTATAAGAGTTGGCGAATAAGCAAAATCTCACAAATATTTACAAAAATACAACAGCTGGCACCCGTCCGCCATCCTCCCTTATTGTACAGTTAAACATTTTGTGTTTGTTGTTGTAGTGGTCCAGCTTCATCCGGGCAACAGTGAGAAAAGAAAAAGGGCTGCCTATCCTGGTGGAGCTGCTGCGCTCAGATGTAGACAAAGTTGTTCGAGCTGTGGCTATTGCTCTTCGCAACCTGGCCATGGACAGGCGGAATAAAGACCTAATAGGTGCCAAATTGTTACACTCATCTACATGGCTCTTTGTCTGCAAACTAACATTGTTAAGTTGTCTCTCTTTTGTCACAGGAAGCTATGCTCTGAGAGACCTTGTTGGTAATCTACCATGCGGGCAGCAGCATCCGGCAAAGAATCTTGAGGGAGATACAGTGGTGTCAATTCTGAACACCATCCATGAGATCATTACAGATAGCCCTGAAAATGCTCGGGCACTTATACAGGGTCATGCTGTACAGAAACTGGTGGCCATCAACAAGTCAAGGTTCGTTATGTCCATTAACTAAACTGTAGCCTTAAATCTCTCGAAATGTACCCTTCAATAATTGAATAAAAAGCAAAGTTGATCACAAAATAGCAAACCACCTTGTAAGGCTTTAATATGGAATACAAAGTTAAAGTCTCAGATGTTGCAATTTTCAAAACAGAATAGGAAAAGATCAAATAAACTTTCTTGGCATTATAGTATTGTGTATTGTGCAATGTGTATTAGTTGTTTGCATCTGTGACACAGCCTTAAAGCAATAGCTCTTCATATTTTGAACATCATATCCCAGAGCAATCAAACAATGACTTCAATTATTAGGACAGAATTGTCTCTGAGCTGTCCTCCATTGTTTACCGCAATGTCTAATGATTTGTTGTCAGCCAATCAGTTCGAGAGACCAAAGCAGCTTCCCATGTCCTCCAGACAATCTGGGCTTACAAAGACCTGAGAAACGCTCTAAACAAGGCAGGTTGGACAAAGAGCCACTTCAAGGTACTTAATTGCAAACAGTTTTAGAGAAATGTTGCTCTTATAGATTTACTGAGACATGATTAAAGGAACCTTTTTATATTTAGTTTGAGTAATAAGAAAAGAGAAATGGTATTCAAGTTTTTCAAATCCACAATTTTGCCAATGCTGGAATAATGAAATTTAAGTTTGATTTGAACCAAAAAATGTCTATGTACAGTATGTTGTTCTGAAATAACTGTACTAATGTGTAAGGTGTAAAGGGGATTGATACGGAGATTCAGTAGGCCTTTAATTAATTTTAAACAAAAAAACAATATGCTGTTCTCTACAAAATGACAAACAGGAAAGCTTAACATTCAGGTTGTCACTCAGTGCCATAATCTTTTTTGTCTTTCAAAGCCAACAACTACCGGAGTGACTAAAAAATCCAAGAGTGGAAAGCAAGGCAGTGATGACATAACCTTGCCGCTTATGGATAAAAATCAAGGTCAGCTAATCATTGCATGCATTCCTTCTGTCAGCAAAATGTTATTAAACCATCGTCTTAATGAGAAGTGTGTCCTCTAGCTCAGAAAACAAACACTGCTTTTGCACAGACTGGGCTTCTTGTCATGTCAGGGACGGAAAGATGAGCTTTTTTAAATCCCAGACCATATTCTTCTGAACATAGCCTCAAACCAGTGATGTGCTGCCAAGGTTATCAGTGTACAGACTTGGCTTATTAGCCCATACTGTTTTTTCCCAATGGCAGGGCAGGCTCACGCATCACTAGTCACATTTCATTTAAATGTTATTCCAAAGGGCACTGACTTTTTCACATCAACAGCGACCTCTAGCTTCCCACTAAAACAATCTTTTCTGAGGACTTCCTTTTAAATTATGAACAGAGCTGAAACCCCTGTTGAAAAGTGTATTTATTTGCATATGTTCAAACTTTCAATGAACTATTGAAAGCTATTGCAAACTTCATTAACTTAAAAAGGATAAATGGCGCATCAGGTCACGTCTGCAGTATAAACTCTAAAAAGTGCTTTAGGTCCTTATTTGCACCCCTAAAAATGTACAATACAGAATGTTTCAGGAGTGTTAAAAGTAAATCCTTTGTTTAAGCTTCTCTAAGTGTCAACACCAGGGCATGAGCATCTATTTTTAATTTTATGTTAAGTCTTATTTGTAAAAGTGAAGGCTATAATGTATTACAATCCCTCTGGTTATCCAAAAATATGTAGCTTTTATCCGGTCTTGGTTTGCTATTACAATTTTGTTTCTAATATGCTATTGGCATGACAGTAAGAAAATTTAGCTAAATCTATCTATTTTTAATAGCTTTGAGTTACATACTATGTAGGCCTAACAACAATAAAATGTGGCATAACCCACAATGATAGCATCAAGCTTAGCCTGCCTACCAGCTTATTCACCAGTAACTAACATTAACCCTAGCTTAGCTGCTTTCACAGAATTCTTTTCATGAAAACTGAAAGAAGCCGTAATTGTTGAGCAGTAAATGATAATAGGGGCATAGAGCTATGGTTTGGTTAGCAATTTAGTTTATTTTAAAGAAGACCCTAATCAAGGAATTCAACATCAGTAAGTGATTCGCTGGTAAAAGGGCTAACTCTTCTGTCAGCAAACATTGTAGGCTAATATTTAGCTTCGTGTAAGTTCCTATTAGAAGTCTGTTTCATGGCAGAGTTGTTTAACTTGTGTGAATCATCAGTATAAGCCTTTGTAGTTTTGTTTATTAAATGACTGTACTCATAATATCAGACAGAAGGCAAATGATTACAGATTACTGTTTTATAAAGATTTCCCAACTAACTAATCTCTCTGTATCTTTACATAACATTTAATAACAGTATAATGATTTTCTCTTGCAGATGTTTATTCCAGTTTAGAGCCAAACGATAGAGTTGGGGATGGAAAAGCACCTGTTGTAGAAAGAGACGCCCTCCAGGTAAGGCCTTTCAATTGTACAGAATGCATCTTAAAAAAATGTTACACTACATTGACTTTTATTCCCATATCGCCTCATTTACTTGTAGCTTTCATTATCCAACCAATAACAGTTTCCTTTACTTTCTTGATCTGAGTATTAGAGTGTGTCCTTTAAAAAAAAGAAAAGCAAATTCATTAATTGCGGCTGTTTCATGTTTCCTGATCTAGGCGATAAATGAGAGAAAACACTTCATCAGAGCTGGCAGGCCTGCAGTTGGCCTCATGGATAATAAACCTCCACCGCTGGACTCCTGGGTGTAAACATGACAACACGGCCAGTCAAGCTTGTTTAATCCTGTAAAGACTCTTTCCATTGGTAAAATACAGATTTGTGCCATTTGATCAGTATTGTACAGACAGAGAGAATTCAATTAATTATTAACTAATTATTGCACTTTCCTCTGTTTGCAGGAAATTATGTGCCAAACATTTTAATGTATTTATTACAGAGGTTATTTGGAAATACATTTTATGGATTTGGTCATTTAGGATGATATACAGACTACTTGGAGCTCATGATGGGTTATGTATGACATATGAAATAGCCTAAATATGCAAGTTGTGGTAAAATATGACTTTACAGAAAAAAGTATACACAAAAAAAAAAGACAATTTTCTGCAAGGCAGGAATGAGATCATTTACAATACTTTTAGTTTGTCAAGTTATTTGGGTCTAAATATGAATCTGTTGATGTATTCCTGAGGAATATGATGACAAGAAATATTTTTAAGAACAGTTTTGGTCAGGGAGTGAGATGATAAAATAAAAACATCAAGACTATTTGCAAATCAGTTCATTCTGGACCAATAAACCATCAGATTACAAGGTCCGGTCATTAGCATATCCTCTCTATTCCATCTTTTTTCATGTCAGGCAAAATGGGATTGTAAATGTGTAACAAAGGACTGTTAATAATCTAAATGAAGGTATTTATATTGTAATATTTATTGTAATACATATGTTATTAATTCAAAGTTATGGATGTGTATTAGCTAATACCTGTAAGTCATCCAACATTAAATACAACTCTGCTTTGCAGTGGTCCTTTTTGCATCGCAATGTTAAATGATAACTGAAAATAAATGATGAGCATAATTTCTCTTATTCGCATTCTCTCTATGTGTCACAGGTTGAATTGTATGCACTTCTTCTTTCTATCATGAAGTGGCCGCTTTAACAACCAGTTTATTGTCAAGCCTTTTTGTAAACAGGCATGTTTTTAACAGCTTAAATGATGTGAGTTATGCTTAAATGCAGGAACTATTTGATATTGCTTTCACATTTTTCCAATGTCCTGTTCAAACCAAAATGTTAAGCATTTGTGTTATGTCATGTGTTTACAACCAGGACTTATTTCCACCACACTACACAGGGTACAAACGATAAATGTCCCCTGTGGACCTGACTTGAACTTTAAAGTGGCTTAATCACAGATACAAACACAACTACAACACAGGGTCATGTTAGGCTGAATGCCAGTTAGCATTTGTCAACACTAACAGGAGTCTGGCAAACACATGATATGTAGTTTCCAAACCAGAGCCTAGCAGGGCTCCAAAGAGGTCCAATCTCTGCCAAACTTAATATCAAATACTAAAACAGTAATTAATTGTTCAAGGAAAAGGATAGAAAACAGGTTCAACTTTAAGTTAAAAAACCCATATGAATATCTTTGTGTGAAATAGAGTCTTTAAGCAAAACGAAAAGTTTCATAAGTGTGCAGTTTGTTTGGCACGCAACCGTAAGTAACTCCACAACATATGATAGATTTGGATGGATGGAGTTAAGGGGGAGTTAAGTTGAGCCACATATTGGTTATAGTGCTCTAAAAAAATCTATAAATATTGTTTATTAATATGTGTACTATGAAGTGATTCCAATGATTGCACGTTTAATCCTTCATACAGCTGCAATAAGAAAACAAAAGCATGAATTAGTTAAAAGAAAATTAGATCAATTCATCCTTTCAACAAATAATAAATACGCTTAATTCAATTTAAAAGGAGCAGGCAGAAGAACAGCTACTGTGTCTACACTGGCCTCTTGTGGAGATTGTTATGGGTACATTAACAATGCTGTTAACTGATTATCTATATCAGGGTTCTCCAACCTGTCTTCATCTGAGAGCTACTTTTTAAAAATGAATGTGTGCCAAGGGCTTCTTGCATCACATCGCTTGCATTTATTCACATAGCAAACATCAGCTGAATTAAGCTACTGTTTGTACATGTGTGAAATTGCAATAAGCCATTGATTATCAATAATTGTAACTTCACATCAAGGTCCAAGAAAAAACATGAATATTGGGCCACATAAGCTAAGTTACTTAAAATCCGAAACAATGTTCAAGAAAACATTTGGAACATGGGAAGGGGTACATTTACTTTTGTCTGATTCTTCTTCTTCTTATTTTTAACAGTCAGTCAACCTATAGGTGAGCTACTGAAAACCTGCCAGCCGGCTACCAGTAGCTCCCAAACTACCTGTTGGAGACCCCTGATCTATATTTTGCAATATTCTCCAAAGTGGCACCCCAAACTGCCCAAGATCATTTCCGGGTCATTCTGAGTATTATGATGCATCATAAAGACGCTCACCTGTCATGTTAATCTAAGGTCACTTCAAGTAGTAGTTTCTTCAGTGGTGAATCAATAAATAATATATTAAAATAAGACAGAATATACAAGGAAATTATGTTCTGTGATAAGGTCCTGAAGGGGAGAGAGAGAGGAGGGCCGAGCAGGGTCTTAGTGACATCGCCAAACATGTCAGCACAGCACATTGGACAGCACAGCTCTGCCCTCACAACCAGACCACAAGATCAACAAGGGCAAAGCCCCCAACAGCAACCTGTTGTCCTTTACAAAGGACAGTGCTTCCATGAAAGGTGTAAACTAAGGATCCATCACATCTTCTCATCTGATCCTAACACTTTGGATATAATACTTTCCTCCACTCAGCCATGACTGTTTCAGTCATCTCCAACATCGTTTTTATCTGCTCTCTGAACCTGCTGCTTCTGACATTGGCAGGTTTAAGCTTGAGCAGTCCCATCAAGTCCCTCGAGAACCATAACAGGGCAACAGTCGGAAGGGACATGGGTGATAACTCGCTGCTTGATGCACAGGACTTTCTGAGCCAGTTTCTGTCCACATTAAACTTGACAGAGCAGAGGGCCCAGTCCGGGCCCCGTGCTGCCTATAAGGAGCCACCAGACTACATGCTGGAGCTGTACAACCGCTTTGCCCACGACCGCACTGCTGTGCCGTCAGCCAACATTGTGCGCAGTTTCAAGAATGAAGGTACAAATTACAAGAATATCTTATTTGCAGTTGCAGAAAAATTATAAAATGCTGTAGTTAACTTTCAATTTAAGGGGATTATCTTTGAAATCATGAAGATTGTATTTGATATTCTAATAATTCAATGATCAGGTAACATCTGGGATTGTTAAAATAACTCCATGTACTGCTACTTTAGCTGAGATCTGATTATTTTTTTGTATTCTATGTTTCCAATAAACCAAAAAATATCTTTAATAACAATTATGTTGAAGAAACAAAGGTCAACTGTAATCTTCAAAATATACTAACCTAAGATTTAATCGCAAAAAAGTAAAAATTGCATCTGACAAACTTCAAATATATCCTTTATTCTGATTTCAGATCCCTCCCCCTATAAAATAACACCCAGGGGTGTTAGGATACATCCCCTGCTATTCAACATCTCAATGCACCACCATGAACACATAACATTAGCCGAGCTTCGACTTTTCACCCTGATCAGTAAGGCACATAGACCATATGCGGGCATTGACTGCAAGATGACCATCTACAAAATTCCAGAGGACGTCATTTGGACAAAAAAGGTGGGGAAAGAAGGGAGAAGGAGGGAGGAGGTGGAGATGGATGATTTGGAGGAACTGGTGACAAAGTATATCCATGCCAGAGATAACAGCTGGGTGTCGTTTGACCTGACTCATGCTGTAACACTCTGGAGGAAGTCAGGGTGTTCAAATCACAGACTGGAAGTTCATATAACAAGTCTGGAGTCAGACGTTGCAGAGGAGGGCAGGAACTTGGTTGAAATTGACATTGAAAGGAACCCTGAAGGGATACAGAATGCAGCAATGATTGTATTCTCAGATGAACAAACCAGAGAACACAAACAGGACAAACACGAGTTAAATCAGATGATCCATCATGAGAATGACTTTCTTGAAAATGAGGCCCGGAGCCAACAAGCATTCTGGGGGAACCACAACACCGGGCCTGCTAACCAGGACGAGCTGGACAAAGAGTCGATCATGCAACTTCAGTCCAACCTTATCTATGACACGCCTGCTCGAATCCGTCGCAATGTTAAGAGCCAGCCATGCAAGAGGACCCCGCTCTTTGTGGAGTTTAAAGACATTGGCTGGGATAAGTGGATCATCCAGCCTCTGAGCTATGAGGCATATGAGTGCAACGGAATGTGCAATCCGCCCATGACCGATGAGGTCTCGCCCACCAATCATGCCATAGTGCAGACACTGCTAAGTGTTAAGAGTCCTGAGAGAGCATCACGTGCCTGTTGTGTACCCACTAAGCTGGAGCCAATCGCACTCCTTTATCATGATAATGGGGTGATCACTTTCAACCACAAGTATGAGGGCATGGTGGTGGCAGAGTGTGGATGTAGATAGTCTTTGAAGTGTCGCTTTTCACTTTATTTACATGACAACTAGTTTCCTCTGACACCATACTTAGGGTGGCTGTAATGCTGTGACTGTATATCAGTAAGTAAATTAAAAAAAGAAAAAATTAAAACTAAATTCAAGTAAACCAAATATAATCAGACTTTTAGATTTTTATTTTCCACTTCACAATTGATGAGCAATTCAAAATACATGAAATTTAATAGAAATAGAGACAGACGACAGACAATATTAAAGTTAAATACAAGATTTGATAACCCTTTAGCTAATGCTAATCAATGGCTAACGTTAGCTTTCAACCACTTCTAATATAGCATTACTGTCATACCGTTATAGGAGAAAAATGTAAAATACAAAAGGCGCACAATCCTCACAAACACCAATTACTATCTATCTATCTATCTATCTATCTATCTATCTATCTATCTATCTATCTATCTATCTATCTATCTATCTATCTATCTATCTATCTATCTATCTATCTATCTATCTATCTATCTATCTATCTATCTATCTATCTATCTATCTATCTATCTTAGCTGTAAATTAGCAATACACATTGATATCTATATCTGTGCTATCTAATGTAAATTTGTATAAAGGTAAACTAGTAATATAGTGTTAGAAAAGAGTTGAAGCTTTTAAGGTAAGGCTGAAGGTATTTTTAAACCGGGATGCTATATTATAATAATGTGCCATGATTTTGTATTTAAGGATGTTTTTTGGATAAGCTTCACAGACTAGTACGGTAACAGCCAAATACAATTGTGACATAACTTTCAGCAGATTAAGCAACAAGCAAGAAAAAAGGTTGAATTACAAAACCAACCCTGTGTTTTGTTTCAGGACTGGTGATGGATTAGAAACGGACTTGATTTCCACAGATCATGACATTGCAACACCTGAAAGTTTTATTGCTGCTTTTATCAGATATCTTTCCAAAACTATGTTTTACATGTACCTTTTGTTCTTGTAGACATTATACCTGAGGCAAGAGTAACACAGCTCAAGCTTATCCAAATGTATTTTTACTTCAAGAGAGACTATAACAGGCCAAAAGATCATGTTTATTTGCACTACTGATAGTAAAATGTATGTTTTTAGTATAAATGGTCTCTTGAATTCTGCTGCAATTTAATCATAGTTTGGCAGTAGTGTTTTGTAAACAAACATGCTTCAGATTTATAAATGGTAATTTGTGTCAGTGGCCTACGGCATGTTGGAGCAACTGAAATGATTTACCGGATGTGACATTTTTCCTTTAGTGGCTTGGTGAACTTGCAAAAGTCGTATTTTTGATGGCTTTTCACTAGCAGAGGATTTTCACGGTGACTTGGAGCTCTTAAGGGCTGCTTATCAGTAAAAAAAAAGGAAAGATTTCTCTCACCTAAGATTGCTGTTAACTGCTGTGAAATCTTCTTAATGCGCAAGTCATTTATATCCTGCGTTTGGTTCTCACAGAAACCCTTAATGTTATAATGGATGTTAAAATAAAAGACCCTAAAAACAAGCTATGCATGGGGTACATGTTCTGGTCTCTTGAACACCCTGTCTTACTGTCAGGTAATCAAAGTGCTCCCAAACTAACAACCTCAATCCCTCCAGTGTCACATGCCTGGCGAGCCTCTCTCTGCCCGCTTCCATGCCACAGTGATAACGAGGTGACAGAGTCTGGAGTCTTGTAAACCGTCACTCAGGATGAGACGCCACTCCAAGTGGGCAGTATTTGTGAGATGGTGGTGTCAGATTCCTGGTGTCCAACGCCAACATGCTCTATTGACAATCCTGCCATCAGGTTGCTCGGTTGCCCTCTGAACCCTCCCACTTCCTCTTTCTGACACGGGCCTGCTGACGCCCTTATCAAGGCCACAGCAACAGTACAAATGGAAAAAAAACATGTCACATCACCACCTAGCTTCCACTGTTAACAGTTGGAAGCAGATAACAATAATGGTATAACACTGTGGAATCCTGTGTCAGCAAGCAGATGTACAAAGGAAAGTGAAGTGAAACTATAGAATAAAGTTTCTAATGAAGAAAATATTTCAATCATAAACATGCAATGCCTTTTCTATGTCAAATTGATTTTGTTCTTTTTATAGTTTAAACAAATACTGTACACAAGTAATTATGGACAAAAGAGATTCATAATATATTTCATAATCATATCAAGAGAGAGTGAAACACAGTACTTGTTTCCATTGGTGTCATGTCCAAAATGTATTGTGCTATGACCACAAGGGGGAGACTTTATATTAGAGTAAAAGTAATGACAACACAAAAGAATGAAAAGGTTAAAGAGCTGCTTTCCAACAACTGATATTTTGTCATAAAATCCTTTTAAAGGGAAATGCAATTGAAAACATCCTGCATGTCAAGATTTGCAGTGCCTTAAAAAAACAACTCTACACTACTTGTACCTTAAGAATAAATATCACATCATCACCAACTTTTTTTCTGTGGTGACAACCCTTAAATAAACAAATAACGTCATATTTGGATATAGGCCTGGAAGATTTAAAATATGTTCTGAAAAAGAAGTCTGATAAGAGATGTATCATTAGTTTTGTTTCGCAGGTTTGGGTTGAGCTATGTTTCCCTCTCTTCTTACTCTCATTGTCATCTGCATCCAATTCACTGTTATTACACTACCACTGTAAATCTAAATAAATATAGGCTACTACACCGTTTAATCAATTGATAATGGCAGGGCACATAAATGTGATACTACTTTATTAAATTAACCATACGAGTCCTTTATCACAGTCTAGATTCCCTATGGAATCTTTAATAAAGTCACCTCATTGTATTTCATCCTGTGGGTCAAGTAAATGGAACATGCATTTGATTAACTCTGTTCAAAATTAACTGTAAATGGCCTTATTTCCTCCCTACTTCCTATAATGCTCTAAAAATTAAACATGCACTCTGCCATTTTTTAAGTAGTCTACCAACTAGACAAAGATCACAGAAAACTATGAGTGGGAGCTTTCAGCTCTTAATATTTACTATGTCTATTTTTTAGCCCATGACACAAACCCACAATGAAAGAGCTAGCTTTTAAGTCTGATGTTACAATATAAGCAGAATTCTTCATTGGTCATTTGCTTTAGTGGTGGGTCACATCATTTAATTTAAATGATCATCTACGCACACTCCATAGTATACTGTAAAAGATAATCTCGTTTACTTCATCATCCTGGATCATAATTATGAGATAGTATCTCATAATAATGAAACGTTGAATGTCTCATAATTGTGACTTAGAAAGCAATACAATGGAGGAAAAAAAAGTTTGTATTTTTTTTTCAACTGGTGGAAAAGGGCTTCCACACTAGTGTGTACATGCGTTGTTTGTGTCGTGTTTGTTCTTCATCAAACTGCAGCACCACGCCTGCCTCTCGTCATATGCGCATGCGCACAGAGTCGCAGTGGGTGGGGAGGATTTCTTGTTTATTTTCGGGGGAAGCTAGCCTGAAAACGTGTGGTTAACCGACATTAATCGTTTAGGAAGAGTCGTATACCTTAAGTGTATCCTTCAATCGTTTTTGATAGTGTAACATTTCGTGAGGTTACAGACAATTAATTTGAAAGGTAAGCGTTGATAATCTTTTAACTGTAAGTGTTACTGTACTTGAAGCTAGCTACATGCAGGCACGCTAATTAACGCCAGATAGCTTGAACAAATAAATGTAGATATAAATAGTCCATCACTTGTTTTCTTTTTTACACTATGAGCCTTACGGCTTTGTGCGGATACATCACGGTAAGATTACAAATCAGAGTGTTTGGTCCAGCTAATGATAGTAGAATTAATGTTTCTCCACTATCGCTGCCGGCTAACTAGCATTAAAGCTAACATTAGCAAATATCTACTCAATGTTAGTTGAGCGTGTGCCGACTAAACCATCCTCGACAATAATACAGTGACTAAACATGTGTATTAATTTTAAACGACTGTAGTTTAAACCGAACAAATGGTTCGGGTCAGATTTTAAATACTTTGAAATGAGTCACTGTAAAGGTAGGCTAACCTACCTGTGTATTTAATATTTACAGTCTATGATTTACACAGACAAGACTTGTTGTTTTGGTGCAAAAGAATTATTAAATAAAAAAAAAACAGAACTCCTGCTGACAACTTAAATAGGATTAGATAAAAAATATGTAAATAAAAAAAATCTAAAATAAGCAGAACATATAAACACTATATAAGAAAAAAGTCCGATGGAGAAGCTGTGCAGATTTGTAGTCGATTTGTAATTTAAGAATAAAGCATTTTTTTGTTTGCGGTATTATGTTTCTCGCAGTTTATTCTTATAAGTCCTGTAAACTCTTAATATCTATTTCTTGTGTTTGAAGTTTCCCTGAAACCCGTTTTTCTCATTCTCTCACTTTTCTCACAATAGGACAAGTACCTGAGATGTTTTTTTTAATCTCTTTATAATTTTGCTCGAAAGTTTGTGCACATAATAATCCATGTTCTTAACACACAACTTTAAGTCAGGTGTAAAACCTGTAATGTTCATCAAGTGCCAATAAATGTTATACAAAGTAATTGCTATTTGTCTATGATGAGATACTGCTCTTATTGTTCTAGATCTCCAGGCTTGGCCAGCATTGCATCATTACCTTCACTTTGATACTTAATCTGCTAAAAAGGTGTTGTGGAAACACCTTGAAAGACTCCCCAAGGTTGAAACCTAAGGAGCAAGATGTCCATCACGAGTACTCCAACAAGTAATGACGCCTGTCTGAGCATTGTGCACAGCCTGATGTGCCACAGACAGGGAGGGGAGAGTGAAAGCTTTGCCAAGCGAGCGATTGAGAGTCTTGTCAAGAAGCTAAAGGAAAAGAAAGATGAGCTGGATTCCCTCATCACGGCAATCACTACAAATGGAGCTCATCCAAGCAAGTGTGTAACCATACAACGAACCTTGGATGGACGCCTCCAGGTATTGTATCAGATGTTCACTGCCGTGCTGGTTTCGTGTTATTTCGAAGAGACCACCTATCTCATTCCATTTTCCTCCCCGTTCCTCAGGTTGCGGGGCGTAAAGGCTTTCCTCATGTCGTCTATGCCAGACTGTGGCGATGGCCTGATCTTCACAAGAACGAATTAAAACATGTGAAATATTGCCAGTATGCCTTTGACCTGAAATGTGACAATGTTTGCGTGAACCCATACCACTATGAGAGAGTTGTCTCTCCAGGCATTGGTTAGTAAGATCACACGTCCGTAAGTCTCCTGTCAGAGTTTTTCCCATTTGGTTTTTCTTTTGTGAAAATGAAGATGTGTGTCTTCACTCACGATACAGGCAAACCTAAACTGATCATATCTGTGCTTTTTCATATTTTGGCAGATTTATCAGGATTGACCCTTACAGGTTCAGGTAAGTTAGTGCCAGAGTTTCCCTGTTTGCTTGTATTAGATTGTATCGAGCGTCTGTACATCAGTCTTACCTATATCTGTTGTCTTCATATACTGTAGGTCCTCTCTTGGTAAAGGATGAGTATGACTATGATAACCAGCAGTCTCACTCGAGCTCTGAGAGCCACTTGCAGACTATACAGCATCCCCCGTCAAGGCCCGGTCAACAGGAGACCTTCAGCAACCCGGCTCTGCTCCCCCCAGCGGAGGGAAGCAGTTCAGCTTCAACGTCTGCGTTTTCTACCATCAGCGCTGGACCCTCAAGTGAGACGCTTCAAAGAGAAAACGCATACATGCGAAAAAAGGAATACAATTGTTTTTGCAAGTCAAGAATTAGTGAAGTGTCTTTGTAGAAGAGGGTGAATGCTACTTCAAAAGTGCAAAGATAGTTCATAATTTAATTCGGTTAAGCTGTTTTGGACCTCATATGTACCACACAGACTTTACTTGGCACAATCTTGGCATCGTTTATTTCCAGATCCTGCCCCAAACTGGAGCAGAAACAGCAGCTTCACCCCCGCGGTGCCTCAACATCAGAACGGACATCTACAGCATCATCCACCCATGCCTCACACGGGGCATTACTGTAAGTGGATGGGAAACGAGAAACACTTTTGTTCATGCTGTTTGAATGATGCTGTCAATTGAACTATATCATTTAAGCAAGATCACGAGAGAGTTGGTGATTGTGTTGTTATATTGACTTAATAAAACAGTTTATTAAGTACCACCAGCAGATACAGAAAACATAAAAAAAAAAAAAGGTTTTGGCTTCAGATCTGAACTATAAATGAAGTGTTTTAATTATAGTATTCAGAACACCTGGCTTAGGCGGAGTGATAGATATTGTGATAAGTCCAAAGGATGCTGTGCTCTTTATCAGCATTCATGGAATGCCTCTTGTCCAATCAGAGTACTCGGCAGGAGCAAGCTGTTGTATCATTCCTTTTACGAGTAAATAGAAAAAAATGTGTAATGAGGTCATATAAACGAATATGATTCTATTATATAAATGTCGTGATGAGACGATTACGCTGAAATAAATTTGATTTTAAAACAACACTGAAAGTTAAAGCAAGAAATAGTCTTCTTCTGGAAACGATCTCGACCCCCTTTCATCTTTTAAGAGCTGCAGTGACATCACTGCACCCTCATTGTGCTTTCTGAGTAAAATATCTTCAGAGCTGCTGAGGTGTCAGAGTTGCTTGTTGAAAAACTAAATATCGACATGTTCTTGCAGGGCCAGTTACCAATGAAATTGCGTTCCAGCCCCCCATTTCTAATCACCCTGGTGAGTATGGAGCTGCAGATGGAAGACAGTCCACATATCTCAAGTAATCAGTGCAGTCCACTTTATCTAAAGTCATTCTTTACTTACTCCAGCTCCAGATTACTGGTGTTCCATTGCTTACTTTGAGATGGACGTACAGGTCGGAGAGACGTTTAAGGTGCCTTCCACATGTCCCATCGTGACCGTGGATGGTTACGTGGATCCATCAGGAGGGGATCGCTTCTGCTTGGGCCAGCTGAGCAACGTCCACAGGACGGAGAACATTGAGAGGGCCAGGTAATTGGCCATGTTGTTTTATATACTGCAGTTACAATCGACGAAGGGATACTCAGTCACGCAAACGCGCTGTAACTTGGCACTTGTCTCTCTCCTTCTTCCGTTAGGCTTCATATTGGCAAAGGTGTGCAGCTCGAGTGTAAAGGTGAAGGAGACGTCTGGGTGCGCTGTTTGAGCGATCACGCAGTGTTCGTGCAGAGCTATTACCTGGATCGAGAGGCCGGGCGTGCTCCTGGAGACGCAGTTCACAAGATCTACCCCAGCGCTTACATTAAGGTCAGATACTACGGCTCATATCCTACATTGGAAAGCAGCTTTTACTGATGATTTGTATTAGTCTTTTCATTGGTTTCATCCACAATAATCCATTCATAATGTTATAAGGCTTCCAGTTGAGTAGAGTTGGGCACATGGATAAAACCACATGAAGGGTGAAGAAATTACTTTCAGTCTTACTAAAAACAAGACGATGGTCTTGGACTTTTTCTTGTTTCACTTTGATTGTGTGCTTCATATCCAAAGAGCCACATCAAACCTGCATTTTTTTTTAAGTCCAGGTAGCACTTCTTAAAGATCCATATTATACTTTCTCTGGTTTTAGATGCTCTAAGTTTTTCCAGGTGTCTTGTGCATGTTTAGGCACATCTATCAGCAAATTTTTTTTAAAGTTTTAAAGTTCTCTGAGACACACTGACCGTTATCCCTGTGAAACAACAATTACACAACTGTGAGCCAATAAAGAACCTCGTCAAGTTAACATGTATCCTAACAATATTTGCCTCAGTGTGCATACATGATCCTTTCCTGTGGTAAGATTCTAGTGTTGTCTTTGTCCCCTGCCAGGTGTTCGACCTGCGTCAGTGCCACAGACAGATGCAGCAGCAGGCAGCCACAGCTCAGGCAGCAGCTGCAGCTCAGGCAGCCGCCGTGGCTGGTAACATTCCCGGGCCCGGCTCTGTGGGAGGCATCGCTCCAGCCATCAGTGAGTGTTCTTCTTCTTCCCGCTGAAGTGACCCCCCCCTCCCCCTCCTTCAACAAGTGCATCATTAGGACCGCTCAAAAAACATCTTCTCAAAGTCACTTTTCTTGTGGCACTGGGATGTGGATAATTGTTAAGAAGAGGAAATAAGAGTAAACTGGGATGAGCAGATAAAGAAACACTAAAACAAGTCCGAGAATAAAGCCATGTGTGTGTTTGTATATATATTATATTCAGCCTGTCCCCATCTAATGATATCGATGAACCTGATCTTGTCCTCGTCAGAGTTTGAAATGAAAATGCCAGAAGTAATTCTCCAACTTTTCTGTGTGCACGTCCGGTATATATTTCCAACTTTTACAGGAAGAACAACTTATCCGTCACCAACTGCAAGGTTTGGCCTTTGGTTCCACATTGATCTGAAAGTTTAGACCTCTTCTTCCTCTGCAGGTTTGTCGGCCGCTGCAGGCATCGGGGTTGACGACCTGCGCAGGCTGTGCATCCTGCGGATGAGTTTCGTGAAGGGCTGGGGGCCCGACTACCCACGCCAGAGCATCAAAGAGACGCCCTGCTGGATCGAGATCCACTTACATCGAGCGCTACAGCTACTGGATGAAGTTCTGCACACAATGCCCATATCTGACCCCCAACCTCTTGACTGAATTAAAAGAGATGAACTGGACAAAGGAGGAAAATATCAGACTGTACTGTAAACAGACTACTTCACCTATAGATCTGGAAAGCCTAAGGATTGCAACAACAGGGATGCTGAGAGGGCCACAGGAGGCCCGGCAGTATACTCCAAACCCGCTGTGAGCCGTTTCCAGTGTGCTGGAGTCAAACTCCCGCTCTCCAAAGTGCCTCGACTTCCTACAAACAGCTGCAGGAACGTGTGAGTCACACTGGGAGGAGAGCTACATTGGAAACATTTTTGCCAAGACAATGTGCAGGAAAAATGAAGACAGTATTCTGACATCCTTCCCCATTGTTTTTGCATTGAAGCACGACGGGGTAAAAACCATTTCTCGAGAGTCGCACCTCGATGCAAAAAGCACTCACAGATGAATGTGAATGGACTGACACGTCCACTCCAAGAGGAAAAGATGCAGAGATCTTAATAATGTTTATACGAACCCCAGTGCTACACAAAACAGATGTATCCCCACAAGGGAAGTGATTCATACTTGGCTGTCGGCCATTTCTTAAACATTTCAATGTTTGACATGAATTAAACCCTTGTGGTCGACAGAATGCAAAAAGGGATAATTCTTTGGCTAATTCTAACGGGACAAATTGATGCCATGTTTTTGACTCAAACCTGTTATTTAGCCGCTCCGAACATATAATGCATAATCAGTTGGAGTATACTGCCGGTCCAATCCTCACTGGTGGATTGGAGGCCCCCCCCCCCCCCCCCCAGATCAGGACATTCATGTGAAGTCATGTTATTCATTCATACTCATGTTTTTGTAAGATGTACTCTTGAATCGTTTTCAGTGCGGACTGTGCTCGTTTCCCATTTATATCACCATCTTTTGATAGCTGATTTTAATCTCATAGAAAGCCTGTTTTGGCTTCTCTTCATTTCTCTCTACACCATCAAACATTAGAGTCTCACCAGTCTTTAACCAGTCAGGACGGTTAAAGAAAAGTCACATTTTCTACTAACGTTTTTCAAGCCTCAAATTAGAGAAGCGGGAAAAAAGAATTCAAAAGAAAAGATTATAACACATCTACGTGATATGGTTTTATTGATTAGATGCCCACTGTCTATTAGCACTTTATTAATTCACCTGAGTTTTATAGTCCCATATGTGGTTACTTGTTGTATCCATTTGGTCTTTTAGCCTAGTTGTACATTTTTCTAGCACCATGAAAAGAAAACAAACACATTTTCAGGACGGTGGAACTTTGACTCTCAGAAGCTACAGTTTGTGTGAAGCATTAATTCAATACAACACACGGCCACTCCTTTTAAATTTGAACTCTGATAAAAACTTCGTTGATTTCTTTTTAGACAACAGCCGAGTGAAGGAAGTGAGGAGTGAACTGTGAGAGGAAGTGTAAGCCATATCAAAGCCAAATAGACATCTATGAGAAGTGACACCATGATCAGTCCCGTCAGGGTTTCATCAAAGCTTGGTTTGAACCTTCAAGAAAAGGCTTTCAGTCATTTCTGCACTATTAATGAAATCTTTAGAGTATTTGGAGCTGTTTACACGCAGCCGTTGAAGTATTTTATAATCTTTTGCTACCTTGAAAGTGAGACTTGGCCAATTTTTAAAAACGAAAAAAAAACAAAGAAGCAATGGTGTTCAATTTCTAGAAAACAAGTTCATCTATCTTTACAGTTATGTCATGCATACAGAGTTTGAATGGTATTGGTGTTTACATTTATGGACATGGTTGAATAAAAGTGTAATGTGCTAACAAGTTGTTTGTGAAGTCGTGTGATCGTCATTGAAATGACAGCATGAGAGAGGAAGCACAACGTTCAACAAGAAAACGTTTATTACTGCAAAGACAAGTCACAAATCTTTAAGAAAACAACACTAAGAAGCTAGCCTGAGCTGAGATCTGAAATATTCAGAAAAAACAAACTACATGTGTCTTTTAATAGTTTCTATATTCATCAATACGACACACTAAATGATCATGTCTTTATAAATATAAAAGTCCCCCAGTTGTCCTTGTTTTTTTTGATGTAAAATACACAATACAAATCACCCTACACGCATTGATTTGCTCGCCGAGTTGAGAAGAAAAACTAAATGGCACAAAGAGTCACATGAAATCTGCGTGAATATATATTATATCAGATACTATACATTATCCAACAAAAAAAGAAGAGAAGGAAATCACAAAAGCACTTTAGCCAAACATATCAGATCAAAATGTTCACCGAAAGAACAAATCAAAAAATGAAGACAAATAAATATACCTTTTTTCAGTTTTTGATATATACATATTTTCGTCGACGGTGAATCAGAAAAACGAGAACGAAAACAATAATAGCTTCCTCAAATGTCACTGCCAAATGCTTGTGCTTGCATTAGAGCGTGCTACAGCTGGCCACGACTCATGACACTGTCAAATGGCACTTGAAATAAAAAAAAAAAAAACATCCAAATACAAATCTCAAACAGGTCACAGCATTCAGAAAAAAAAAAAAAGACAAAAAGAAATCACGGCCATGAGTGAAAAGAAAGAGCATTGTTTACTTACAGTCACTCTCCTTGTTCCTTAACCAGCTCTGTACAATAAAAAGCCTGTGTGTGTGTGTGTGTGTGTGTGTGTGTGTGTGTGTGTGTGTGTGTGTGTGTGTGTGTGTGTGTGTGTGTGTGTGTGTGTGTGTGTGTGTGTGTGTGTGGTGGCATCACATCCAGTAAATAATAAATAGTCCAGCTGCTTCCTTGGTGGCAGCACCTGTGCAATGAAACATCTGCTCTGAGAGCCTCTATCTGTAGCCCACCAGAGACCCACTAGTCACCCAGGCCACCTGCTCTGGCCAGGGTGAAATTAAAGGCACTGGAGTCTGCTATGGGTCAGTGAAGCTGCCGTAATGTCCTCGATAAGAGGCATCTTTTTTTTTTTTTTTTTTTTTGTAAACCCCCCCCCCCCCCACTCCTAAGACAAGTAAAGGAATTGAATCTATTTTTTCTTGTGAGGCTTCTTTGCAAACAGCATGTTAAAAAGAACAATCTTACATTTTCAATTTCAAAGACACAGAAATAAAGTACAATTGTGTTGGCAGCATGAACATCAGTTGAGTGTTTTCCAGGCAGCCTTTGAGATGCAGGAAGCGAAATCACCGTCTGGCACGTCGAACCTATTTAGAAAAAAAAAAAAAAAAAAAAACTTCTAGCAGCACATGGGAGGTGTGCAAGACCAGAACGCACTTTATGATCCGAATGCACACAAAGAAAAACGTTTTAAAAGCCATTTTTCACTTCAGGCACAGAAATTACACAACTTTACATCTACAATGTTGTAGTTTCTCAAACAAAAGGAGCTGAGATTCATCGTTTTTTTTGTTTTTTTTTGTTTTTTTAAAAGCATTCAAGGATAAAAAGTTCAAGATGTCATAAGCAAAGCCTTCATTCTTTACCCGTACACACTGTCCAGATGTAAACAGAAGCTAAAATTTCAACTACAGACAGAAATCCCTTTTTACAATGACCCTCCAGTCAGTGTTGGTGTCAGTCAGGTGAGCTTGTAGTCGTGTAGTTATTTGAACACAGATTCATGTGCAGCACTAAAGAAACGTATAAAAGATGATTTATGGTTTAAGATTGTGTAGGAATTCATTTATTAGACAGTTTCATTACTGTCTCTGTACGTACATTCTACAGTTCAACACCAAGAGTCAGCGAGCGATCCATCGTGAGAGTTCACGATGCTCACCGACTCTTGTGAACTAAACGCCTCGAGGCCTTCCGACTTTCAGCTACTTAAAGTTCATTGACCTTTTCTTGCAGACTCTTTTTTTTTTTTTTTCAAACTGTCAAGAAGCAACACAATGAGTGAGCTAGATTTGCGTTTACTTCGACGTGCTAACAGCCAAGACATTATGAGAGATGTACCGTCTGTTAGGATTACACCAAAGTGTAAGTCCCTTGCTCCTTTTACCGTCGAGTCAGTTTTCTACACAGATGTAGCATTAAAAAAAAAGAAAAAAAAAAAAAAGAAAAAAAAAAAGATAAAGAGCTTGTCTACTTTTAGTATCTCAAGGAATAATTTGATTAGTAAAGCATACTTATAGAGTGAATACAGCAAATACAGTGCCAACCCTCTTTTAGTTAGTCTACACATCGGTACTTGACTTACGAAAAAAGACAACAAACACCTGGTCCTCCTGTACAGTAGGTCTGCACTCTGCAGTATAATGCACAATTTCATTATCAATACCCAAAACAAGTTAGAATGGGTGATGAGCTTTACCAAAACACAATAAATATGAATAAATTAACATTTCTGCACAGAAACAGAGATCTTTTCAACAAGCATTTAAAAACAAAAAACAAAAAAAAAAGGACGTTAGAAACGTGTAGTTTCTATTGAGAGGATTAATCTCAGTTTCCTGCACGACATAGAGGGCTAGAACAGTTCAAGTATAGATGCAGTCCAACGAATCAGAAGTTAGTCCCCCATGCCTTTTCTCATTTCACAGTCTAATATGAACTAATCACAGAGGAGCTACAAAAGGAAAGAATCACATCAGGTTGACCACATAAAAAGCAACAAATATATGTAGTGTTTCATCATTATATATACTATACACATATATTTATATTTATATATATATATATATATATATATATAGATCTAGATCTCTTTGAATATCACAAAATATCTACTTTTGGTCCACTGTACAAGATGGTCTTCAAACAGGGAACAAAAATGATGAAAGCATTCGATGGGCTAAAAACTGAAGTGGAAATGTGTCAGAGGTGAGAGAAAAGCAATGCCGATTTTCTCCGTCGCGTTGAGATTTGTGCAGGACAGTGGTGTTTGTGTGTGTTTGTGTGTATGTGTGTGTGTGTGTGCAATAAGGTTTGGTGACTGTGCTGCACGCGTCAAAAGGGCTGGCACCACTGGTTTGAGGTAGGGTGACTGATGGATGTGTTCCAACATATACTCAAAAGCACGCACACACACACACACGCAGGCTTATATACACATGTACAGTACATTAAAAAAAAGACAGTGCAGACCTATTCAACCGCACACACGCACACACACTTCACGCAGTAACAAAGGCTAATGCAAGAGTAGGCCTCAGGAGGGCAGGAGCAAGGCTAAGAACCATGATTCACATAAGCTTAGTAGAGCTGATCCAGAGAAAACAACAGGTGTGTCTGTGCCTCAAGCACTTGATCTCGACACTGATGAGCCAGCCCAAATCCAGCCACGGGTCACCAGCAAGCCAAAATGTGTGGCTGGGACAATGCAGAGGGGGGCTGTGGGCTCTCTGCAGCACACAGTCAGGACGAAAAAGGACAGCTGCATTTTAAGGATAAGGCACTATGATAAAGCCGAGGTACATTAAATCCCTGACATTCCTTCTGCTCTGCGACATGGCACTGTGGGACAGGAAACAGCTCATGGGCAGCCTGGATGGCTCACTTTCAGCTTCCTCGACGTGGGTTTTTTTTTTGTTTTTGTTTTTTTGGTCCTTCTTGAACTTAAGAAATTTCACTAAGACACAAACTGCTAAAAAAACCAAAACAAACCCAAAAAGGAATGACATGTCTATGGTTGTTTTGCGGTTACAGCTTTGTCATGTAAACTGCACTACGGAGCATCATAAACGAACAAAGGCAAGCGTCATGCACAGAGTGCATAGGAAAGCTAGCATCGAGGAGGTGGTTTTGTACAGCCGGTCTTCTTGATCTCATTTCTATATATACACACACACACACACACACACACAAGTAGCAGCACAGGTTTTTAAGTGTTACGTTTTCTGTGGCTAAAATCTAAAAGTGGTCATCAGTGGGTGGCTATATCTTTTCAAACAGAACCAACAAAACTATCTCATGATCCCTTTCTTCTAATGCAATACATACACACAGAGTGGTCCCTTTGTTTTGTTTTAGCTACATACATTACTCAAAATAAGCTGTTCAGCCAAATCAGCAGTTGGAATGCATGTTGACATAAATCACACTTAAATTCGAAGGAAAAATCAAAACAAACAATGATAGCACCATGAGTTTTTTTTGGGAAATACCAATTAAAAATTACAGCAAAAATTATTTACAATAGGCAAAGATCTCGAGTTAGTCGATGACTTTGCTCTGCTGGGACTGGTGAGGTGGATTTGAGCTCCGAGACATCAGTAGTAGGAAGGGGTTTAACTTTCCTTCAAAATAAAATCTCGTCTTTATAGGCAGGAAACATTTACCGGGCTAGATAAGTCCTTCTCCTCCAGCTGCTGCATTGTGAGAGAGCGCAGACTAAATGGGATGACAACACATCCAGATTCTAAACAGTCAGACACAAACTGCACATATTGGCCAGAGTATCATTTGAGCGCTCCCCCGTTGACTGAGCATAGAGAGGGAGAGGAGTGCGTGTCCACACAAGTGCAGACAGACACGATGCATGATAGAGACGTAAACATCTAGACTTACAGATAGAGAGATATGTAGAGAGAGATAGCACAAAACAGGTCAGAGCCCGTGTTAGCCTCAGACCCTCAAACAGAGGCATAGGTGTTTCCTGTGGCGCTGCAGTGGCGGATGGTGGGAGTACCAGCAGAGGGGGTAAGGATATGCTCACTGTGGTCCTGCGGCGGCTGTGGCAGCGAGTGGAGGACGCCCGGCTGGACGACCCCGACCACAGGATGGGACCCGTCCTCTAGAGCCCCGACCTGGATCACCTGGATCACCTCGTGCTCCGACTTCTCCCGCTTGGCCAGAGGTTCCCCTGTCTCCTCCAAGTCGTCATCGAGGTCACTGTCCATCCCACTCGTCTCATCTTGACAACAGAAAGCAACACGTGTATAGAACACAAAGCGACATTTTACTAATTCTAAAAAGGTCATCATTAATGTGTTACTGATGGACAAGTTTGCTGTTCTGCTGCTAAAATGGATTATTTTGGCTTTTTGTCAACAATAACATTTTTACACTCAAAGTATCCTTCCACAGTTAAAGCTCATCTTAAAAATTAAGTACACAAATACATCAATCGCAGTCGTTTAAAGGCAGGGTTTACCAGTGTGCTTTTACACTGCGTTATCATTTTACCAAAAATGTCAGTCTCTGTAACAAAGTCTGGGAACAGTCCAGCACCTCTGGTCCTTAATGTTATCACATCAGTCCTGATGATTAGTCAGGTTTCACCCTGTAGCATGAATGACTGGCTCTGACATTGCTGATTATTATTTTGATGCACATTTGTTTCCTTTCTACACTTATATTTTTATCTATTTTAATTTTTTTTGCACTATGTGATTTTCTTCTGCTATCCTGCTGTAACACTGTAAATGTCTCCGCTTGCGAGATGAACAAAGGATTATATTATCTTAAACAAAAAGATCTTGAGGTCTGACTTCAGCATAAATGGAGAAAATGGATATCGGGTCGGGTTATCGACACAAATGTCAGTGATAGGATCAGTCTTCTTGTCACAGATTAAATACTCAGGCTGTTTATCATGATATCATTTGCCCCACATACCTTTGTCGATATTGGAGAGAGAAAGGGAGTTGAGGCTGTCAAACTGAAACAGAGATAAAAATGGAATCACATGAGATCATTTCACATCTGAAAAAGGAGAGTATTATCTAGACATACATAACATTAAACAGTAGGAAGATGCCTCAGCCATACCTCCCCCATGACACCGATGGGTGTCTCTCCAGTAGCTTGGGCTACCCGATGCTCCACCAGATAAAACATGTACTCGTCATATAGCAGGCGAATCAGGTGGAAGGAGCCGAAGCTGGCAGCACTGCGAAGTGTCAGGTCCCTGATCACCATAGAACTGCAGACACAAAGAACAATGGTTTGTTTTCTATGCAAAACAAAGCTAACAGACTTTCTCTCAGTTGTTGTTTTTTTTTTCCACACCTGTAGAAGGACCACTTGAGCAGGAACTGTCGAGCTGCCCTGGGGAAACTCGGCCTGTGCTCGTAAGGCTTGAGCACCTGAGTGACCACATTGTCCAGCCAGGCCGCCCACTGCTCCAGAGAACTCTGCTGCTGCAGTGTCGCCTTAAAGTCCTGCTCCAAGTGCTGAACCACTCCCTCCTCACACTGGCACACCCAAGATGCCTGCTCCTGAACAGCAACAGAGAAAAAGGTTTGTACGCTTGGGGTTGGAAAAAAACTCATATTTGTGTGACTGAGAAGAGAATAGAGGAGGAATTAATGAACACCTGTAATATTTAGATTTAGGTCGCTTTCACATATAACGTTTGGTGGACTCGGTTCTGGGGAAACATTGCAACATTGTTGCATTTTTCATTTGGTTTGGTTTGCATTCAGACTGCACTTTGTCAAGCGCACCAAAGCCTGTCGAATGATGTGTCCCTTTATGGGGAGCCCTTTTAACATTTAGAAAGTCTGGCTGACAAGTAGCAATTTAGTTTTCACTAGTGGAAATTACATTTGAACATGTTAAAAAAATGTTTTACCTGTTTTCTTTTGTTTTTTTTAAATCTACAATGGTATTTTTACATGTGGAAATTCCATTTTTGATAACAACAATTCAATGTTGACTAGTTAAAAAGATAATTGTAGATATCTCTAATGTAGTTCTTACATGTAAAAAAACGTAATTACAGATATCTGAAATGCAATCCTTGATATCTAGAATTACATCTTTATATGTAACAATTCCATGTCACGTTATCAATAATGCAATCTTAGTAAGAATTGCATTTTAGATATCTTGAGTTAATTCATGATATCTGTGATGTTAGAACACATGTAGATATAAATGAACTATGTCACTAGTAAGAAAAGAATTGTTGATATTACTAGTGAGAATTGAATTGTAGATATCATGAATTAGAATTGCGACATGTCAAAATGCCATTATGGATATGTCGACTTTGAATTACAACATGCACAAATTGAATTACAGATATCTGTAATTAAATTTCAATAAAAGTCAATGGCACAAGTGAGCTAACCGAGAGTTCGGTTCTTTGGTCCGCACCAGTTCGTTTGAGCGTTCACACCACCCCAAACCGACAAACCGCACCAGGGTTTGTTTCAAGCGGACCAAACGGCGAAGGTGTGAAAGCACCCTTACAGCATATTCTAAACAAAGGGCTTTTCTCACCTGCACGTTGGCAAAGTCGACACGGTTAAGATCACTCAGCATCTGGTTGATCTGTGATGTGTTTTGCAACACAGCACGTGCCGCCTGAGCCAGGTGGTTCAGAGATGTGTATCTGCGCAGTGTTTGCGCAAAGGCACTAACAGCGGCTATCTGTGGACACAAAATCCAGACTGTTACCAACAACAGTATTTTAGAGACAAACACGGGGGGTGTGCATGTGCCACACCTTTCACAGAGGTGTTTGCATAAATGTAGTGAGTGCACCTTGGTCTGGATCATTCTCTGTGGAATGGCATTCATGGCATTATTTAGCCAACCTTCCAGGCTTTTGGCAAAGTTGCGAATGGCTTGAGTCAAGGCACCTGACGAAATACAACAACAAAAAAGGTTGACGGATGTAAAAACTGGAATGATATACAAAGTAAGTGAAGCCATGTTTGCGTGAGTGCTGCTCACTGGGAATGGGTCTCAGGACATCAGGAATGAGGATCTCCACGAGGGACTGGTACATTAGATGGTCGCAGGTGCTCATCCATTTCAGCACAGCCTCGTTTCTGCACAGCACCAGTAGCTGTGAGCGGGGGAGCCGGGCTTCAATCTCACTTATGCTGCTAAAGAACAAACAGAACCGTCTTTAAAAAAAAAGTGCGTCTGAATTTTCAAATGGATGTAGAGTATATTCGATCCTGGCTGGTCACATTTTTCGCTGAACACTGACTGAATATCTGAGACTAAAAATCTTCTGGACCTCACCTGTTTTCTGTTACAGTGGCGCCCTCTACAGAGTCAGGGGGAGAATAACGCCAGAACGTCTGCCACAGCTTCTCAATTAGACTGAACTGGAGGTTAACAACCACATCCAGTATAGCCTGAAACCAAAGCAGAGAGTGAGCAAAGAAAAAGAGACCCGGGACAGTGTCTGCTGTCAGTGTGTGACATGGGAGGAAGTTTTTCACTTTTCCAATACGAGGGAACAGTGACTCTAATAATAAGAAGGTGGAGATAAGTAATGGGTCAGCACCTGCGGGTGACCCGATCTCTAGTTTGTCAGACATTAGTGGAGCAGTGATTGAAAACGTTGCAAGATGAAGAGGAAAATCTGTTCCAAAATGCCAGCAGCTGGCATTTACAAATCTACGTCGCTGCGCACACATGACCTTTCACAAAGCTTCCCAACTCTGATTTCAGCCAAACTTTAAATGCATTCTTTTCTGAACCTGAACAACTTTTGCTCAGCGTTTGAGTTATTAAACAAACGCTTGGAAAAGGATGAAATTAAAACAACCATGGATGCTAATGGACTCAATCTTATGTATCCATGTGGGAGGGGGGGGGGGGGAAGCAGTGATAGATTCTTGAGGAAAATAAGAACATAAAATGACAAAAAATAAAATGAATGGATGGAAATGCAGCTTGCCCAGGCAAATCTATATATAGTTTTTACATGTTGTCTCACACTTATGGAATCGCCCACCTGGCAGTCTGCACGCCACTGAGGAGTTTCAGCCTCAATTAAACAAAACAAAACAAAAAGGCAAGACAGTTGTTGTTTAATCAAATGCACTAACAGACGAGGAAACAAGCACGGTTGTACTTCAACAGAATCCCAGCTGAGAAACCCCCCCCCCCAGAGATGTGGAGATTGTGGAATAATGCTATTTATCCCTCCACTGTCCCTGGTGAGGGAATTAAAATACTCTTAACCAGCGTCACTGCCCAGGAACACTGAAAGTGACAGCTCAGAGTAATCCTCATGCTAACATCAGGTAAAGTGTATTAGCTTATGTTAGCTCACCTACGCTTTGATGAGGACTAATTCTTTACTTCCCAAACGGCAGCATTTAGTAACTCAGCCACATCCAGAACACATGTGGAGCTGTCTGTACCCTTTGTAGGCTTTCATCCTGCTGGCTGTGTAAGTGGGTGGATTCTCAACTAGGAGGTATGTAAACATCAACGAAATGAAGTTGTAGCAACGACTTTGCTATTTCTAGCGACTGAAATAGTGTTGCAAGGTGATGTATGAGAGGTTCAAACATTTTTATTGTTACACCTTTGCTTTTCTGAGGTTGTCAGGTGATGAGATAAAACGTGAAAAAGCTGAACTCTTTTGGCCCTCCCGGCCTCTGTACCCGTCATGTGACTGAGAGCTGTGAGTAGATGTACCGTCAATGCCCGCATAGTTATAGTGATGATGATGATGTATAAATACATTTGACGCTATAAGAGAGGATACGTTTTCTTCCTTTGAGTTCAACCCAGTCATGTGTTCTCCCTGTGAATTCAACAAGAAGTGTGCACTAACCTCACAGTGCTCTCTGTAAAGGGACTGGAGAGCTTTCACATCCTCTGGGCTGATGTTCTCTGTATTGCTCTGTCCCAGGTCCAACTCCACAAAGTCAGGGAGTGCCCGCGATGCATCTGTTTGGTTGAGAGAAAATAACATTTATTGCTTCTTACCTTTCTCAAAAAAAAAAAAAAAAAAAAAAAAAGCGGTAGACATTCAGATGAAGTGAAAAGTAGCTGACCCAGGAACTGCTGGTGGTGTTGGCTCTGTGCAATGACCGTCTGCTCTGCTGCACCAGGAAGAGGCTGACCTCCGCCTGAATAATTTTCCCCAGAGCAGCTGTCAAATTTTTGCACTGGCTTAAACCTGAAAAGAAAAAACAAACAAACAAAAAAACACTCAGCTCAGTTAGTACGAAAAACAAAACAAAACCAACGTGCGTCACTTCTGGATACACGCGTACCTCTGTTTCTGTTGAACAGGCTGCTGTCTCAGGGCCATGTACTGCATGTCTTCTTGAAGTCGGTTTAGTGGGGAGTCTGGTTTCACTCGTATACCATAGTAATGGTATTTTGAGTTTCCTCTGCAGCACAAAAGAATATGATAAGCCAGGCACGCATACTGTTATCATAAATAAATAAAAAAAACGAAATAAAACTTTGTCCTTGTTTTATCAAGAGGATCACACCTCGTCCCAAGGCGCCTTGTACGGAGTCCCATGAAGATGGAGCGGATGAGTTTGCCAAAAGAGGCTGCATTTACAGGGTCCAGTTTCTGCTCTTGGCAGTGGCGCAGATAATGATTGTAGAGGGTGGATCGTGGTAGACTTACGCCCTCTGCTGTCTCGTAATTGTCCAACAGCCACTGGAGCTACAAGAGAAAACATGTCTTCTTTTTTTTTTTTTTTTTTTTTTGCTTTCAGGAGACTCACACAAACTGTCTAGCAAGACTTCAGGCTGTCTAATCTTGATGCTGCAGCATCACACCACTGCAGGAGCATGTCGATGCAGCAATGGGATTTAAAGTGACAGTAACCGTTAAACGAGAAGTAACGAAAACAGCGAACCCCACATTTAACTTAGATGCAAAAAAAATAAATAAAAAAAACTGAGTAAAGAGAGGAAGAAAAGAAGAGTTATTCAAGCAAAAGTCAAGGTAAAGCGAGAGCAAGCATTCATTAAAAGCAACTTACATGGCTGTTGAGCAGCGAGCTTCTCTGACTGGATAAACCTTCAGATTTTTGGAGCGTCTCAATCGCCATTTCAATCTGATAAACCATGAAGCACAGGACAACAAAATGTAAGAAGGGGGAATAAAAAAAAAGAAACAAAGAGAGAAAAGATATAGAGATCATGTAGACACTTAAGTAGCCACTAGCAAAATAAATAAATAAAAAGTGTGTAGAAGAAAGCACCACTAAACCCAAGCAGAGCACGACAACCTGTCATTAAAGGAAACAAGTGTAGAAAAAAACAGGCACTTGAGACTCAACCAAATGAATCAGCTGGCAGTCACACAACCCCACAAGATTCCACCAGCATAGACTGACTTAAAGACGAGGACTAAGCTGCACACTTGGGCTCACTTTTAGAAACACATTCAGGAAAAAATAAAAAAAAATAAAAAAAAATAAAAAT